>NC_142365.1:1865000-2230625 GCF_059441175.1 Urocampus carinirostris
CTCTTTCTCTCCCGTTTTCTATTCATCATTTTTCTTTCTCTTCTTCCAGTTCTTTCTGTTGTTGTGGTGAAGGGGAAGGGTCTTCTGGTTTTAGGGTTTGGGTGCTGCTCTTTGTCATCGGTCACACCCCGTGGTCACGTGTCCCTCTAACGGAGCTCAAGATGCTCAGAGGACAGTGCTCCTCCAATGAGTTTGGGATTTTTTTTTGCTATGTTTCTGAAAAATGTCTGCAGGGCTTTCTCTTTCATATTTGGCTGATTCTGCAGCGTTGGGACCCACCTCATTTAAGTCAATTAAGATCGGAGTTTGTGTTCTTAATAGGAAAACTTTATAGGTCGGGTGGGGCTTCATCCGTGCAGTTGTGCAATAAACGGCAAGATTCTTTTTAAAATTGTCATTGGACGCTACAGAAGTCGTTTCAGATCAAAGGAAAAAAACCTTGCAGGGACAAAAATGGAGCCACTCGCCACCGAAAACGTCCCTAACGCTAAACACGGCTTCAAATTCCTCCTGCCTCGTGTGTTCAGCCCCAAACAGCTCTGGTAAAAGCAAGTGGAAAGAAAGCATAAGGGCTCTTTGAACTTTGCGGACATTGTTAACACATGAAAATGAATGAATGAAAACTTGATTCATCTCATCTCATTAGCCGTACCGCTTATCCTCATTAGGGTGGCGGGGGGGGCTGGAGCCCATCCCAGCCATCTCTGGGCAGTGGGCAGGGGACACCCTGAACTGGTTGCCAGCCAATCGCAGGGCACACGGGGACAGACAACTCATTCGCTCATTCACACCTAGGGACAATTTGGACCGGCCAATCCACCTGAAATGCATGTTTTTGGAACGTGGGAGGAAACCAGAGTGTCCGGAGGAAACCCACGCAAGTACGGGAGAACATACAAACTCCGCACAGGAAGTCTGGAACTACTGCGCCGCCGTGCTGCCCCTGAAAACTTTATTCAGAGATTCAGATATACCTTATTGTCATTCTTGTATACAGAACGAAATGTCGATACATCTGACCTGCACAGTTTCCTTGAATGTACAGATATAAATATTTAGTATTCAGGGTAGGGTCGGGTTACTTTAACTGGATTACTTTCAATGACTTTTGGATGACTCCAATATGCTAATAAAAGACAAAAGAAACTGATGACTCGCAACACGTGGTAAGCTTTCTCTCCTGGCTTTGATCTCTTTGATCTCCGGCAAAACAAACATCAAATGCGACAGAAACAAAATGAAAATCAATCCAAACAGCTTGCCGACATCATTTTTGCCGTTCCATGTATTCCCTTACTCCTCAAGCCTGCACAAAATTCAGTCATTTTATTCCTATTTAGTTTCTTTTGTCTTTTATTGGCATAGTTGAGTAATCCAAAAGTCATTGAAAGTAATCCAGTTAAAGTAACCCTACCCAACCCTGGTAGTATTGAGTTGGAGTATCGAAATACTAAATAATTATAGCTATGAGTACTATACAGTAGTGCAAAGAGTGCAAGAGGAGCAGCTGAACAGATGTGCAAAATGGGCAGTCAGGTAAACACGTCACTATACAATAACAATAGAGTACGGCAGTGCAGAGAACAGATGTGCGAAGGAGTGGCTAGGTACAAGAGAACTGCCAGTAGTGCAAGGACAAAAAAACCAAACAGATTAGCAGTTAGGTAGGCTTGCTATGTGTGTGATTGGCCATTAGGGACAAAGCTGTTGCAGAACCTGGTGGTCCTGCACCGCACACTGCAGTACCTCTTCCCAGAGGCTAGCAGAGTGAACAGTCCATGATGGGGATGAGAGGGGTCCCTCATGATGTTCTTACGTTAAAACATCAAAATAAAAACGGAACAAAAACAATAAATCAACAACAAAATAACGTTACATAGTAAGTTCGAAAAGGAGTAGTAAGAAGCAAATGCTTGTATTCCCTGGACCCTACCCCTTCATCTTCCCTAAATTCGAACAAGTGAATAGTTGGACATTGTTTGATTTCACCTTGTAAACCGTTCCAAAGCTTGACTCCGCACACAGACACACACATACTTTTCCTGCTGGTTCTCACCTTTGGGATTATGAATTCACGACAGCCCCTTAAGTCATAATTTCCCTCTTTCCGAATGAATAATTTACGGATGTTTCCTGGAACTATGTTTTTGTTGACCTTAAATAACAGTATGATTTAGAATTTTTTTTTACTAAATCATCTAATTTTAATAAATTGGACTGCAGGAATAAACTATGAGTATGATCTCGATATCCTTCCCTGTCCTAAGAAGAGAAAATAATCTCTTCTGAGCAATTAGGGAAAAAACACTGGACCGTGTGTATAGTAAGATCAAACATCTAGTTGGATCCGCCCATCTCTCTGTCCCTCACCCCCTCATACACCCCCCTCCGGAGGAAAACAAAGACAGTTAAAACATCTTCTTTGTTCCTTTTATCTCTTTGTTTTCCTTATCCTCACTGTAAAATGTGGAACTGGAGTGCCACGTCCAATTTCAATACATCCCATGTTGTAACAATTACAATAAAGGTCTGTTCTATTCTATTATGGTAGTTGGCCCTCCCCCTTTCGACGGACACCTTTTCCATAAGGATCTGTTCATGCTAGTTTTATCCATGCATGAAGTTACTTCTTCAAACCCTTCGTCTTACTCGACACACATTCACCTTATCTTCTTCAGGCGGTTGTTAGAAAAAATGCTTTAATTACCTGTATGGTTGCATAAGCCGCAGGCTTGAAAATTTGCGTCTTCCCGTTCCGCCCAGTGACCCGTTTCCTTTTTGTGACAGTCTCCAAAAACCGCGTGTCAACATGGAGCTGGACTTTGCGCACTTTGACGAGCGGGACAAGTCCTCTCGCTCGCCGCGAGGGAAGGGCTTCAACGGGCTCCCCAGTCCCACCCGCAGCGCCCACTGCAGTTTCTACCGCACGCGCACCCTGCAGACGCTGTCCAATGAGAAAAAAGCCAAGAAGGTGCGCTTCTATCGCAACGGCGACCGCTACTTCAAGGGCATCGTGTACGCCGTGGCCAACGATCGCTTTCGCACTTTCGACGCTCTGCTGGCCGACTTGACGCGTTCGCTCTCGGACCACATCAACCTCCCCCAGGGGGTCCGCTTCATCTTCGCCATCGATGGAACCGGTCCCGTCACGGCCCTGGATGAGCTGGAGGAGGGTGAGTCTTATTTTCACAAAGTACCTTGAAATTCAAGTTTTTTATTGCCAAGTTTGTTTGTAATGATGCAGAAAAAAAAAAGAGCTTGGCGCCCTCTGCCGGACTAAAGTGGTACTACAACTCTCGGTGTCACAACCAATGTTCCCTCTAAGCTGCGCACTGCCTGCACATTCTCAGCGCACAAAAATCAGGGCTTACTAATTTAGAAGTGACTTAAGTCAAAATTACAGTGCATGAAGGTAAAAATACACGGGTTCCCCTGACGCTGTGTTCTAAATGCGGTATTTGGAAGTCAATGTCGAAGTAGAACGAAGTTGAGTAAAGTCAGTAGAGTTTTTCGAGAACCGGCTTCTTCGGCTCGGCTCACTAAAAGGAACCGGCTCTTTCGGGTCCCAAACGGCTCTTCAGGTTGTTTTTGCTTCTTTAATCCCTACACGACCAAATATTATGTAAAACTATGCACAAAATGACTTGAAAGAAAGGGGGAATAGAACACAAAAGAAAAAAATACCAAAATGAAAACATAGTGAAAAGCTGAGAAAAAATAAACAAAAGGAAGATAAAAAAGAAGGAAAATTTCAGAAAAAAATCCAGAAGAAAAGAAAGAAACAAAGTTAAAAAAAAAGTAAATAAAGAAACAAGAGAAAAAAGTAACGGCTAGGAAAAAATAAACACAATGAGATTTTTTTAAAGGAATTAAAAAAACGGGGAAAAAGAAGAAAGTTTGTGTTGCATTCGAGTAATTTCCAATGATCCAAGTCAATCTTGTTGCCAACATTGTACTTCCACTAAAAAAATGTGATTAAATACAGTTGTGTATCGTGCAACCGACTCAATAAGCCCCCAAAAATGTTAATGTTATGCGACAACAGATACCAGGAAAAAAAAGAAATGTAAATCTTGTGAAAGAATTGTTGTAACTCTGCAAAATGTAAGGTGATGTCAAGTTATGGACATGTTTGATAATGACTCAGTTGCCACACTTGGGATTGCTGTTGTTCACTGTTGTTTCAAGTGTTGCTCACCGACTTTGTGAACGCTCAAACCCGTAAGGGTCGGCAGTGGCTCAGGAGGTAGAGCGCTCGTCTTGGGATCAAGAGATCGTAGTTCGAATCCTGGCTCCTCGGTGTTACATGTCGAAGTGTCCTTGGGTAAGACACTGAACCCCTAATACCCCCAATAAGCAGGTTACCGCCTTACATGGCTGCACAGCCGCTATTGGGAAATGTGAAGCACTTTGGGAAGTCTTGACTTGAAAAGCGCTATATAAATGCAGATCATTTCATTTCATAATCCGGCCCCCAATAGAATGTTTGTACTATCCTGTGGCCCCCGAGTTCAAATGAGTTTGACACCCCTATGCTTGACAGTCTGCAATGATGATGACAAGCCAGGAGAGGGTGGCCACGGGTAAAAATGGTTTTGAATCACATAGAGCTCCTTTTAAGCAGGGTTGGGTAGGGTTACTTGAACTGGATTACTTTCAATGACTTTTGGATGACTCCAATACCAAATATGCTCATAAAAGACAAAAGAAACTCAATATGAGTAAAATGATGACTCACAACACGTGGTAAGCTTTCTCTCCTGGCTTTGATCTCTGTCAAAACTAATATACCTCACCTCCAATCTTTGACAGGCGAGAGCTACGTCTGCGCTTCGGAGAACGTCTTCAAGAAGGTGGACTACACCAAGAACGTCAACCCCAACTGGTCCGTGAACGTGAAGGCCTCGGCCAGCCAGAAGAACGTCCAGTCTTTGGCCTCTCGGGCCGCCAGCGAGAACCGGGAGCAGAGCAAAGACTTTGTGCGGCCCAAACTGGTGACGGTCATGCGAAGCGGCGTCAAACCTCGCAAGGCCGTCCGGGTTCTTCTCAACAAGAAGACGGCGCATTCCTTCGAGCAAGTGCTCACCGACATCACCGAGGCCATCAAGCTGGAGAGCGGCGTGGTCAAAAGGATCTACACGCTGGACGGCAAGCAGGTAGGTCCATGTCGCGTCCGATGTTCCCTGTCGTTTTCCCTACGGGTCTGAGCGTTCGCACAAAGTCGGTGAGCAGCGCTTGAAACAACAGTGAGCGACGGCAATCCCAAATGTGGCAACTAAGTCAGTATCAAACATGTCCAGAACTTGACATCACGTTACATTTTGCTGAGTTTCCGGCAATGCAAAATGATTTTTCACTTTTGAATGAATTGATGAATGTACGATGGCCTACAAACGTCGTTTGTTCTTACGATTCTTTCACAAGATATCCATTTCTTTTTATTTCCTGATATATTTTGTCGCATAATATTCACATTTTTAGGGGCTTATTGAGTCTGTTGTAAGATACAGAACTGTATTTAATCACATTTTTGAGTGGAAGTACAATGTTGGTATAATTGGAAATTATTTGAATGCAACACAAACTTTTTCTTCTTTTTTTCTGTGTTTTTTCTACTTTTTTTTTTTAAATTCCTTTAAAAAAAATCTCATTGTGTTTATTTTTTTCCGAGCTGTTACTTTTTTCTTTTTGTTCTCTATTTACTTTTTCCTACATTTCTTTTTTTTCTTTTTTTCTGGCTTTTTTTCTAAATTTTTCCTTCTTTTTTCTCTTCCTTTTGTTTCTTTTTTTTTTTCTCATTTTGATATTTTTTTCTTTTTTGTTCTATTCCCCCCTTCCTTTAAGTCATTTTGTGCATCATTTTACATATTTGGTCATGTTGGGATGAAAGAAGCAAAAACAACCCAAAGAGCCTTTTAGTGAGCCGAGCCAAAAAAGCCGGTTCTCGAAAAACTCTACTGACTTTACTCAACTTCGTTCAAAATACCACATTTAGGACACAATGTCGGGGAACCCGTGTATTTTGACCTTCATGCACTGTAGCTTTGACTTAATTCACTTCTTAATTAGCAATTTCGAGCCCTGATTTTTGTGAGCTGGCTAAATTTTCTTGTGCGCTGAGAATGTGTGAGCAGTCCGCAATTACGCACGCGCGCAGCTTAGAGGGAACACTGGTCACGTCAGCTTGCTTCTCAGGATTCCTACTTTCTTATATCCCACTACGACATGCTGTCAATCACAAGAAGTCTCAAAGAGCTGTGGGTTTCAAGCATATCTTGAAACTGGTCCACTGAGGTTGCAGACGGAATCTGAGGGCAGGGTGTTCCACAGCACCAGTGCCCCAATTTTAAACCTTTGAGGATTTCTTCTTGGCTCTTGGATCACTAGTAGACTAGCCTTTTCAGAGAGAAGGCTCTGACCAGGAACACTGTGGAAAATTTTATCATAAATATATGAGCAAACAAGTCCATGCATGATTTTGTATACTACCAACAGAATCTTAAAATCACATCTTAATCCAGGGGTCAGGAACCTTTTTGAGCCAAAGAGCCATAAAAGCAAAAAATGTTTTCAAAAGAAATTGAGAGAGCCACATCATATCTTTTTAGACAAAATTGGAAAAAACTGCCAAACACGCTCTCTAGACACAAAGCTAATTCTATTTCACTTTGTGTCATTTGATGATTTCATCAAATGTATGAAATGATAATAATGCCAAATCCTGTGTCCCAAATCAATGTCAATATGCCATTTACAATTTGTCTTCCACCTTCAGTTAAGAGTGTTGAGGCCATTGTTTTCCATGACATTTGTCTTTAACAACAATTTCAAAACATTGTGCATGCAAAGTTCTTTTGGAAAAATGTCACAAATGACTGCAAATGATAAGCATATGGGCATATTCACTTTTGGTGTAGACGAGAGAGAGGGTGAGAAAAGTAGAGAGGGTAGGACAAAGAGAGAAAGCTAGAAAGAAATAAGAGAGAGGGTGAGAAAAGTAGAGAGGGTAGGACAAAGAGAGAAAGCTAGAAAGAAATAAGAGAAAGAGAGGGTAGGACAAAGAGAGAAAGCTAGAAAGAGAGAGTGAGAGAGAGAAAAAGAGAGAAAAAATGAATAAATCCAAAGAGAAAAACAGAAAGAGGAGAGAAAGAGAGAATGAGATCAAGAGAAGGAGAAAAGAAGGTAAAAAGAAAGAGAGAAAAAGAGAAATGGTTACATAGAAAGAGAAACAAAGAGAGAGAGAGATATCTATGAGATATATCTATGAGATATATGCATGCCTAAATCAATTCTTAGGGTTGTAGGTCATTTGGTGAACAACCATAAAATACACAAATGCAATACTACAGTCTTAAAGGGACAGTGTCTATTATTTAGCGCATCCTAGTGGCAAGAAAAACACAATTCATTAAAAAAGGGACAAATATAAGGGCACATATGCATGAATTGTCATATAAACCCGGCATTAAAAAAACCCTCGTAGGTAAATGGTCTGCATTTCTATAGCGCTTTTCAAGTCAATAAAGAGCTCCCAAAGCACTTTACAATGTGCTTCACACTTACCCATTCACACACACACACTCACACACCAATAAGGAGTCAGCCTTGCAAGGCGCCTACCTGCTTATTAGGGATTCAGTGTCTTGCCCAAGGACACTTCGACTTATAACACAGAGGAGCCGGGAATCGAACCTGCGACCTCTTGATCCCAAGACGAGCGCTCTGAGGTTCACCTAGAGCAGGGATCAGCAACCCAAAATGTTGTTCCAATTAGTTATCCGACTCCATTAACCACACGACCTACATTCATCCAACAATTATGCACGCTCGTTTCTTGAGAGAAAATGACCAGGAGCCGGCAATTCCACACGGGGGCGTATGGTTTATTATTCCTAACAGCAGATCTAAGTGTAAACAGGAGACGGCCCCCATCCGAGTTGCCCGGGATCATTTATACATTTCAACAAACAAATCAAAGACATCCCACTATTCCCCAATAGGCTATGTGTCATCTGCAGCTAACTTTAGCTTCCTCTTATTGTATAACTTCTCCCCGCATGATGGCGTCTCGGCTCCTCCCATGGGCGTGCCAAGCAGTTGTTTGCGCTCAACAATTCCACACCAAAGCCTTGATGTGTGGTTCATTTTGCGTCAGCAAATCCACGAATCCTGTTTTCAAAAATGTCCTAGACAAAACCTCTTCCACACAGCTTGCCCTGACCTTTTCTTGTACATTGAACTAAAGCACAGTCAGTGAATATCTTTATTGCATTAAACTGAATACATGTAATAATAATAATAATAATAATGCATTTTATTTAAAAGCGCCTTTCAGGCCACCCAAGGACACTGTACAATTTAAAAAAGTTGTAAACGAAATAATAAATAAAAACAAGACATAAAATCATAAAAACATAAGAAATGGAGAGGCTATGTGTTGTAGGCAGTCCTGAACAGGTGAGTTTTTAGACGGGACTTAAAAGTGGAGAGAGGTGTGCAGTTTTGGAGGTCCGGAGGTAGATTGTTCCAAAGCTTGGGAGCAGCGCGACTGAAGGCTCTGGCTCCCATGGTGCTCAGGTGGGCAGGGGGCACTGACAGTCGGAGGGAGGACGAGGATCTGAGGGAGCGAGTGGGGACGTGCACCTGGAGAAGGTCGGACAGGTAAGGAGGAGCCAGGTTGTGAATGGCCATATATGTATATAAGATGAGTTTGTAGCTGATGCGATGCTGAACAGGAAGCCAGTGTAGCTGTTGGAGAACGGGGGTGATGTGCTGCTGGGAAGATGTTTTTGTGATGATGCGAGCGGAGGCGTTTTGAACCAGCTGAATTTTATGGAGGGACTTTTGAGGAAGGCCGAAGAGGAGAGCATTGCAGTAGTCAAGGCGGGATGTTACAAGACTGTGGACGAGAATAGCAGTAGTGCGGGGGGTGAGGGAGGGGCGGAGTCTGGTAATATTGCGGAGGTGGAAGTAAGCGGTGCGGGTGATGGTGTTGATATGTGAGTGGAAGGTAAGCATGCTATCCAGGATGACACCCAGACTCTTGACCTGGGGGGAGGGGGACACTAAGCAGCTGTCGATGTTGAGAGAGAAGTTGTTTACTTTGGATAAAGTGGATTTGGTGCCGAGAAGGAGGAATTCAGTTTTATTGGCATTTAATTTAAGAAAGTTTGTTGTGAACCATGTTTTGAGTTCGGAAAGGCAAGAGGTGAGGGAGGGAGGTGGGAGTATAGAGTTTGGTTTGCAGGAGAGGTAGAGTTGGGTGTCATCAGCAAAGCAGTGAAAGTGGATATTAAATTTGCGGAGGATATGACCAAGAGGCAAGAGGTAGATGATGAAGAGAAGAGGACCTAAGACAGATCCCTGGGGTACACCTGTGGTGACTAGGGAGGGCTTTGAGGTGAAGGATTTCAGCTGGACAAACTGAGTGCGACCAGTGAGATAGGAATGGAACCAACTGAGGGGAGTATGGGTGAGACCAATGGAGGAGAGTCTATTGAGGAGAATAGGGTGAGAGATTGTGTCGAAGGCGGCGCTCAAGTCTAGGAGGATGAGGATGGAGACTAAACCGGAGTCGGATGCTATGAGGAGATCATTTACAATACGGATTAGGGCAGTCTCTGTGCTGTGGCGGGGGCGGAAACCGGACTGAAAGGGCTCATAGAGAGAGTGGAGGGACAGGTGCGAGTGGAGTTGAGCAGCAACAGTTTTTTCAAGGATTTTTGAAATGAATGGAAGGTTGGAGATGGGACGGAGGTTGTCAAAGTTATTGGGGTCAGCACCATGTTTTTTCAGTGTAGGGGTAATAGCAGCGGTTTTGAAAAGTGATGGGACAATACCAGAAGAGAGTGAGGAGTGAATAATGGCAGATATGAGAGGAAGCAGGGAAGGGAGGCAGGATTTAACAAGGGATGAAGGGAGGGGATCGAGCTGGCAAGTGGTGGACTTGGCTTTGATTATGAGGTTGGATAATTCAGCAGTCGTGGGTGGAGCAAAACTGGAGAAGAAGTGACAAGGAGAAGGAAATTCAGATGGGGAGGGAGCAGACAGGTTTTGATGGAGTTGGTGATGAATCTTAAGGATTTTGTGATTGAAGTACTCCATTATGGAGTTGCAGGTTGCTGTGGAGTACAGGTGGAGGGGGAGAGAATTTGGTGGCTGGAGGATTTTGTTCATGACAGAGAAGAGAGTTCTTGAATTTCCTTCGTTGGAAAGGATGAGGCCGGAGTAGTAGCTGGATTTGGTTTGTGCAATTTGGTCCTTGTATTTAGCAGTATGGGTAGTGTACATGTCCTTATGGATGGTGAGGCCGGTTTTCTTGTAGAGTCGCTCAAGTTGGCGGTTCTTTGATTTCATTGACCGAAGAGCGGGTGTAAACCAGGGGGCAGATGTGGAGAATGAGGCAGTCCTGGTTTTCAGGGGGGCAAGAGAATTTAGAATATTTGTGAGGCAGGTATTGTAGTGAGTGGTGAGCTCATCCGGGCTTGAAAGAGCTTCTGGGGGTGGGGAACGGTCAATAATGGAGCAGAGGGTGTCAGTGTTGATATTTTTGATATTACGAAAAGAAATGAGACGGGAGGTTTTGACAGTAGAGAGACAGAGTACGGTGTTAAAAGTGAGGAGGACATGATCAGATTCAGGAAAAATGTTGGAAATGGGCTTGGAAGTAGAGAGGCCAGAGCAGCAAACCAAGTCCAATGTGTGACCTTTAATGTGGGTGGGGAAATCAATAAGGCTGTGTATCCCGAGACTCTCCAGGCAGGATGTGAAGTCTCTGGTGAGTGGCAGGTTGGGGTTGTCCATGTGAATATTGAAATCTCCCAATAAAATTAAATTTGGCGAGAGAGTGGATAAGTGTGTAATTAAGCTGGAGAATTCATTGATAAAATCACTATGTGGCTTTGGGGGGCGATAAATTGAAGCAATAATGGTTGGCGTGGGTCCAGGGAGCTTAAACACCATACATTCAAAGGAAGCCGATGCAGTGACGCATACAGGCAAGACTTTCCACTTCTCGCGGTGAATTACCGCGAGACCTCCTCCACGGCCGTTGCCACGGGGACGGCAGATGTAAACAAAGCCCGGAGGAGTGGAGTCGTTCAAAGCAGCGAAGTCATTTGCTTGTTGCCAAGTTTCTGTTAAAATGAAGAAGTCGAGTTTCCGTTCGGCGAGGACGTCTTGGATGAGGTGGCCCTTGTTCGTGAGCGAGCGGACGTTCAGTAATCCGAAGTTGACAGCAGAGGTGTCTTGTTTGACGGCGGCAGTGCTGTTAGCCGACCTAGCTAGGCGGGCTAATGTATGGCAGTTAGCCCTACGGCCGAAGTTTATGGGAGGGCGACGAGATGTGGACCAGGTCGAGGTGATCGAGCCAGGGTTTTTATACTCGACGTGCCTGCGCGATCCGCGGTGAATGTAGCGGCGTCGAGGCAGGCGAGCAATGTCAGGATGGTGGAGCAGCTCCGGCGGCGGAGGCCCCAGCGCAATCCACCGGACCCGGAGAAGATCCGCGACGGAATACTGGAGCAATCCTCTCGCTGGATGGTGGCAGAACGTCAGGAGTATCAGGAATAATCCAAAAGCGGCAAGGTTTTGGCACGCCATGACGAGGGAGAGAGGCCGGTGCTGTGACAGCTGGTATGTTTAAGTTAGCCCGTTAGCCCGATGGCTAAGTTACGAGGGTTTGATTTATAAAGTGTAACGGTGGCTCAGGTTACATCAACCAAAGTACCCACAGTCCAAAACAGGAGGGCAAAAGAAAGATCAGAAAAAGTGTCTGAGCTTAAAAAGTTTTTGGAGTGAGAAGCGGCGACATACACGCCAGCGTCCTCTCACCCCGGAAGTGTAACTTGTAGTCAATCGTATAAAATCCTTTTAGAGGTTTTAAGGACTTCATGATGGTTTGTGCTGTTGAGGTCATATCCAAAAACTGAATTACTGATGGGATAATTAACTAGTCCGCTATAGCTGTTACAACTCTGCTAATCCTATCAAAGCGATGATGTTTTCAAATCAGTAAAGCGGCGATAGATGCTTTAACGGCGGCCTACCTGCCCCTCCCTGATTCATACTGCGCCCCCTCAGTGTGCATAGCGATAGCTTCTCGGTCCGGTTGCTAGGCAACAGCATCCCTGGCTCAAAGAGCCCAGTTGGCGTTTCAAGAGAAAGATTTGTGTCTGACTACAGCCTTATCATCTCAGTAGCTATTCGTTTTTCACCTCTTCAACATGGAGTCTGAGAGGGTGGGGATGACACATTCATATAAATATACATATTGTGAAATTTCAGCCATTTTGAAAACCAATATGAATAGAATAGAATGTACCGTATTTTCCGCACTATAAGGCGCACCGGGTTATAGGGCGCACCCCCAAAAACTAGTTTTTGGTCCTATATTTTCCATACATAAGGCGCACCGGATTATAAGGCGCTACAATGGGAACGTGGACAAAACAGTCGGATGGTTCAGTCCAACTTATTACCCCCTTAACATTCCCAAAGCTTGCAAATACGTGTCGTAGACAGGTGCGGATGCGGTGTCCGTACGATGTCACCAAACAAAATTTCTTAGTTTCCATTTTATTTTTTGCTGGCAACTGTGTGGACAGCAAAGTCAGAAGTTGATTGTGCAGGGAAACGGGGTTCTTTACTGTGCATATGACAATAAACACTTTGAATTGAAATGACTTTAAAAATGAACTCAACACAGAAACGACAAGATACCGGGAAAATCTAAAGCCGCGTAGCTCACCTCTCTAGCAGCCATCACGTTCAATAACGATACGTAACCATGGTCTTCTTACAACCGTGAGTGTAGTCAATCCAGGAGAGTCAAATACAAATACAGAATATTAAAAAAATGTTTTCTCTATGCCGTAGTGCAACCCAACCTGTGATTCACATTCATCTTTTTCGGCCAATCGCAGGCTTTGTTTCGCCCCTTTAGCCTATGCGAGCCTGTAAATGATAAAAAGGATCCGCCCCCTTTACCTCCGAATAACTTTAGCCAATAGTGACTGATTCAAATGATTGACACATTGGTTAGGAAATGAAACCCTGGTATATAAATCCCAGCATACGCCGCGGACGACTTCGCCTTCGGGGGGAAATCGAGTCGGCGGCTGCTTGCCTTAGTTGCAAGACTTTGCAACTTAATATTGATCCATATATAAGGCGCACTGTATTATAAGGCGCACGGTCAGCTTTTGAAAAAAATAAAGGCTTTTAGCTGCGCCTTATAGTGCGGGAAATACGGTACCTTTATTGCATTGTTACAAAATGGGTTGAACATATTGTGACAACGAAATTGGACGTGGCACTCCAGTTTCGCATTTAACAGTGAGGTTTAAAAAAAACAAAGAAGATAAAGGATATCCGAGGATTGTGATGTTAAATGAGAAGTGAGGCACTGGCTCCCCTGCCTCCCTTGATTGCATGTACCGTATTTTCCGCACTATAAGGCGCACCTAAAAGCCTTTATTTTTTTTTCAAAAGCTGACCATGCGCCTTATAATACAGTGCGCCTTATTTATGGATCAATATTAATTCGCAAAGTCTTGCAACTAACTTGCAGCCGCCGACTCGATTTTCCCCCGAACGCCAAGTGGTCCGCGGTGTATGCTGGGATTTATTTACCGGCGTTTCATTGGCTAACCAATGTGTCAATCATCATTCGAATCGATCGCTATTGGCTAAAGTTATTCGGAGGTCAAGAGGCGGATCCTTTTTATCATTTACAGGCTGGCATTGGCTGAAGCGGCAAAACAAAGCCCGCAATTGGCCAAAAAAGATGAATGTGTATAGCACGTGGCTGACGGCATACAGAAAGCATTTTTTACTATACTGTATTTGTAAATATTTTATTCTCCTGGATTTACTACACTCACGGATATAAGAGGACCACGGCTGCACATTATTATGAACACAACAACTTCGGTGAGCTACTCCGGCTATATATTTTCCCTGTATCTTGTTTCAGACTGAACTCGATGTTTCTGTGCTAAGCGGTGCAGATAATGGATGGAATGGAGTGTCTATTTTGAAATTCAACTCAATTCCAAGTGTTTATTGTCATATGCACAGTAAAGTTGCGAGCGCAAAAGAAAATAGAAACTAAGGAATGGTTGGCATTTCTTGAATCCCAAGACTTGAACCTTCCGAATGATGGAACGATGCATTTGAGGGACATCGTACGGACACCGCATCCGCACGTGTCTACGACACGTATTTGCTTTTTTGCAAGCTTTGGGAATGTTAAGGGGGTAAGAAGTTTGACTGAACTATCTGACTGTTTTGTCCACGTTCCCATTGTAGTGCCTTATCATCCGGTGCGCCTTATGTATGTCAAAAATAGGACCAAAAACGATTTTTTCGGGGTGCGCCTTATAGTGCGGAAAATACGGTAACTGTTCCATCGGCAGAGCCTTTTTGCTCATTTAGTAAAAACATCAGCCATTGTTCCACCATTTCTCTATTTGTGCCGCGTTTTCCCTTCCCAACAAAAAAAAAAAAATCCGTTAATGTGCCGTAGTAATTGTTTCTTGGCACAGAACCCTTTCAACCATCTCGACGAACACTGCTGCCTTTCACCGGAGTGTGGGAGGGCGGGGCCGACGCCTTCAGTTGTAATTTTCCATCGATCGAGTCAATGATATTCTTTAGCTGACGGGGTTTAATCGTCCCCGTTCCCCGGAAACGGGAAATTCGTCTCCATCGGCTCGCCAGCTGGGGTTTTGTCTGGAATGTGCTTGTCATTAACGGATGCTACATGCTAAGAAAGGATTGTTTTTGTTTCATTGACCCTTGAAAAATCTTGGCATGCATCTACCTTCGGTATGACCTTGGTCCACAAATTCCTAGAAGAGGAGCAGAGGTTAGGATAAGGATTTTGAGGAAGGCGCCATGCCCAAAAGGCACAAAAATGGCTTATTGACTGAGATTTTTAAAATACATCTGCCGAAACCTTTCTGCTTTGGCAGTCTGCTCGCCTTTGGCAGCGGAAACGGTTGCCATGGCGATAAGCTCCACCGGGATGGCTTTTGACAAAGGCGAGGAAGTGCCGAGTGGGCTTTTTGTGGTCTTACCTCTCTCTTTTGTGCATTTTATTCTGCCGCTTCTGATTTTTTTTCCTATCTCACGTTCGCTCATTTGGAGAGGGGTGTGGTCGGAAACCTCCGGTGAACCCAGATTGACGTTTAAATGCGACTCTGGTCAGCATCCGGCAGACAATTGGGTTGTCGGCTTCCTCCAGGACTGCTGGAGGATGGGGAGGGGATGCTGATCAGATCAGACACCATCTGGCCCCCCGTGACAGCGCAGAATTGGCCCTTGGAGTGAGCATTGATTGGAACTGATGGCACTGCTGGTGACTAAGACATGCACCAGCCATTTTGTATTTTTTTGCATTTCAGGGGTCATTCCACTTATTTTATCCATAGCGCTTTTCAAGCCAATGACTTCCCAAAGCGCTTTACAATGTGCTCCACATTTCCCAATAGCGGCCGTGCAGCTATGTAAGGCGCTAACCTGCTTATTGGGGGTATTAGGGGTTCAGTGTCTTACCCAAGGACACTTCCACATGTAACACGGACGAGCCGGGTTTCGAACTGGGATCCCTTGATCCCAAGACGAGCGCTCTACCTCCTGAGCTACTGCCCCCCAATCTATCTATCTACCTTGGCCATATCCCTCAAGAGGGGTGACTAACAGCAAGACAAACGTACAAAAACAAAGAAAATAAAAGGGGAAAAACAAAAAAAACACACACAAAAATTTAAGGACCATGGCCAACCCAAAGGGCAGCACGGCGGGGACAGTGATTAGCGCGTGTGCGGCACAGTTCTGTGGTCATGGGTTCAAATCCAGCTACCAACCTTCCTGTGCGGAGTTTGCATGTTCTCCTTGTGCTCGCGTGGGTTTCCTCCCAGATTTCAAAAACATTCATTTCAGGTGGATTGGCCGGTCCAAATTGTCCCTAGGTGTGAATGAGCGACCGAGTTGTCTGTCCCTGTGTGCCCTGTGATTGGCTGGCAACCAGTTCAGGGTGTCCCCTGCCTACTGTCAGATAGCTGGGATGGGCTCCAGCACCCCCGCAACCCTACTGAGGATTAGCGCTGCAGATAATGGATGGATGGCCTGCCCAAACACCCAAAGAAGTTAGGCACCTCGGCACCCAAGTCAGTCATGCTTTCGTCCCTCCAGATCAGACCTGGGCACTCCGGTCCTGGAGGGCCGTATGTTCTGCATGATTTTTGAGGTTTCTCTGATCCAATACAGGTGATTCCAATCACCAGTATCGTTAACGAGCACTTGCTAGCTTGCTAACGAGGTTATAATTTGTATCACCTGAGTTAAAGAAGAGCAAACTTCAAAATCTGGCAGGACGTATGGCCCTCCAGGACCAGAGAGCCCAGGTCTGCTCCAGATGAAACGGGACACCAGAAAGCGGCCATGTCACTCGGGGCAGGGTGACACATCACACTCTTCTGTCTAACAGCAGGGCCCAACAGCTTTCACTGGTTTACCCCTGCCGCATCATACAGGTGCCCAGCCCATCCCTTAGAACGTGTCCACAATCCCACCATCCTTTCACAACACCTCTCCACTCCTTCCTATCACCAACAAGACCTCTAGCTTCCATTATATTTAGACCTCTTTCCTGCAGTGCACTCATAACACCATCCATGTCCTTCTTCTTGGTCTCCTTCCATTGACTTCTGCTCTGTAGATCCTCTTCAACATTCATCTATCCTCTCCATGTGTCCAAACCAACAGAGTACCCTCTTATCCACACGCTTGCTCAGTTCCACGACTACTCCAGTTCTGTCTCTCGCAATTTCATTTCTCAATCTACCCAATCTTGTCACTCCTAACATACTCCTCAAACACTTCACCTCAAAAACATTTCATTTCCTTCTCAAATCTGCGTTCAGGCTCGAAGTCTCTGCCCCATATAACACAGTCGGCACGATCACACTCTCATACAGTCCCCTCTTAACATCCACTCTCATACTCTCCTCAGAGCAGCCAAAACCTTGCTTTCTTGATTGAGTCTGTGCATACCTCGCACTCCATTCCACCAACTGCAGCCACATCACAACCCAAGTACCTAAAGCTTTTGACTTCTACCAGCACCTGTCCATGCAACCTGATTTTGTTGATAAAGTGGACACACCTACAATGAGAATTTCAGACCCCACTATGATTTCTAAGTGAGGGAAATGGCAGGTTGTTTAAAAATTAGTTTTCTTCACTGTACACACCCATATATATATACCGTTTTTTCCGCACTATAAGGCGCACCTAAAAGCCTTAATTTTTTTCAAAAGCTGACCATGCGCCTTATAATACAGTGCGCCTTATTTATGGATCAATTTTAAAGTTGCAAAGTTTTCCACCTAACTTGCAGCCGCCAACTAGATTTGTATGCGGTGTATGCTGGGATTTATTTACCGGCGTTTCATTGGCTTGGTGTCAATCATCATTTGAATCGATCACTATTGGCTAAAGTTGTTCGGAGGTCAAGAGGCGGATCCGTTTTATCATTTACACGCTGCCATTGGCTTAAACGGCAAACAAAGCCTGCAATTGGCCGAAAAAGATGAATGCGTATAGCACGTGGTTTGACGGCATAGAGAAAGCGTTTTTTTCTATTCTGTATTTGCAAATATTGTATTCTCCTGGATTTACTACACTCACGGATATAAGAGGACCATGGCTGCACATTATTATTGAACACAACGACTTCGGTGAGCTACTCCGGCTATATATTATCCCTGTATCTTGTTTCAGACTGAACTCGATGTTTCTGTGATAAGCGGTGCAGATAATGGATGGAATGGAGTGTCTATTTTTAAATTCAACTCAATTCCAAGTGTTTATTGTCATATGCACAGTAAAGTTGCGAACAAAAATAGAAACTAAGGAATGGTTGGCATTTCTTGAATCCCAAGACTTTAACCTTCCGAATGATGTAACGATGCATTTGAGTGACATCGTACGGACGCCGCATCCGCTCGTGTTCTCGACACATATTTGCGTCTTTGCAAGCTTTCGAAATGTTAAGGGGGTAATAAGTTGGACTGAACCATCTGACTGTTTTGTCGACGTTCCCATTGTAGAGCCTTATATTCCGGTGCGTCTTGTGTATGTCAAAAATAGGACCAAAAACTATTTTTTCGGGGTGCGCCCTATAACTTAGTGCGCCTTATAGTGCGGAAAATACGGTAATATATATATATATATAATATATATATATATTACGCAGTACAAGCCATCGTCTTGGTTTTTGCAGGCTTACTCCCGCAGAGAGTTTAAAGCGGCCATGTTTAGTCCGACGGCATTATCCGTTTAATCGGCTCTCTTCTTAAAGCTATTAAAAGGTTGGAAACTGCTCCCCCGGGGGGCCACTACGGCCCATTTCTCCGCCTTCAGGGGGGAGCCATGAGATTTCCGCTTCCCAATCTTCCATCTTTGTCTCATTCTCATTAGGACAGGAGGCGCCTTTCTTGGTCAATTTTACACATTCTGAAATTAGAATGTATTCTCGAGAACACTGCTGACTTCTGTGACCCGAATTCCACCTCTCAAATGTTTTGTTGGGAATGAAATATTCAAATGTAGCGTTTACCAAATTATTCCAATGAGTTATCCGACTCCATTAACCAAACACGACCTACATTCATCCAACAATGCGCGCTCATTTCTTGATGGAAAAGATGAACGAGAATGGCCGACATTTTCACACGGGAGCAGATTTAATTAAATTAGCAATTAAACTAAATGTACTCCATCGAAAATGGCCGAATTAGTGTCGTCAGTCTCTGTCAAGCCTTCTCTTAAAGTCCTCCAGCCTCTCCTCTCGGCCCACGTCTTTCTGCAAGATGGTGTCCCGGCTCCTCCCATGGGCGTGCCAGGGAAGCCCCACCCGGGCTCCACCACCTCGCTTCGATGTCTTGAAAACTCAAAACGGCACAGAGTTTCTCAAAACATTGCCTTGCCGTCCTCCGTCACCAGGGCTCCTCCGCGTCTGGATACGCTGATTATCTTAGCCTTCCTGTAAACATCATTCTCCACTAGGGTGCCCTGAACTTTCACTGATCATTGAACTTAAGCCTACTCGGTGAAAATCTTCATTGCACTCAATAAATGTAACTTGTATTCAATCGTATAAAATCCTTTATAGTCAAATGTATAAAATCCTTCAGTATCCAATGGAATAATTGTAAGGTTTAAAGCAGATATAGTACACATCTAACTAAATATGTACTAAAAGAGCTAAAAATATAACAATTTTAAACCATTTACTGTACCTTCTAGCGGCACTTCAATAGCAGGCACCTGTACACCATTTTTGTATTTTGCATTTGCTTACTTTTTCGATCGTTGTGGCCACTTTTCCTTCCCCTTATCACAAAATGTCTTGGGACCCATTATGGGCCGAAAAAGGAAGTAAAACTAACAAAATCACAATAAAATGAGATGTGGTCCCTCAGGTCAATTGACTGAACAGGAGAGATGGTGCAGGGCATTATCGCAAGCTTCTGTTAAAGGGACAGGGTGTTCTATTGAGTGCCTCCTAGTGGTACAAAAAACTTTCATACAGTAAAAAGAGAATTTGATTTAAATACTGAGCAAAAGTACATGAACTATCGATATATTGAAGCCATATCCCCCTCGTGGGAGGTGGCTATAGTCGAGAACACATTCGCATTCATTTCACCTCACTCTTCTCAACCTAAAAATGAAGTCCACAGCACAACAGGTTCCTCTGCCATGCAATTAGCATACACTGGTTTACCCCCTCTGCATCATAGGATTCCATCCTACTTCGACCCACTCATTGGCCCGAGCAGGCCACCCAGGATCCCATGTTGATTATTTTTTTGTTTCTTTGTCGTCTTGCCGTTTGCTGCTGGTTTTTATCGGCATTAGACAATCGTGCCATCTAGTGGTCAAATATTAGACTGCCGCTATACAGAACGTCATTTTTTTTTGTACTACTTAGCATTATTTTGCCAAAGTGAAGGCCAGCGACCTACGAAAACGTGTCTGCGGCTCACTTTCAGGTCCCTACCCACTGGTTAAGAAACACTTGTCATATAGTGGGGGCTTTGGGGAGGGGTCCATTGTGGTATTTAGAGTACAGCTGCTAGAAAGTCACCAGCACACTTGTGGGTCAGGACAGCTGGCGGTGTTGGTGGCGCTTCCTGGAAATCTAAAATTGTGTGTGTGTGTGTGTATGTAGGGTTACTTTAACTGGATTACTTTCAATTACTTTTGGATTACTCCAATACCAAGTATGCTAATAAAAGACAAAAGAAACTAAATAGGAATCAAATTACTAGCACGCGGGTTCGCCCGATCCCAGGACTTCCACGCAGTCCGCCTTCAAAGCGTTGAGGGACCTCAGGCGCAGTCTCAACTCCTCCGTGAAATCGGTCGTTATTTGAGGCTGGCCCCGTTTCTGTCTGCATCCACCCGCTACTCCGCTACGCCGACTCGTCACATCGCACCAGTCACATTATCTCTTCATAATGCGATTTCAACATATATCACTATTGGCTAAAGTTATTCGGAGGTAAAGGGGCGGATCAGGGTTGGGTAGGGTTACTTTAACTGGAATACTTTCAATTACTTTTGGATTACTCCAATACCAAGTATGCTAATAAAAGACAAAAGAAAGTAAATATGAATCAAATTACTAGCACGCGGGTTCGCTCGATCCCAGGACTTCCACGCAGTCCGCCTTCAAAGCGTTGAGGGACCTCAGGCGCAGTCTCAACTCCTCCTGGAAATCCGTCCATACCGGGTCAAAGTCGTTATTTGAGGCTGGCCCCGTTTCCGTCTGCATCCACCCGCTACTCCGCTACGCCGACTCGTCACATCGCACCAGTCACATTATCTCTTCATAATGCGATTTCAACATATATCACGAGCAGGGTTGGGTAGGGTTACTTTAACTGGATTACTTTCAATGACTTTTGGATGACTCCAATACCAAATATGCTAATAAAAGACAAAAGAAACTAAATATGAATAAAATGACTCCATTTTGTGCAGGCTTGGGGAGTCACGGAATACATGGAACGGCAAAAATGATGTCGGCAAGCTGTTTGGATTGATTTTCATTTGGTTTCTGTCACATTTTATTTTATGTTTTGCCAGAGATCAAAGAGATCAAAGCCAGGAAAGAAAGCTTACCACGTGTTGTGAGTCATCATTTTATTCATATTTAGTTTCTTTTATTCAATCCTATAAACAGCAGATGATTTATAAGGCGATTTGCATTACACACAAAAAATGTTTGCAAAAATGACGCCAACATGCCTGCTCTGGTGGCTGTTCATTACGGCGTTGTCATGTGAAGGGGTCACCGCCCCCTACTCGACAGCTCTATATAGAAAAACGACTCTTTCGGCTCCGTCTCACTGAGAAGAGCCGTCTTTCGGCTTCTAAATGGCAGATTTTTCATGATATATTATCAATAATGATAAAACATTATGCACCAAATTATTTCATAATTTTCAGGGGATCACTGTAAAACACATGAAATACACATTTAAAAAAATAAGCTAAACACAAAACTATTTTAGCTTTTTATACAATGAACAGATTTTCTCTTTCTCTCTCTCTCTCTATCTTTTATTTTTATTTTTATATAAATATCTATATTATAGAGGTATAGATAGAGAGTGATTTATTCTTTTTTTTTTTTTTCTAAATAAGAGCTCAAACGAGTTGCACGACGCAATGCAGCTCTCGAGTTTCACACTGTCCCTTTACTTTCATATTTGGGCAGGGGACACAATCGTGTCATGTTGAAGATCCCCGCTATAAGACGTCTGAATTTTTTGGGGATGTTCTGAACCCGATACCGCAAAAGCAAACTCCGAGTGCTGTCGGACTTGATTTGCTAGATAGTAATGCGCGTTCTTTTTGTGTCGGGACCTCGTAGGTGACTTGCCTCCAAGATTTCTTCGGGGACGAAGATGTCTTCATCGCATGCGGACCGGAGAAGTTCCGCTACGCCCAGGATGACTTCTCTCTGGACGAGAACGGTACCACTCAAGTTACAAGGGCTCGTTTAGTGACGCTCGGACCTTAACGTTGTGTTTTCAAGGTCTGAAAAGTGTTTGTAAATGCTGGAAATTGTATCCATGTTTCTCTGCATTCCGACTCTTAAACAAATGAAATGAGTCTGCTCAGAAATGAAATAATGATCTGCATTTTTATAGCGCTTTACAGTGTGCTTCACATTTCCCAATAGCGGCCATGCAGCCGTGTCAGGCGCTAACCTGCCTTTTGGGGGCATTAGAGGTTCAGTGTCTTGCCCAAGGACACTTCGACGTGTAACACCGGGATTCGATCTGCGATCTCTTGATCCCAAGACGAGCGCTCTACCTCCTGAGCCACTGCCGTCCAAAAAACACTTATAGCGGCCATGCAGCCGTGTAAGGCGCTAACCTGCTTATTGGGGGAATTAGGGGTTCAGTGTCTTACCCAAGGACATTTCGACGTGTAACACCGGGATTCGAACTCGATCTCTTGATCCCAAGACGAGCGCTCCACCTCCTGAGCCACTGCCGTCCAAAAAACACTTATAGCCGCCATGCAGCCGTGTAAGGCGCTAACCTGCTTATTGGGGGAATTAGGGGTTCAGTGTCTTACCCAAGGACATTTCGACGTGTAACACCGGGATTCGAACTCGATCTCTTGATCCCAAGACGAGCGCTCCACCTCCTGAGCCACTGCCGTCCAAAAAACACTTATAGCCGCCATGCAGCCGTGTAAGGCGCTAACCTGCTTATTGGGGGCATTAGGGGTTCAGTGTCTTACCCAAGGACACTTCGACAGGAGCCGGGATTTGAACTGCGATCTCTTGATCCCAAGACGAGCGCTCTTCCTCCTGAGCCACTGCCGTCCAAAAAACACTTATAGCGGCCATGCAGCCGTGTAAGGCGCTAACCTGCTTATTGGGGGAATTAGGGGTTCAGTGTCTTACCCAAGGACATTTCGACAGGAGCCGGGATTTGAACTGCGATCTCTTGGTCCCAAGACGAGTGCTCTACCTCCTGAGCCACCGCCGTCCAAAAAACATTTATAGCGGCCATGCAGCCGTGTAAGGCGCTAACCTGCTTATCGGGGGAATTAGGGGTTCAGTGTCTTACCCAAGGACACTCCGACATGTAACACGGAGGAGCCGGGATTCGAACTGCTATCTCTTGATCCCAAGACGAGCGCTCTACCTCCAGAGCCACTGCCGTCCAAAAATCACTTATAGCAGCCGTGTAAGGCGCTAACCTGCTTATTGGGGGCATTAGGGATTCAGTGTCTTACCCAAGGACACTTCCACATCTAACACAGAGGAGCCGGGATTCGAACTGCGATCTCTTGATCCAAAGACGAGCGCTCTACCTCCTGAGCCACTGCTCGACGTTTATTCGAACGCATCTAATAAACGCGCGTACTTGCACTCGCATCATGTATGAGCGGACGGAGGCCGCAATAATGATACAAGTCAGGAGATGGCAGCAGTGAGTAGAGGTGAGAACGGACCTAAAAAATAAAAGCAATTTTCTGTTGCTCAGCAGAATCTTGATCAGATCGTTTAAAGTCATACCACTTGGAAGACTGACCAGGCTTGAAATCTAAACGTTTGAGGATAACATTTTGCTGTTTTGCAGAATGCCGAGTGATGAAGAATCAGAAAGCGAGCCGCGGTTTGAGGAGCCCCGCCACCATCAAGCGCTGCATGTCTCCTGCAGAATCAAGTGAGACGTTTTATTTTCTCTTTCCTAATATGAGGCCCGCCAGTCATGTTCACGGCAGTAGAAAACAAATATGTAGGGAAAAAAAATCACTTAAAAAAAGGAAAGTTGACTGTGAGGGCCGCCGCTCCCAGGACAAGTAGAAATCTGTGTATTATTTTTTTTTTCACTGAAAGCACTGCGCCTGATTTGCCCCAAGACTGTGGCTGTTTTCAAAGAATATACTATCAAGTGGCACTTCAAAACAAAACACGCTCACCGTAAATATACGCAGTGAAAAGGTGAAGCAACCGGAGGCTGTTTTAACAGCACGGCAGCGCTTTTCACGAGGCCCTGCGAGTCGAATGACAATGCTACAAAGGGGAGCTACGAGTCGGCCAATCCCTTCAAACGTTTTCTGAAGGCTGTTCGGGACGGCCCTCGCGCATCTTCTGCTGACCAAATTTGGCCCCCCGCTTTCTCAAAAGTTTGGACACCCCTGGGCTTGGGAACGTACAAATGACAAGCCAGGGGTGTCTCTTTTCTGAGATGAATCAATTATGGGCCGTGCAAAAAAAAATGAAGATAGCGATTCCCAGTGGTAAATTCAAATGGGAAAAATTTCCTGTAACTGAAAATATAAGCTGCCATCTTTATCTGATAATGGGGCGAGATTTCTTTAAAATGTATCAATTATGGGTCGTACAAAACAACGAAGGTAGCGATTCTAATGGGAAGAATTTCCTGTAACTGAAAATATTAGCTGCCATTTTTATCTAATTATGGGGCGAGATTTGTTTCAAATATCTCAATTATGGGCCGTGCAAAATAACGAAGAATGGTGATTCCCAGCGGTGAATTCTACTAGGAAGAATTTCCTGTAACTGAAAATATAAGCTGCCATTTTTATCTAATAATGGGGCGAGATTTGTTTCAAATATGTCAATTATGGGCCGTGCAAAAAAACGAAAGTAGTGATTCCCAGTGGTAGATTCTAATGGGAAGAATTTCCTGTAACTGAAAATATAAGCTGATATTTTTATCTAATAATGGGGCGAGATTTGTTTCAAATATGTCAATTATGGGCCGTGCAAAAAAACGAAGGTAGTGATTCCCAGTGGTAAATTCTAATGGGAAGAATTTCCTGTAACTGAAAATATAAGCTGCCATTTTTATCTAATAATGGGGCGAGATTTATTTAAAATGTATCAATTATGGGTTGTGCAAAACAACAAAGGTAGCGATTCTAATGGGAAGAATTTCCTGTAACTGAAAATATTAGCTGCCATTTTTATCTAATAATGTGGCGAGATTTGTTTCAAATAGTTGCTCAAACTCGTATGCAAGTTCAAATCGCACATATACTCAGCTCTGCAAAATACATGATTCACACTGGATTTTTTTTTTTAACAGTACCTGAAAAATTGGAAAACCGAACCCCGATGTTAAAAATCTAAATATCTCTGCATCCTTCCAGTCAACGGTACAGGCTCCAGCAGCCAGATTTCCACCCCCGTCTCCAAGAACTCCCCCACCTCCACCCCCACCAGTCCAGCACCCGACAGCAAGCAAAAGGTACTCTCACGCCCCCTTGTGTTTGTTTTTTTGAATGGGGGGTCCTTGAACGCACCATTTTGAACTGTGGTATGTTTGCAGGGCCTCTACCTGCCCTTATCTCTGGATGATGACGATTCTGTCGGGGAGTCCATGTAGAATCTGCATTGTGGATGCGCCTATAGCGCCACCCTGTGGTACGGGGGACACGTTGCGACGTGAACGAGGATTCCCTTTTGCGGTTTGCTAACGCACGAAACGCACTCATTTTCTAAATTATTTTTTCTAAAGTTTTTGTCACCAATGTACTGATAGAAGCACATCACAATTGCTTTCACTTTTGAATAGTCACCGATTTCAAATTTTCACTTTTTGGGAGGGAAAAGGCAAAATGGGATTTTTTTAATTTTTATTTTTTTCTAGCTTGAATCTCACTACTATATTCTTTTTCTATATTCTTTAGCTTTTTGTTGTGTGTGAAGGAAGGTACCTTGTCTTGAAGCTTGTGAAACGAGAGTAAGGGGTATGCGTGGTTAGATTTTAGGATCGCAATAACTCTGAAAACTTTCTTCCAGGTGTTTTATTCTATCCCCCTTGCAATCGGCTTCATTTTGTACATACCGCACTGCATGATCCCGAAACTTTTAGCGCTTTAGGTGTTTTCGTCTTTTTTTTTTTAATTGAATCGAAATGTATTTAAGGACCTAACGCGGTTGACCAAAGGGTTTTCAAATTGGGCCAATCAGTGAAAGGCAGTGTTTTTTCTAACATTTTGATAAGTCGAGGTGGTAAAGCCAAAGTCGCAGGATGTATTTATGAAAATAGGAGTGCGGGAACGGGACTTGGTTTAATACGATGGGTGTCTTCGACGTTACTCGACATTTCACTGAGGAGCGGCGAGCTCTTGTACTTTTTTTAAGGCTCTTTTTCTAGCTTTTCTTTTCAACCGGATCAAAGAGTTTTTGCAGAAAACTAGCCTCATTGAAGTGGGCAATGATGAAGCACGTGCAGTTTTTGCAGGCGATTGGACGGCAAACTAAGAAGTCACTTGTAATATGGCATCTATGCATCCCGATTTTAGGAATCTAGCCGGAAATACATGTCTGATGCGAGTCAAGTTTTTTATTTATAAAAATGTCTGAAGTTGAAGACACTGTTCCAAACATGGTCTTTGTTTACAGTATTATAGGTTTTTTGTGTTTGTTTTGACCCTCCTGCCTCAGTTTTTGTCCTGCTTTATTCAACAAAAACAAGGTTACAGGAATAGGAATCATCACCTCTATTGGTGCCTTGTTTTGTGAAAAGTGAAATGCTTTTTTTAACACTTTTTTTAAAATAAGGCCTCCAAAAAAGGCTAGTTTTTTTTAGACTCAGACACTTAATCATGGTGTTTATGGCCCAGTATTTTTTATATTTGAATGATGCCTTCCAATTCTTTGTTTTTTTTTTAAATTGTGGTCTGTGTTTCGTAATATCAGTGTTTTCTGTGCTTCATTCAATGTAACGACTGCGTTCATTTTGCAATAAAAACCCTTGAGGTATGTCTGTCTGGATTCCTGAATGGACTCTTAAACATAGCTCAAAATGAGGAAAAAATTCTTGATTTGGTGATAAAAAAAAGATATTTTACTGTATTTTATTTGAGAGATGAATTCAGAAAAATGGAATTTGAAGACAATTCCCGTCAAAAGAGGGAATTTGTCAAATAAAATCACTTTAAAGCACAGGTGTCAAACAGGCGGCCCGCGGGCCAGATCAGGCCCGCTAAGGGATGGAATCTGGCCCGCGAGACAACACTCAGAGAAGCGCCAGAGAAAAACGAGCTGCAGGTTGAAATAAGTCCACTTGATGTTGCCGAAGCCAGGTGCCTCGAGCAAAGACACTGTAATTGTATTTATTTCTCTTTCTTTTTCTTTCTGTCTTTCTGTCTTTTTCTCTTTCTTTCTTTTTTCTTTTTTTCTCTTTTTTTCTCTTTTTTCTTTCTCTTTTTTTTTTCTTTCTCTTTTTCCTTTTCTTTTTTTTCTTTCTTTTTTTCTTTCTTTTTTTCTTTCTTTCTTTTTTTTCTTTCATTTTTTCTTTCTTTCTTTTTTTTCTTTTTCTTTTTTCTTTCTTTTTTTCTTTCTCTTTCTTTTTTTTTTTTTTCTTTCTCCTTTTCTTTCTCTTCTTTTTTTTTCTCTTTCTCTCTTCTTTTTTTCATATCTTCTAGTCCGGCCCCCAACAGAATGTTTGTTCTATTGTGTAGCCCCCGAGGTAAAATGAGTTCGACAACCCTGCTTTAATGGGTATTATTAAGCACCCCTTAGTGATACAATAAGCTCATAAAAATAGTTTTTAAATGATGAGCAATAATACATAGAGCTATTACATAAGTGTGCATTTATTAAATTTGCATTTATTACCTAAAAGGATCTGAAATATTTGCAATCATGCTGTCAGGGGTACTCGATATCCTCAAACCTAAAAAAACTGTTTGGTTTGGTCACTTTGATTCTCTGTAGTTTGGATTTTTCCCTGTGCCTTTTAGCACTTGTTTTCAATCACAAAACACTATACAGAAACATCTAGTGGCCAAATATTGGTGTTTCTTTAAATGGTATAAGCCCTAATTTTTTCGATTATTTTAGCCGTGTGTTCCCGCCAAAAATATTTGAATTACTAAAATAAGGTTCATACGGGTGCTTGAAATCCTTAAATGCTTGATATTTTATATTTTCAAGGATTAAAAAGACCTTCTGCAATTGTTCCCATGCTTCTCATCAAATCTGCCTAAAAATGACGGGGACACTGCTCTCTGGTGGCTGTGCTTTGACATTGCATTTCTCCTGCGTCTGCAACCAACAATTATTTTAATGCTCGATAAATCGTTTGATTAATCGTTGAATCTTGGAAACAGAATTGTTCCCATGTAAAACTTTCGGATGGATAAGGTTCAATGGGAAATTAGAAATATTGTCACATGTCCCTGTTTTGCATTTAAAACTGATTACAGGTGAATCACGTTATCCAAATTCCAATCTAATCTGTTCCAGCACCGGATTTATTTTGCATTGTTCAGAGATGCAGGTCGAAGTGAGGAGGTCACGTCGGGCTAAGAATTCAAAACATATTTTCTAAACATTGGAGTCTTCTGTTTTTGTTAGTCAACTTCAAGGTACGATGACTCTGGAACCAAATGCCACAGTTTCAGACCACGGAGCAGAAGGCGTGTCATTGCCGTAGACTGGTATTGACGTCACTTATTTACTCGTTCACCGTGAAGGATTTAATACCTTTGACTTTAAAGGATTTTATATGATCGAATACAAATGACATCAAATGAAACGATCTGCATTTCTATAGCGCTTTTCAAGTCGAGACTTCCCCAAAGCGCTTTACAGTGTGCTTCACATTTCCCAATAGCGGCCGTGCAGCCATGGAAGGCGCTAACCTGCTTATTGGGGGCGTTAGGGGTTCAGTGTCTTACCCAAAGACACTTCGACATGTAACACGGGGGAGCCGGGATTCGAACTGCGATCTTTTGATCCCAGGAATAGCGCTCTACCTCCTGAGCCACTGCCGCCCCTGCAAAAGATGTTCACTGGCTGGGCTGTGGTGCGAGGTCAGGGCACCCTAGAACGGCGAGAATGGGACTTAAGGCTGATAAGATAATCACCACATCCAGACGCAGAAAGGCCCTGATGAAGTAGAAACGCCCGGTGGTGTTTTGGTTGTTCCAGACGTCACGACGCTCTTCTCTGAGATGAAGCCAGGGGGCTTCCTTGGCACGCCCATGGGAGGAGCTGGCACACCATCTTGCGGGGAGATGTGGGCCAATAAGAAGAGAGCTAAAGGACTTCAGGAGAACGCTTCCCAGAGACTCCAGCGTCACTAATTCGGCCACTTTTGATGGAGTACACTTAGTTAATTTTTTGGGGAAAATAAATCTGCCCCTGAGTGGAAACGTCTGCTTTCCTGTTCATCTTTTCCCTCAAGAGTTAAAGGTACAGTGGAACCTGGGTTTTCGAACGCCTCTCAGTTCGAGCAAAAATTTGGAGAAATTCTTGCTTCGCTGTTCGGTCAAAAATCAGAGTTGGTACGCCGGTAATGCGTGAGTGCGTACGCTAGGGTGCCATGCTGAGCGGCGTACGGGTGTAGATGGCTCTTTTCGTGACCGACTGTTATCTTGTGCGGACGTGCTTCGTTTTGCTTTCACTTTAAATATCGGTGAACGGAGTGTTTTAGCCCCTAATTATGCCTCCGAAGTCAGTGCAAGCAGCAAAGTTCCTAGAGGTGAAATAAGAAAAGTAGTGCGTACAACTATTGCATTTAAGAAAAAATAATAGCAAAATATGAAGGTGTGCGAGTGTCTGATCTTGCTAGGGAATACCCCACCGTCCACCTGCGCCTTCTGCTGACCACCACAAAGGTAAGAAATCCTATTTATAATTATTTTCTTTATCCTTTTTTTTATTTTTACACGTTCGTGTTAGCGTAATCTTTCGTACGGAAGATTACAATAACGCGAACGTACGATTAGCCCGGGTTAGCTTAAAGTCTAGTTAAACATTCAGGGTGTTGGAACGGATCCCCCTTTCCAATGAACCGCTCACCACTTGTTGTGGAGACCCGAGTGCTAAATGACTTGTAAAGGACCCGATTGTTTTATTTGTACACGTTCATGTTAGCGTCATCTTTCGTACGGGAGATTACGCTAACGTACAATTAGCCTGGGCTAGCTTTACGTTAAACATTCAAGGTAAACATTCAGGGTGTCGGAACGGATTAAAAAGATTTACATTATTTTAAATGGGAAAAACGATTTCGGTGATCGAACAAATCAGTTTTCGAACAGGGTTCTGGAACGGATTATGGTCGAGAACCCAGGTTCCGCTGTACTTCTAAGATGCATTGTCGGTAAAAACTCCGATATATTTCGCCAGAACGCAATATTATCAGGTCAGGTTGTCGGAACACCTGAGTCCTTCCTCAAACCACAACAGAATGGACATGATCAGTGCTTGTTTTTTTTTTTTTACTTGATGGTTTCACTTTGGCGCTCCTTATATCACTTTTGGAAATGGCAACTGTGAAAATGGCGAGTGTTTTTCACACCCACTGAGAGTGAGGCATGTCATTGATCAGATCATCACTGATGATAGGGCGCAACCTCCTGGGCATCCGGTCAGACGAGTCCTGCCCGGGATTGCTTTTTTCATTCTCGGATTTTATTTTCACTTTACATCAACGCTCGTAAAAGTTTGCCGACATGTGGCCCGCTACGGTGGTTTTGATCTTCCTGTTGCCGCAAACCGACGCCGAGGGATTCCGAATTCTGGCAGGGGGTTCCGGAAATCGCCGGGAGATGACCCAGGAAGCCATTTTCAGTGCTACACTCCGGGCGTGCAGAACGCTGGCTGAAGAAGAGAGGACCTGCTTCGATTCTCCAGTCAGGTTCTATCTCATTTTAGTACTGGATTCAGGTGTTTGTGTGCAGGCGTGTTTGACAGCGACGAATGCTAAAAGGCATCCTTAAGGTGCAATAGCATACCTGTCAAACTGTACATTTTTTCCGTACAAAGTATGTTTATTATGCGTTTAAAGACGTGTACAATGTACGAGAAAATCTGTATGGAAAAACGCAAATTTGTCCATAATGGGTACCATCCGTATACATAGACGATAACGAATTGGCAAAACAATCAAGTCAAACCAGTTTGAGTTGTGTAGTGAAAGAAAGTCCGTCTCTTTTTAGAGAACCGGCTTTTTCGGCTCAACTCGTTCAAGAGAGCCGGCTCTCCAACGGCTCACTTGCTTGATGCATTATATTACAGATTATCATGTTGTATAAATGTAACCGCGGTGTACCCGTCCCACCAAAGATCCACATTCACGCTGGAATGGATGATGTTTTTATTACAGTTGCTGCAAATGAATGAGTCACAACACAACACGTGGTAAGCTGCTCTGCTGGCTTTGATCTCGTTAGCAGCGCGTTGTAGACTGCCCAAAACATATCAAAGAGCTTTCTTTTCAGTTTACATAAAATATATTTTAGAATATCAACCATCACAATACATTTTTACGTCCATTTTAACAAGAGATCGTATAGTGTTTTTTTTAACGTTTACAATGAATATAACATTTTCTTTAGTCTGAATTTTAACCAACATCATCCTTTTTATATATATGAGAAAATAGAAATAAGAACAATAATGAGTATAAAAACGGGTACAATTTACCTGCAAATGAATGAGTCATAACACAACACGTGGTAAGCTTTTCTGCTGGCTTTGATCTCTATAAGGGGAATTGGCATTTTAGCACAAGATGCAACGTCCGGCAAAACTAACATAAAAGGCGACAGAAACAAAACGAAAATCAATCCAAACAGCTTGACAACATCAATCACATCACGGTGCATGTTGAGAGATTTGTCAGCTGTGCTTTTAATGTTTAAAACTTTTTTTGCGGAGCACCAAAAGATCGTGTCTTACCATTGGCAGCTCGTTGTAGACTGCCAAAAACCCCCACCTTCCTGTCGCAAAGTCTAAAGCCAAACCAAACCCTGCCCCATACCAGCAGGTGGCACTGTTGGACTCATCATTGCAGGACACTTACACAAAAACTATACTACATATTTCAGCAGGAATTTCAATCAAACAAAAGTTATTATTACACCCGTTACATAAAGAAGTTAAGGAAAAAAAGAAGTATAAAAGGAGAAAATGAAGAAAGACAGGTTAGTGGTGATCCCTTTAATCAATATATTACCAACAATAATTGAATGCAGAAAACGAATTCATAATTTGAATAATTCTACTTAATTCTTTTTGCATGTATTTTTTCCTTCCACAGTGAACATCCAAGCAACTTCATTTTTGATTTTTTTTTTTTTTATGATAAACCTCATTCATGTCGAGCAACTCAGTGTCTCACAACAAAATGTTAACAATATATATGCTATAACGAAACATATGTACAATATAACCAGGGTTGGGTAGGGTTACTTTAACTGGATTACTTTCAATGACTTTTGGATGACTCCAATACCAAATGCTCATAAAAGATAAAAGAAACTGAATAGGAATAGAATTATGACTCACAACACGTGGTAAGCTCTCTCTCCTGGCTTTGATCTCTTTGATCTTTTGTCTTTTATGAGCATATTTGGTATTGGAGTCATCCAAAAGTCATTGAAAGTAATCCAGTTCAAGTAACCCTACCCAACTCTGAATATAACATGTTAAACTACATCAATAAACACGTTTGAGAAAAAAATATGCTGTAAGATTATTTTAAAATACGACAGTTTGTACGGGCATGGAGCCCTGGAGCGCGACAGGTATGCGATCGTGGTGCGTGGCTTTTGTACCGACGACGAAATAATTGGCGAGTAAATCGAGAAGGAAAAAGAAAATATCCAAAATCCCTACAGGGAGCTTACAACTCCGACTTCAGTACTTCTCTTCATTATGTCCGGAATGAAAAAGGAAAATGACTGAAAACTGAATTGTACATGCCTGTTTGTTCAGTCGCAGCCCCTGGACGCTGCCGGAGTCGCTACCGCCTGTATGGCCCAAGGTTCGATTCCCCACTTCGAGAGGGCCATCGCCACCATCGTTTTCCGAAATGTGCGCATAAAGATGGAGGAAACCTTACACACCGGCGTTCACGGCAACAAAGACGTCATCGCGACACGACTTCGAACAGTCGCAACCGAAATCGGGCGACACGAGTTTGAACTGGCCCGGAAAAAGCTGGGAGAGGTCCTGCACGCGACCCAGGTGGTCCACTATTTGCTTTCCTTAACTTTCACAGTGATTATTTGACCATGCTCCAAAATCTATGGGTCCCAACAGAGATCTATGGCTCCCCAAAATTTAGTCTTATCCAGGTTGAAATCGTAAATCGGCGAGAAATATATCATATAAATCTATATATTCATTCAGTTTTAATCATCGCAGTTAATTGATAAAACAAATCAGTTATTGTTGAAGATGAGACCAATTTGTTGAATCGTCTCATACGTGTTCAAAGAAATGCAGGAATCAAAATGACGTAAGAGGGAGTTCTTTTTATTGATACACAATTTCAACAAGGGACTCAGCGGATCAAAGATATGCGTGTGTCTTTATAGTTTTCAACATAGCACGTGTACCCGGTTTGGCCCCGTCCTTTTTCACGCCTGAAGGCGTACATGCCCAGGGTTCCGTCCTTATTTGGAAGTGTTTTTAAGTTTATGCCAGTTTATGTCACCTTGCCCTTTGCCGTTATCTTTTGTCCTCCCTTAAGGAGGATTGTTTATAATAATTCGTCCGCCCAGACCTTCCCAAATTGTAAACAACATTTCTCCCAACTGTAAGCAAGTCTTTCTACATTTCTTTCTAAATGTATGCAAATCTATTCTACAAATGCAAGTTTATTTTCTACAACATTATCACTTCAAGATTTTTCAGTTTACAACAATATTGTACATTATACAAAATATTATTGCTGAAATAATTATATGAATCAATATTTTCATTCAGCTTTAATCATCACAGTTAAACGCTAATACAAATCAGTTATCACTTCAGATTTTTCAGGTCACAACAATATTATACATTACACAAAATAATATTGCTGAAATAATTATATTAATCTCTATTTTCATTCAGTTTTAATCATCACAGTTAATTGGTAATATAAAGCAATTATCACTTCAGATTTTTCAGTTCATATATTCTTCGTGGTTTGCTGTCCCGCCATAGTTGTAATGCCTTCTCAAGGTCCAATCCATTATCATCCTCTTCATAACGTCACCAGGAATATAATTGAGTCCATTTTGGCAGAAAAGTCCTTTTCTTGCTAGGAGTTTTCTTTTGTTTATTTTCTTTCGTCGAATTGTTGGCTTCAACACATGTGTTTTCTTTGCCTCCGCCATCTCCCGAAGAATTTCTCTGCCGTTTTTTCGTGCCTGAATTATTGCCGTTTTTATCACTCTCTGCGTTGTGTTTCGACTTATTACCGACACTGAAGAAATTATCAATTTTGTGTTGATTTTCACCTAATACTAACTGTTTTTTCGGAGGCATATTTCTCTTTCACTCGACAACCGCCACAACAATGACGTCATCTCGAAGCGACGAGATCTCGTTTGCCGAGATCGGCGCGAGACCAAAACAACAATGGCGGATCTGCCTGACGAAAAGTTTGGAGTGCGGTAAATCTTTGTTAAAAAAAAAAAAAAAAGTAATCGGGTAATAATGACAATTTGGTGTCAAAGAAGTTGCGTTCCAGGGACGCACGTTGATTTGAGACGATGCATCCCCAGCAAAAATGATGCGTCTAGGACGCAGGGACGCCGGCAAACCAGAACACTGCTATCATACCACTGTCTAAACCGTTTACCCTTTTGTTTTCCTTCAACTGGAAGGTTTCTTATTTCAGTGATGAGCTGGGGAAGAGCAATATCTTGGTCCAGACCAACACCAGCATCAACAACGCAGCAGGTAACCAAAGGACAGGGTTGGGTAGGGTTACTTTAACTAGATTACTTTCAATGACTTTTGGATGACTCCAATACCAAATATGCTCATAAAAAACAGACAGGACAGCGGTGTGCACAGGTAGAACTAGGTGTTGCTACAGCGCCTGCTCTTCTTCGGTAACTTTGATTAAGCATTACTTGGATCAATAGACAGGCTTAGAAAACGGATTATCTACAACAGGGGCCAGCAACCTATGACACGGGTTAACCAGTGAGGGGTTAACCAGTGGCATGCGAGCACACGGCAAAATAATAATTAATATCTTCTAAAAATGCTCATATTTACCTAAAATTTAGACATTTTTAGTTGAGCGCTGTTATTTAGAGGCTATACATTAGCTGCTTGGTGTGTCAGTGTATGTTTGCACGGGAACGGTTGCTGACAATGTTCCCTCTAAGCTGCGTGTGTGCGCAATTGCGCACTGCCCAAAGCTTTTCCGCGCACAAGAAAATCGAGCCAGCTCACAAAAATCAGGGCTGGAAATTGCTCATTAAGAAGCAAATTAAGTCAAAGTTACAGTGCATGAAGGTCAAAATACACGGGTTCCTCTCAAGCTGTTTTCTAAATGCGGTATTTTGAAGTCAAGGTCGAAGTAGAACGAAGTCGAGTAAAGTCAGTAGAGTTTTTCGAGAACCGGCTTCTTCGGCTCAGCTCACTAAAGACAACCGGCTCTTTCGGGTCCCAAACGGCTCTTCAGAATGTTTTTGCTTTTTTGATCCCCACACAACCAAATATGATGTAAAATTGTGCACAAAATGACTTCAAGGAAGGGGGTAAATAGAACAAAAAAAGAAAACCAAAATGAAAAAGTAGTGAAAAGCTGAGAAAAAAAGAAACAAAAGGAGAGAAAAAGAGCAGGAAAAATTCAGAATAAAAGCCAGAAAAAAAGAAAGAAGCAAATAAAGGGAAAAAGATAATAGAGAACAAAAAAGCAAGATAAAAGTAACAGCTGGGGGGAAAAAAACACAATGAGATTTTTTTTAAAAGAATTTTTTTAAAAAAAGGAGAAAAAAACGTGAAAAAGAGGAAAATGTTTGTGTTGCATTCAAATAATTTCCAATTATACCAAGTGAATCTTGTACTTCCACTAAAAAATGTGATTAAGTATAGTTCTGTATCTTACAACCGACTCAATAAACACCCAAAAATGTTAATATTGTGCAACAAAATATATCAGGAAATAAAAAGAAATGGATATCTTGTGAAAGAATTGTAAGAACAAACGACGTTTGCAATAGTACATGAGTCACTTCATTCAAAAGTGAAAAATAATTTTGCATTGCCGGAAACTCCGCAAAATGTAACGTCAAGTTTTGGATAATTAATTATCTTGCCAGACTTGGGATTGCCGTTGCTCACTGTTGTTTCAAGCGTTGCTCACCGACTTAGTGTGAACGCTCAGACCCCTAAGGAAAACGACATTGGTTGCTGACCCCCTGAGTTTGGCTCATGAGATCCCTTCAGTGAGGAATGAGTAGTTTGCGGCGCACAACTGCTATTTAGCATACCAACGCCATTTCCCGCCTTGCGATCTTAGAAAACATACACCGTCGCAGAATCGACAAAATCAAGCAGGCCGCATTAGCCACCAACGAGATCCTGGAGAATGTTCGGAGAGCGACGGGAGATGAACTCTTTCTCCGGTAGGCTACTCTGATCATTCTCACCGGCGCTTAGAAAATTTTGGGTGAAGCGTCGATCTTTCCTCAACCAGGATGTTGGGCGTCTCCCGAAGATCCGGCAAGGCTCTGTGTTTCGTGATCGATACCTCTGAGAGCATGAGCGACGATATTGCGGCAGTGAAGAACGCCACTTCCTCTTTAATCGATAGGCGAGCTGGAAGCGACGATCGGCCTTCGGTCTATGTTCTCGTGACCTTCAGCGACCCAGGTCTGTAATTAAGTCATCGAGTAGACGCGTACTAACCCAAAACAACCAAAGATTGATCGACTTTGTAAAGGTTCCGAGCTAGCCGTCAGTACGAGCGACCCGGACATCTTCAAAGACGTTGTTGATGCGCTTCAAACTAATGGCGGTGGAGATGAAGGCGAGCTCAGTCTTACTGGGCTTCAGGTAAATTCCCTCAAATGTTCAAAATGTAGCGTTTACCAAATTGTTCGAACGAGTTATCTGACTCCATTAACCAAACACAAACTTCATTCTCCTAACAATGCATGCTTGTTTCTTTCTGGGAAAAGATGGTATAAGAAGAGCCGACATTTTCACATGGACGCAGATTTTCTTTAAAGTATTTAACTAAGTGAATTCCATCGAATGAGCTGAATTATTGTCGCTCTTCGTCGAGCCTCTCTCTCGATTGTCCTCTGTCTCTGAAGTTCGTTTCGCAAGCTGGGGCGTTGGCTCCTCCCATGGGGCGTGCTGACTCCTCCCCTGGGGCGGGCCGACTCCTCCCACGGGGCGCGTCAGGAGCCAGCTTCACCACCTCCTCGATGAAAGGCGCCTCCATGTATAAAGGAAACCCGTATCCGCAAAGCGCTTATCAAAACAGTGCCTGACGTCCTTGTGCGTCTGGCCTTCTCCCGTCAGCACTCACGGGAATTCTGTTATCAAAATATGTCCGATGCATTCCAGACTGCCTAACCTTCTCATGTACCTTGAAAAAAAAGTCAGTGAATCTCTCTACTGCATCAAACTGAGTACATGTACTAACTTTTTAGTTAATTTTATAACATCTATTATAGTCAAATGTATCAAATCTTTCAATATCCCAAATAGTCCTCCATGTTTTGAGGTCACCCACAATTAACAGTTGATCAACAAAGATAGTCTGGTGCCCCCGACATAATAGGAAAGCTTAACGTAAGAGCAGCTCATGCTAGTTTGAAATGGATGCTTCATCTGTGCAAACTACTTAGGTAGCAATCACAATGTACTCACTCATGCAATGTTTTTCAATCTTTTTTGAGCCAAGGCACATCTCAGTAAAATTAAATCCAAATGAAAGATGGCTTACGCTAGACAGCACAGGCACGAAAGAATGGATAAATTCCTACGGTAAAGTTCGACCATTATTACTGAAAACACTGCACTCATTATTGAGATTTATGTATGTCCGCCCTGCATTTAGATTGGCCGGCTACTTCCTGGTTAAACCCACGCAGAGCGTATACATTGGGCTCGAAGTTTAAACAAATTCAATTAACCATTGTTTTTGCAAACTACAGTAATCCCTCGGTTATCACGGTTAATGGGGACCGAGACCACCCGCGAATGACAAAAAAAAAAAACCTGTAAAATGTGTTGTATGTACACGGAATAGGACTCCGGCGAAACCACTACGAACCATTCAGTATGATTGTATTAACCGCTCTCAACCACATCGCAGTTTATTTCGCTTGGTAACACTACCGGTTACATATTGAAAATAAAAACAGTGAAAATGTGATATTTGTGAAGCGTTTTGGGAAACAACAGTTAAAAAAATGCTCTGTGTTCATTTGAATGAAAGTGAAAGAGCTACCTTCTGACAATAACAACATACTTTAGCTAGCGGCATCGAACGGCTTTTACAAGAAAGGCACGAAACCACACACAATTAGCCGTGTTTAGGTAGTACAAACGACCGTTCGCTTTTGGTATAATAAAGTCAAACTTGAGATGAAATGTGACAGAAGAGAATATACTTATTACTTGTCCTCCCTTAAGGATGATTGTTTATACTAATTCGTCCGCCGAGACCTTCCCGAGATGTAAACAACATTTCTCCCAACTGTAAGCAAGTCTTTCTACATTTCTTTCTAAATGTATGCAAATCTATTCTACAAATGCAAGTTTATTTTCTACAACAAACTGAAATTTAAATCAAATGTATGCAATTTACACGGATCTTTCTGTGAGTTTCTGCCTTTGAAAACCCGATGCAGGCCCTAGTTGCAGCAGTTGCTGAGTAAATTGAATTCGAGACCCCTGCTCTAAAACACCTGTTTTACATACAGTAGGTTAACCGGCGCTTGTGCCTGGATCTTACTAATTCTACAGGTCCCCCAGCAAAAGGCCTATCGACCAAATTCTAATTCAAAGATCACTTTCGAAAATTGTGATTTAAACCCAAAAGATCAAAGCGGCGCTGCCACGAGCGGCTGCCTTTTCCAGCAGCTGCCCTATTGTTTTATTGTCTGCTCCTATCTTCGGTGTTTTTTCTTCCCGTTTTGACAACTACACTATGGATTACGTCTATCCTATGGACATGGGTTTTAGCGCACAAAGATGCGTCTATTCAAGGAATCAACTCCTTGCCCTGAAGAATTCTCGTGCCGGCGTGATGAAGGGGCCTATCGTGGAAGAAGAGCCGGAGCTAGCTAAGCGGCTAGCGGCGTTATAAGTCTTCGGTACCATCATTAAACATGTTAAATGCGAAATCACGACCAAATAAGATCATCGAGTGCTGGTGGAAAACATCGAAGCGCACAGGGAGCGCAGTTGCTGTGTTTTGCGGAAACGTGGCTCACGTTTAGCGTTCCGGACGCTAACGTGTAGCCACCCGGAGCTATCCGGCTTCAACGCCGCCATACAGAGACACGAAAGCTGGGGGGAATCAGAGAGGAGGCGGACTTGTTAACACGAGGTGGTGTATCCCTGGATATTCACAAAGAAAAAGATTTCCATCTGCCGCAGGGATGTCGAACTTTTGGACTAGCGTGACGTCATCCACTCTGCTACAAGCACCCCTAGGGCATCATGTTCATCTGTTAATAAACAACGGGGTAGACTGCTGGAAGTGTGAATTTCCCTACGGGGATGAAGAAAGTATCTATCTATCTAAACAATCGCAACCTAACACTCTGTACCCGTCTTTATCATGTCAAGTTGGCGTTGAATAACGCCCCCGGTGGCTCGGACATCTTCCTTTTCACGGACGCAACAGCCAAAGACCAAGAACTCAAGTCCACTGTAATCGGTCTCATCGAGCGCACTCGATCCGTGGTAGGTTACAATTTGACTTCTTTAGAAATTGTCGGCAGTTTTATGTCACAGTCACAAGGTTTCTCCCTTCAGGTGTACTTCCTGATCACAGGAACATCGGCCAACAGTCGTCAAATCGACCACCGGCATCCGTTCGACAGAATCGTGCAATCGAATACCCTGCTGTATCGAGACCTGGCTCAAGTAGCCGGAGGTATGGTCGTAGAAGTGGACAGTGACAGACTCGAAGAGGCCACCACCATCGTCGGGCAACAGGTCATCTCCTCTCAGGTAGCTCGACTTTGTCTGGAGCCTCCGAGTTACATTTGCTTAATCCTAGCTGTCTTTTATATATTTTCTTAGGTGACACTTTTGCAGGCATACCGACCACAAGGATCTGAGGAAGAGTTCACCTTTGTTGTTGGCGACACCATAAGCAGCGTCCAACTTTTCTTGACAGGAAAACCTGACTTTCAGCTCACAGTCAATAACGGTGAAACTAAAACTCCAAACCAAAAAAAACATCCAGATAATGTTACATTTAGTTGCTTGGATATTTTCAACCCGAGATGAGATTCTCAGTGAGGTTATTGTGGGTGTGCGTTTTGATAAAACACATGGCGTGCTTTGCACTTCCTGTCTTTGAAGGTAATCCAGAGCCATTCAATCCTATGAGCCTTCCGCCGGTGGGGAACTTACAAACCTTACAACGGGAGGCACGAGTCGGACAATGGAAAGTACAAACGACTTCAAATATTCCGTTTATGTTGAAGGTCACGGGTGAGTACCGTGCAAATCCAAATCAATCGATGAAAAACAAACCAAAAAAAGCTCATTTATTTGCTAAACCTTAAGGTGAGAGTCTCCTTGACTTCCTGTATGACTTTGTGAAGTACATACCCTCGGAGAATAGCTACCAGGTTCTTGACACACGTCCATTCAGGGGTAGGAATACTTCCTTTTCTGTGTCAATGGTAGCATTGACAAGCTCTGATGGTGGAATGTTTCACTTCTCTGAAGGTACCAACGTTACCCTGCTTCTGAGACCGACGGTTAATGGTACAGATGTGACCGATGTCGTGCTGGTGGAATCAGGGGTGCCACCAGAGTTTCCAGGTGTTTTGGAGCAGCAAGGTGATGGCAGCTACGTGGTGCACTTTGAAGGTATCCCATCTGGGCCTTCTGTGCTGCGGATTACTGGTAAGCCGGGAAATACCATGGGAGAGAGGACCTCTGGTTTCCAAAGGGACTTGCCAGTCAGCTTGCGGGCATCCAACCTGAGTATTGAGGTGATTCATCGGGGCGACGAGGTTCTAATAAGCATATGAGGCTACAACATGTCTTCCGTGTTTAGGCTGAAGCAGAGCAGAACATCACAGCAGGGACACCATTGCCAGTGCCTTTTTCCGTCATCACCGAAGGGATCAACGGGAATGTCTCTGTTAGGGTCACCGCCGACAACCTGACCTACAGCGTCAGCGCTCCCAGCACTCTCCTGGTAACATCAGAGGAGCGGGTCAATAGCACAGCGATGCTGTCCGTGCCGTCCAGTACGCCTGTGGGCACCGTCGTCATCCTTTTAATTGAGGTGGAGGTTCCTGGAGGTGGGGATGCCAACTACATTTCCCTCCGGATCAACGTCCTAAATCAAGTCAGTAGCCTCGCCTGTCGCATTCTGCGCGAAACATTTTTTGACCACGTCCCATTTCCTTCCCAGGTGACGGACTCGACCGACGTAGCAAACGCTACGCACCCGACGGACTTTTCGGCTCCCTTGTGCGAGTTGCTGTGCATTGTCAAATGCGTGCGTAACTGCAGCGCCATCCCATGGCAGCTGTTGCTGCTTTTGAGCGATGGCGACAGAGGGTCGGGCTTGGAGGGCGTGGTCCTCAGGCGGGGCAGCGGAACGTTAAGGCTCAGGCCGGTTGACCAAAATGTTGCCTTGGTGACCTACAACGCGTTTTGCAATGATCCCTATGTGGAGCTTCAGGTGGTGGACGGTGCAGGAAACGCTAACACCTGCGCCTTCCACGTCCTCACCACCACCATTACCTCTGGCTGTCCCGCCTGTTTCCTTACTGCCACACGTCTCAGCTATGCTGTGCTGATCCTGGTACTGGCAGTCTTGTGGAACCTGGATGTCTGCTAAAACTGCTAAAATGCCACCCACGTCAGCAGCTTGTACCAACTGTGTCTCTCAGCACAGTTTTTTTTTACATTGGAAATGGGACCACTGTTAAAGACCTGCAAGCAATGTTCCCTCTAATTTTCCTTACGGGTCTGAGCGTTCACACAAACTCGGTGAGCAACGCTTGAAACAACAGTGAGCAACCGTAATCCCAAGTGTGGCAACTAAGTCATTAGCAAACATGTCAAAAAGTTACATTTTGCTGAGTTTCCGGCAATGCAAATTATTTTTCTCTTTTGAATGAATTGACTCATGTTATATTGCAAAGGTTGAACGGCCATACGTCGTTTGTTCTTAAAATTCTTTCTATTTCCTGATATATTTTGTGGCATAATATTAACATTTTTGGGGGCTTCTTTAGTCGGTTGTAAGATACAGAACTATTCTTAATCACATTTTTAGTGGAAGTACAATGTTGGCAACAAGATTCACTCGATATCATTGGAAATTATTTGAATGCAACACAAACTTTTTATTCTTTTTTTGGTGTTTTTTTTTCTATTTTTTTTTATTCCTTTAAAAAAAATCTCATTGTTTATTTTTTCCGAGCTGCTACTTTTTTCTTACATTTCTTTTTCTTTTTTTCTGCCTTTTTTCTAAATTTTTCCTTCTTTTTCTCTCTTACTTATGTTTCTTTTTTTCCTCAGCTTTTCACTACTTTTTCATGTTGGTATTTTTTTCTTTTTTGTTCTATTCCCCCCTTCCTTGAAGTCATTTTGTGCACAATTTTACTTAATATTTGGTCATGTTGGGATTAAAGAAGCAAATACAACCCAAAAGAGCCGTTTAGGACCCTTTTTAGTGAGCCGAGCCGAAGAAGCCGGTTTCTCGACATACTCTACTAACTTTACTCAACTTCGTTCTACTTCGACTCGACTTCAAAATACCGCATTTAGGACACAGCGTCAGGGGAACCCGTGTATTTTGACCTTCATGCACTGTAACTTTGACTTAAGTGGCTTCTTAATAAGTAATTTTGAGCCCCGATTTTTGTGCGCTGGCTCGATTTTCTTGTGCGCTTAGAAGGGAACACAGCCTGCAAGTGTCCAGTTATGTTCACGGCGTACCTGACAGTCCGCAAAAGATCGAAGATGAAGACAAATAGGCTCCCTGGTCATGTTTGCACGACTCCTCTGGTTCCAGTTTCACATTCTTTATATTTTCTTCTCTTTCATGCCGACCATATGCCAGTGCCTATTTCCCCGGTTGGTCTTCGTAACCAAACAAAAACAGTGCATGCAATAAATCGAAAGATTGAATCGGCCGTGCTGTTTATTTCATTGAAAAAGTCAAAACTGGTGAATGTCAAGGTCCTCGTGATAAAAATAATAAAATAATAGAACCAAACAAAAAAGGCCTAAAGAGAAGACAAAAAAACGTGTTTTTACATGAACTTCAGTGTTTTTCATTAGACACTATGCCCATATATCTATCTGGGGGAAGAAAAAAAAAATCAGAATTCCAATTTTAATCAGATCCAGTTTTTGATTTAAATCTGCAACATCAATAAGATGCAGGCTGTTGGAATTATATACATATATTTATCCTACAGTTGACATTAATATAAGTGTTCTCAGCCCTTCTTGTTTAGTTTTCAGCCGTAAGCTGTTCTTCAAGGCCATGAGTTGTTCTTTGTACAGTCATCTTACATACCAATGAGAAACAACTTGACCTGGTATATGCAATAACTCAAGTTGTTTTTAAGAAGAAAGGAGGACAGAGGCCACCTGTGATCATCGGGCGGAAAGCAAGGAGTGCGAAGATTTCATTAACTCCGCGTAGCAACAGTCAGAATGAAGTCTCCACCAGTAAGATAGAGCCCTTCCTTTGGAGGCGGAAACTTATGGACAATAGAATACAAGTAAGATACAGAACCGAGACGGGGCTTCGCGACGGGACCACAGAGAAGAGTGAGGAGGAGATTTGTAACAGCCTGGTCTCCGCCGCTCTTATTATAATGATTAATAAAATAACCAATTCTCAATGACCGATTCTCTATGTCTTCTTTTATTTCAGAGCGTTTTATTAAAAATGTTGGGGACTTAAACCTAACACAGGCCAAAGTGAGACTGAGGTTATTTTGTGACGAAATTCACAACATTCTACATCAGGACAATGGCAGAGAATAAAACACGGGGTAGGATCTTGTCTTGTATCGGATTCTTATTTAGGGATGTTCATGATGTCAAAAACATTGTAGACTTCAGAATCGTATTTGGCAGCTTATCATAGCGTTAAACCAGCTCGGTGGCCTTGGGGGTAGGGCGCCCGCTCCGAGACTGGGAGGTCGCCGGTTCAAGCCTCGGCCGAGTCATACCTAAGACTTACAACATTGGTACCAATTGTCTCCCTGCTTGGCGCTCGGCATTAAGGGTTGGAATTGGGGGGTTTGCTCGCCTAATGACTCCCAACACATCAGTTGGGTTGAGCGAGGGGGCTGGGAATCCCCTCCTCGGTATCAACCTCCCAGAAAGACTCTAGCCACCTCCCACTAGGGCAGGGATGTCAAAGTCAATTGCACAAGGGGCCAAAATTCAAAACACACTTAGTCGCGGGCCAACCAGGATAAACATTTGTTGAACACACTTCAACTGAATGCTTTTGGACTATAAATATGAATAAAAACAGACAAGAATATTAGATTTAAACCTTAAATCACTTATACAGTATCTATTATTTAGCTGTAAATAAAAATATCTTGTTAAATGATACAACTTAGAATTTAACTTAAACAACTTAACATTAAAATAACATTCAAATTCCTTTGCTCCTATGTCAATGTATATATTAAAAAAAAACGTAAATATCCCAAAAGATTTTGCTCTTCTTAATATATCTCCTGTCAAAAAAAGAAATATGAAAATGCTACACAAATTATTTTGTAAAAACGTCACAACATTCTGAGAACAGGGAGCCTGATGTGCTTACCTTTGGCGCAGACTGAGTAGGGTGAGAAATGGGAGGGAGTGCTTGCACTTTCTGCATAGCTCCACCCATCCCTCCCACTCACCCAATTAAATCACTTTAAGTTCTCTTCCGGTGTTTTGGCGTATTTACAATTTGTTCTGTGGATTCATCAAAAAGTATCTGAACACTGAACACAGATTATATAGTGAGCTTTTATAAGAAGGATTCTTTAGCGTTGTACAGCCAAAAATTGTAGTGAAAACGTGCCCTATCTACTCTGAAAAGTACTGTCTTGTAAGTCAGTTTGGGTTTGGCTTTGCGTGTATCTGAACAGGATCAATGGCTCAAGTTTTGTACGAGCTGGAGAAAATTTGCATGCAATTACATTTGTCTCTGAGCCATAGGTACTCACAGAAAGAGCCGTATCTGACTCGCGAGCCGTAGGTTCCCGACCCCTGGTATATAGTATAGTATGCGTCATATATGAAGGAATAGGTACAGTGACTAAAACAGTCAGAATAGGATGTCCAGGGATGAGACAGTGTTGTTCATATTGACGGGCCAACCAGCTCAGTAGCCTAGATGGTAAGGCGCCCGCTTTGAGACTGGGAGGTTCGGGTTCGCGCCCCGGCCGAGTCATTCCTAAGACTTAAAAAGTGGTCGGCGGCGCCCTCTCTTGGCTGCGGCTGCATCGGGTCAGATGCAATCGACATTTCGTTCTGTGTACATTGTTACACAGAATGACAATACAAGGAAATTATTATTATTATTATAACAATAATGTCAAATGGTTATGCGGGCCAGATAGGATGACACGGCGGACCGGACGTGGCCCGCGGACCGGGAGTTTGACACTGTGCACTAGGGGGATATGGCTCCGGTGTATATATATAAATCATAGCGTCAAACAGAAAGTGACTCGTTCGCTGCCATTGACTGGTATAAACTTCTAACCTGATTTGTTACTGAACTGGAGGTCTCATCTCATCTCATCAGCTGTACCGCTTATCCTTATTAGGGTCGCGGGGGTGCTGGAGGCCATCCCAGCAATCATCGGGCAGTGGGCAGGGGACACCCTGAACTGGTTGCCAGCCAATCGCAGGGCACACAGGGACAGACAACGCTCTCGCTCAGTCACACCTAGGGACAATTTGGACCGGCCAATCCTGAAATGCATGTCTTTGGAATGTGGGAGGAAACCCACGCAAGCACGGGGAGAACATACAAACTCCGCACAGTAAGTCTGGTAGCTGGATTTGAACCCACTCAGGAGGTTCCCAAGACCTTAGAACTGTGCCGCACACGCGCTAACCACTGCGCCGCCGTGCTGCCCTGAACTAGAGGTGAATGAGTTTCAATGATGTCAGAAGCAAAGAGCATTCACATTGACAAAAGTAGGAGTTCTACTCGTTGATGGAAGGGCGTGGTCGGGAGGTTTTGAGTCTCGGGCTTTGTGATCCAAGGCTCATACTTGACCGTGTGGGAAAAGGCCCCTTCCAGGTCAGCTCCTGTGAGCTGTTCCAGGTCAAAAGATGGATTACCATAGTCAAGTCTCTCCTCAAATGGTGACGGCCGTGGGTTCCTTTTCCTTGATGGTTTCAAGCCTTTGAAGGTCTTTTTCGTTTCACTTCTGCACACACGTTATTGCGTTCCTTTAAACAAACAAAAACAAAAAAGTTCCTGGCATGCATCGAGAGTCAGGTTTCGTTTGGATTTCTTTGATCAGATCATCGCTGATGATACGGTGAAGCTTCATGGGCATCGCCACAAACCCAACAGGTCAGACGGGTCCTGCCTGGGACGGTCTTTTTGCCTGTCTCCGATTTGACGCATTCTATGTGTCTGTCTCACGGAGACCTTACAGACATGTGGGCTGTTTGGAGGCTCTGGACTTTCTTGTTGCTGCAAACCGGCACCGGAGGGTTTCGAATTCTGACGGGAGATGCAAGGAATCACCAAGAGATGACGGAGGAAGCCATTTTGAACGTCACCGTCCGGTTGTGCCGAGATCTGGCCGAAGGCGAGAGGAACCGCTTTGAGTTTCCCGTGAGTTTCCGTTCAGTTCGATTCCCTTCGGACTGGACCGTCAATTGTTTGTGTGTGCGCATGTGTTTATCTTCTGTCCGGTCCACACGTATTTAAAAATAATCGGGCTGTCTGAAGTCTAGAAAATAACCGTCTTGGGGATGTTTTTAAATAGGATTATTTTGGTGGTATGTTCGGAGTGATTTGCTTCAATTCTAGAAAATGCATTTTTCTTGTACTTGTTCTATTATAATAGTTATCTAATTCCATTCTTAGATAGATAGATGTATAGAGAGATACTTTATTCATCCCCATAGGGAAATTCACACTTCCAGCAGGATCCTTTTGTTGTTTATAAACAGATTAACAGGATGGCCTCAGGGTGCTGTGTTGTAGTTTAGCAACAGCGGAGTAGGTGACGTCACACGCTAGGCCAAAAGTTGGATGGAAATCTTTGTGCCCAGGGTTACACCGCCTCGTGTTCGCGTGGATAGCGAGTCCGCCTCCTCTCCGCTTCCCGCAGGCTTTTGTGACTCTATCTATCAGTGCTGAAGCTGGGTAGCTCCACGTTAGCGTCCAGGATGCTAGATGTGAGCCACATTTGGGTAAAACACAGCAAACTGCACTCCCTGTACGCTTTGATGTTTTTCACCAGCACAGTCAGTTCGTTGGTCTTATTTGGTTGAGAGTTCACATTTAGCATGATTACGGACGGTACCGAAGACTTGTAGTTGTAGTTTAGCAACAGCGGAGTGGATGACGTCACACGCTAGGCCAAAAGTTCGACGTCCCTGCAGCAGATGGAAATCTTTGTGCCCAGGGTTACACCGCCTCGTGTTCGCGTGGATAGCGAGTCCGCCGCCTCTTCCTGCAGGCTTTTGTGTCTCTGTCCCTTTTAAACTGAACTAAAACCAGAAAACAGGCTTCCAAAGAGATTCGATATTTTGTATGCAATGCTAATAAACAAGGAAGCAGAAAATGAAGACTGAATCCATGGCAAGTACTGTACTGTGTGTGTGTGCGCAGTCGAAGCCCTTCACTGCCGCCGGGGTGGCCAAAGCCTGCAGGGCCCAACCTTCTCTCCAGAACTTCCGTCGGGCCGTCGCAACCATCGTGTTCTCCAACGTTGGCCTGGAGATGGCTGAATCCTTCGACACCGGTCTCCACAAGATAGACACTCAACACACTATCGCCACAGGACTTCAAATCGTCGAGGCCGAAAGCAGGCGGCAACGTTTTCAGGCGGCCCGGAAAAAACTTGGGGAGGTGCTGCACATGGTCCAGGTGGTACTTCTCGTCCTCTCCCTTAACCATTCTACCATTGCCTAACTCCTAAAATGCTTTCTTTTGTTTGCCTTCAACTGGAAGGTTTCTTATTTCAGTCATTGGCAGGGAAAGGGCGATGCATCACTGAATTCGGACCTCGTCCGAGCCAACGTCAGCGTTGACAATCCAGCAGGTAAATTTAGACAGTGGCGTACACACGGGGAAACTAGGTGTTGCTATAGTCCACATGTGTCAAACTCCCGGCCCGCGGGCCACGTACGGCCCGCCGTGTAATCATATCCGGCCCGCAAGACCATTTTACATTATTGTTATGAATGGCCCGTCAATATGAACAACGCCGTCTCATCCCTGGACGTCCTATTCTGACGTTTTAGTCACTGTACCTATTTCTTCATATATGACGTATACTATACTATATACCAGGGGTCGGTAACCTACGGCTCGCGAGCCATATATGGCTCTATGAGTACCGTCTTTTCCGCACTATAAGGTGCACCTAAAAGCCTTTATTTTTTTCAAAAGCTGACCATGCGCCTTATAATACAGTGCGCCTTATATATGGATCAATATTAAGTCGCAAAGTCTCGCAACTAAGGCAAGCAGCCGCCGACTCGATTTTCCCCCGAAGGCGAAGTAGTCCGCGGTGTATGCAGGGATTTATTTACCGGCGTTTCATTGGCTAACCAATGTGTCAATCATCATTTGAATCGATCACTATTGGCTTAAGTTATTCGGAGGTAAAGGGGGCGGATCCTTTTTATCATTTACAGGCTGGCATTGGCTTGAACGGCAAAACAAAGCCTGCAATTGGCCGAAAAAGATGAATGCGTATAGCACGTGGCTGACGGCATACAGAAAACATTTTTTTACTATTCTGTATTTGTAAATATTTTATTCTCCTGGATTTACTAAACTCACGGATATAAGAGGACCATGGCTGCACATTATTATGAACACAACGACTTCGGTGAGCTACTCTGGCTATATATATGATCCCTGTATCTTTTTTCAGACTGAACTCAATGTTTCTGTGATAAGCGGTGCAGATAATGGATGGAATGGAGTGTCTATATTTAAATTAAACTCAATTCCAAGTGTTTATTGTCATATATACAGTAAAGTTGCGAGCGAAAAAGAAAATAGAAACTAAGGAATGGTTGGCATTTCTTGAATCCCAAGACTTTAACCTTCCGAATGATGGAACGATGCATTTGAGTGACATGGTACGGACACCGCATCCGCACGTGCTCTTGACACGTATTTGCGTCTTTGCAAGCTTTGGGAATTTTAAGGGGGTAAGAAGTTGGACTGAACTATCTGACTGTTTTGTCCACGTTCCCATTGTAGCGCCTTATAATCCGGTGCGCCTTATGTATGTCAAAAATAGGACCAAAAACTATTTTTTCGGGGTGCGCCCTATAACCCGGTGCGCCTTATAGTGCGGAAAATACGGTACCTACGGCTCAGAGACAAATTTAATTGCATGCAAATTTTCTCCATCTCGTTCAAAACTTGAGCCATTAATCTTGTTCGGATACATGCAAAGCCAAACCCAAGTTGACAGTACTTTTCAGAAAATATATAGGGCACGTTTTCACTAAAATTTACAGTCAAGGTGTCACACCAAAAAACTCGTTTTGGCTGTACAACACTAAAGAATCTTTCATATAAAAGCTCACTGTATAATCAGTGTTCAGATACCTTATGATGAAATCCACAGAACAAACTGTAAATACGCCAAAAGACCGGAAGAGATTTTAAAGTTATTTGATTGGGTGAGTGGGAGGGATGGGTGGAGCTATGCAAAAATTCCAAGCACTCCCTCCCATCTCTGCCCTACTCCGTCTGCGCCGAAGGTAAGCGCATCAGGCTCCCTGTTCTCAGAATGTTGTGACCTTTTTACAAAATAAATGCTTGCATCTGGTTTTGAAACTAATATGTATGAAAAAAAGGTTTAACCGATCTTGAGTCATTGCACGAAAGAGACAAGTTTAAAGTGGTATGTTTGTTGATTTTGGGACACGGGCTCTGGCATTATTCTCTTTTCATAATTTTTCTCAAATCATTAAAAATAAATGTGCTGAAGACTAAGCTTTTGAGTCATAAGAGCAAAAAAAACGTAATGATTAGCATTGTTATTTCTGAAAAATACATGTTTTATGTATATTAAGATCAAAGCGGCGCCGCCATGAGCGGCTGCCTTTCCAGCAGCTCCCCTGTTATCTCTCACTTTTTGTGATTTTTTGTTTTATTGTCTGCTTCTATCTTCGGTGTTTTTCTTCCCGTTTTGACAACTACACTATGGATTACTTCTATCCTATGGACATGGGTTTTAGCGCACAAAAATGCGTTAATTCAAGGAATCAACTCCTTGCCCTAGAGGATTCTCGTGCCGGCGTGATGAAGGGGCCTATCGTGGAGGAAGAACCGGAGCTAGCGAAGCGGCTAGCGGCGTTATAAGTCTTCGGTACCATCCGTAATCATGGTAAATGCGAACTCATGACAAAATAAGATCATCGAGTGCTGGTGGAAAACATCAAAGCGCACGGAGAGCGCAGTTGCTGTGTTTTGCGGAAACGTGGCTCACGTTTAGCATTCCGGACGCTAACCTGTAGCCACCCGGAGCTCCCCGGAGCTATCCGGCTTCAACGCCGCTATACAGAGACACGAAAGCCGGGGGGAATCGGAGAGGAGGCGGACTTGTTAACACGAGGTGGTGTATCCCTGGACTTTCACAAAGAAAAGATTTCCATCTGCCGCAGGGATGTCGAACTTTTGGACTAGCGTGACGTCATCCACTCCGCTACAAGAACCCCTAGGGCATCATGTTCATCTGTTAATAAACAACGGGGTAGACTGCTGGAAGTGTGAATTTCCCTACGGGGATGAAGAAAGTATCTACCTATCTATTTCCAGGTTTTGTAACATTTTCATATTTCTACTTTTGACAGGAGATATGTTAAGGAGAGCAAAATCTTTTGGGATATTTAAGTTTTTTTTCATATATACATTGACATAGGAGCAAAGGAATTGGAATGTTATTTTAATGTTAAGTTGTTTCAGTTCTAAGTTGTATCATTTAACAAGATATTTTTATTTACAGCAAAATCGTAAATACTGTACAAGTGATTTAAGGTTAAAATTTAATTTTCTTGTCTATTTTTATTCATATTTATGTTCCAAAAATAGAATAGAATAGAATGTCTTTATTGTCATTGTTACAACATGGGATATGCCGTGACAACGAAATTGGACGACTCCAGTTCCACATTTACAGTGAGGATAAGGAAACAAAGAGATAAAGGAACAAAGAACTAACTGACTTTGTTGTAAGTAGGCTTTGTTTTCCTCCGGGGTAAACATTCAGTTGAAGTGCGTTGAATAAATATTTCTCCTGGTTGGCCCGCGACCCTAAGTGTGTTTTGAATTTTGGGCCCTTGTGCAATTGACTTTGACATCCCTGCTCTAGTCCCTATGTGGACAAACATGTCTCTTGTTGGCAGGAAAGAACAGTCATAGCAGAGCGACCAGCAGGACAGAACCCGGCAACGGGATCGACAAAAACAGGCGAGCCACGTCGGCCACCAGCGAGATCCTGGAGAGTCTTCGGAGGATGGCGGGGGACAAGCCCTTTCTACAGTAGGTTGCTCTGAGAGTAGTAGCACCACAGTTTTTAAACCAAGTTCCAATTTTTCTTCTCGTCATGCAAGGATGCTAGGCCTCTCTCGAAGGTCGGACAAAACCCTGTGTCTCGTGATCGACACCACGGAGAGCATGAGTGACAAAATAGAGGCGGTGAAGGAAGCCTCTTCCTTCTTGATCGACAGCCAAGTCGAAAGCGATAATCAGCCTTCCCTCTATGTTCTCGTCACCATCAACGATCCAGGTCGGTACTTGCGATGTAGAGTAAAGGATTTTATACATTGGACTATAAAGGGTTTTATACAATTGAATACAAATTTCATGCAAAAGATATTCACGGACTGGGCTGCGGTACCGGGTCAGGGCACCCTGGTGGAAAATGTTGTTTACAGGAACGGCGGGAACGGGACGTACGGCTGATAAGATAATCAGCACATCCAGACGCAGAAAGGCACTGATGAGGTAGAAACGCTCGGTGTTGGAATTATTGGGAATTAAAATATCAAAATGTAGCGTTTACCAAATTGTTCGGATCAGTTATCTGACTCCATTAACTAAACACAACTTACGTTCACCCGACAATTTATGCGTGTTCGTTTCTTGAGGGAAAAGATGAACAGGAAAGCCGACATTTCCACACGGGGGCAGATTTCATTTCATTAACACTTTAACTGTACTCCATCGAAAACGGCCGAACATGTGTTGTTGAAGTCTCTAGGAAGCCTTTTTCTCAAGTCCTTTAGCTTTCCTTGCATAATGGCGTGCCGACTCCTCCCACAGGCGCGCCAAGGAAGGCCCCTGGGCTTCACCATCTCGTAGAAGAGTCCCGATGTCTGGGGTACTCAAAACAACAGGGCCTTTCTGCATCACCAGCGTCTGGATGTGCTGATTATCTTATCAGCCGTACGTTCCCTTCCCGCTGTTCCTGTAAACAACATTTTCCAACAGGGTGCCCTGACCTCGCACCACAGCAAGTCAGTGAATATCTTTTCCGCTAAATGTATTTTGTATTCAATTGTCTAAAATCCTTTATAGTCCAATGTATAAAATCCTTCAAGAGAGAGCCCCCAAATCTTAAAAATAAGATGGAAAATCCCTTTGATCGGTACAGGGTCTGAGCTAGTGATCAGTACGAGCGACCCGAATACTTTCAAGGGTTTCGTTGATGATTTGCTAACAAGCGGCGGAGGAGATGAAGGCGAGTCGAGTCTCACCGGTCTTCAGGTAAAGCCGTCCACAAGAAAATGTGTTGTTTTTCAAAAGGAAACAATGGACACAGCATGAACGTGACAAATACATAAAGAAAATCACTAACCGTCAGATCTGAAGTGATCGTTTGCGTGTGTATGGGAGAGCTTATCAATATTGACTGATCGTAGGAGAAATTCAGACAAAGACTTTTGGTATTTGGTATCTTTTTATTGCAGTTCCAACGGGGCGGAGACAAAGAAAGAACAAAAAATATAACTCAACAACAAAATAATGTTATATAATCTGTTCGAATAGGGGTAGTAAGAGGCAAATGCTTATATTCCCTACCCCTTTATCTCTCATCTCATTAGCCGTACCGCTTATCCTCAGTAGGGTCGCGGGGGGCTGGAGCCCATCCCAGCAATCATCGGGCAGTGGGCAGGGGACACCCTGAACTGGTTGCCAGCCAATCGCAGGGCACACAGGGACAGACAACTCATTCGCTCATTCACACCTAGGGACAATTTGGACCGGCCAATTCACCTGAAATGCATGTCTTTGGAATGTGGGAGGAAACCGGAGTGCCCGGAGGAAACCCACGCAAGCACGGGGAGAACATACAAACTCCGCACAGAAAGTCTGGAGCTGGATTTGAACCCACGACAGGTTCCCATGACATGAACTGTGCCGCACAAGCGCTAACCACTGCGCCGCCGTGCTGCCACCCCTTTATCTTCCCTATGAAATACACCAATGATAACAACAATAGTAATAATAGTAATAATAACAGTTATGATATAACAATAGCAACATTAACAACAAAGTTAACCATAGTTCTAGACGCACTATTTCTCGTATCACTCATACTCCACCATCCTCATCCCTGTATTCCGCCAGTAATGTTTTTTTTTTTTTTTTAATGAAAATTTGAACACGTGAATAGTTGGACATTGTTTGATCTGGTCTTGTAAATTGTTCCAAAGTTTGACTCCGCACACAGACACGCACATACTTTTCCTGGTGGTTCTCACCTTTGGGATTATGAATTGACTACAGCCCCTTAAATTATAATTTCCCTCTTTCCGAATGAATAATTTATGGATGTTTTCTGGCACTATGTTTTTGTTGACCTTAAATAGCAGTTGTGCAGTGAAAAATGTCACTAAATCATCCAATTTTAATCATTTGGACTGCAGGAATAAAATCTGAGTATGATCTCGATATCCTACCTTGTGTATGGTTTTTATTGCACGTTTTTGGAGGATAAAAAGGGGACATTGTTTGATCTGGTCTTGTAAATTGTTCCAAAGTTTGACTCCGCACACAGACATACACATACTTTTCCTGGTGGTTCTCACCTTTGGGGTTAAGAATTTACTACAGCCCCTTAAATTATAATTTCCCTTTTTCCGAATGAATCATATTTGGATGGTTTTTTTTTGGCACTATGTTTTTGTTGACCTTCAATAACAGTTGTGCAGTGAAAATGTTTACTAAATCATCTCATTTTAATCATTTGGACTGCAGGAATAAAATATGAGTATGATCTCCATATCCTACCCTGTGTATGGTTTTAATGGCACGTTGGAGGATAAAAAGGGGCTGGAGTGAACAGAACTAGAGGACAATATCATAAATACAATGCATTATAGTTTAAAATGAATTTTGCTTTATTAATGATTGAAATGCTTTTAGATACTTTAGTTTGTATGTGTCTGATGTGTTTTCTAGCTTCATTTCTTCTCTATTATGACCCCTGATACAGTGTCTATTGCAGCACCATCCATTTTTACTTCTGTATCTTGATTTGCCTTGCGATTACCAAAGAATATTACCGTATTTTCCGCACTATAAGGCGCACCTAAAAGTCTTAATTTTTTTCAAAAGCTGACCATGCGCCTTATAATACAGTGCGCCTTATATATGGCTCAATATTAAATCGCAAGGTCTCGCAACTTACGCAACAGCCGCCGACTCGATTTTCCCCCGAACGTGGAGTAGTCCGCGGTGTATGCTGGGATCTATATACCGGCGTTTCATTGGCTAACCGATGTGTCAATCATCAGTCAAATCGATCGCTATTGGCTGAAGTCATTCGGAGCCTCGGATTGGCTAGAGGGCCAAAACAAACCCTGCAATTGGCAGAAAAAGATGACTGAATAGCAAGCTTGCTAAACCACGCCATAAAGAAACATGTTTTATTAGTCTGTATTTGTAAACATTTGACTCTCCTGGATTGACTACACTCACGGTTGTAAGAAGACCATGATTGCAAATCATTATTGAACGTGAGAACTTAGGTGAGCTATGCGGCTTTATATTTTCCCGGTATCTTGTTCTAGAACGATCTTGATGTTGCTGTGATGAGTTGAGTGAATTCAACTCAATTCCAAGTGTTTATTGTCATATGCACAGTCAAGTTGCGAGCGAAAAAGAAAATAGAAACTAAGGAATGGTTGGCATTTCTTGAATCCCAAGACTTGAACCTTCCGAATGATATTTGAAACGATGCATTTGAGTGACATCGTACGGACACCGCATCCGCACGTGTCTACGACACATATTTGCTTCTTTGCAAGCTTTGGGAATGTTAAGGGGGTAATCAGTTTGCACGATCCGACTGTTTTGTCGACGTTCCCATTGTAGCGCCTCATAGTCCGGTGCGCCTTATCTATGGAAGATATAGGACCAAAAACTATTTTTTGGGGGTGCGCCCTATAACCCGGTGCGCCCTATAGTGCGGAAAATACGGTACTTTGGTTTTATTTCAATTTAAATTTCCATGTCAAGCTGGCGTTGACAAATGCTCCCGGTGGTGCGGACATTCTCCTCTTCACGGATGCCCCGGCAAAAGACCAAGAACTCAAGTCCACCGTTATCGGACTCATCGAGCGAACTCAATCAGCGGTGGGTGGCGCATGGTCCCCCTCTCCTCAATAATTTGTCTCTGGAACAAGGTTTTTTTTTCTCCATCCAGGTGTACTTCCTACTGACATCGGCAAACAGTGGGCGGCGGAGACGACAACTCGACCGCCAGACTCCGAAAGTGGAATTCGACACGCAACTGTATCGAGACTTGGCCCGAGTCGCCGGAGGTCTAGTTGTAGAAGTGGAGAGTGACAAATTAAGGGAGGCCGTAAGGGACATGGGGCCACTGGTCAACGGCCCTCTGGTAGCTCCATTTGTTTTCGTAAGGCTCCAACTTGTATTGGAGCGCTCTTCACCGTGTTTCTCGTTCCTCTTAGGTGACACTTTTCCAAGTATTCAGGACGGAGGGATCCGAGGAACAGTTCACTTTTCAAGTTGACAGTACCATAAGCAAAATCCATTTTTTCTTCACAGGAGAACCACCTATCATCCTCCTCACCGACCCTGATGGTGAATCCAAATACACACAATACAGAAAACTTGGACATCTGTTGCGGAGTACCACAGGGTTCTATCCCGGGTCCAAAGTGATTTCATTTATATATTAACGATATTTTTAATGTTTCAAAACTATTGAAAATCGTAATATTTGCAGACGACACCAACATTTTCTATTCAAATGATAAATGATAACTATATTGATTTGGTAACCTGCATTCATCATGAATTAATTAACCTAAAAGTATGGGTGGGTATGAATAAATTAACTTTAAATTGAAATAAAACCAAAATAATGTGATGGATAAAATAATGACTCGCAACACGTGGTAAGCTTTCTCTCCTGGCTTTGATCTCTTTGATCTCCGGCAAAACGAACATCAAATGCCACAGAAACAAAATGAAAATCAATCCAACATCATTTTTGCCGTTCCATGTATTCCGTTACTCCCCAAACCTGCACAAAATGGAGTCATTTTATTCCTATTGAGTTTCTTTTGTCTTTTATTAGCATATTTGGTATTGGAGCAATCCAAAAGTAATTGAAAGTAATCCAGTTAAAGTAACCCTACCCAACCCTGTTTACAACACAGTAAATGGAATTTGTCTCCCTTCTTTACTTTGCAGACGATTTGCAGTTTTTGGATTCCACAAGCCTGCCCCCTGTAGGAAACTTACAAACATTGCAAGAGGAAGCGCGAGTGGGAACGTGGAAGGTAACGCTGGGGGAAAGCGATTCGTCGGCGCTGAAGGTGACAGGTGAGTGCTTTTGTGGATATGAATCAAAATAAAGCGGCAGTGGATCAGGAGGTAGAGCGCTCGTCTTGGGATCAAGAGATCGCAGTTCGAATCCCGGCTCCTCCGTGTTACATGTGGAAGTGTCCTTGGGTAAGACACTGAACCCCCAATACCCCCAATAAGCAGGTTAGCGCCTCACATGGCCGCCATAAGTTTTTTTTGGACGGCAGTGGCTCAGGAGGTAGAGCGCTCGTCTTGGGATCAAGAGATCGCAGTTCGAATCCCGGCTCCTCCGTGTTACATGTCGAAGTGTCCTTGGGTAAGACACTGAACCCCTAATACTCCTAATGGGAAATGTGAAGCACACTGTAACGCGCTTTGGGAAGTCTTGACTTGAAAAGCGCTATAGAAATGCAGTTCATTTCATTTCATTTCATTTCAAAACGCCAAATGAAAAAAAATTGACTTTTAAGGTGAGAGCCCCTTCGACATTCTCTACGACTTTGTAAAGTACGTACCTTCGGAGAACGGCTATGTTGTCCTCGACACGCGTCCTTCCGTGGGTAGGTTCGATTCCTTTTCCGTATTTATCGGTATCAGCCACCAGATGACGGGAATGTCCTTTCCTTCGAAGGCACCAACGTTACTTTCCTGCTGAGATTGACGGACAACAACATCGAATTGGACAATGTCACTCTCGTGGAATCTGCGTTGCCCGGGGTCCCAGGGGTTTTAGAGAACCAGGAAGACGGCAGTTACCTACTTCAGTTTGAAGAGATCCCGACCGTCCCCTTTTTTCTGCTAGTGAGAGGAACCCAGAAAATTTCGATGGTGACGCACTCTTTCCGAAGGGACCTGCCGATCAGCTCAGGGGCATCCGGCCTGATTATCGAGGTAAGCGGTCGGGAAAACTCTATAGATCAAAGCGGCAGCCTTTCCATCTTTCCTGCTTCTATCTTCGTCCCGTTTGAAAACTACACTTTCTATCCTATGTTTATGGGTTTTAACGCACAAAAGTGCGTTTATTCGAGGAATCAACTCCTTGCCCTGAAGAATTCTCGTGTTGGCGTGATGAGGGGGCCTTATTGTGGATGCAGAGCCGGAGCTAGCTAAGCGGCTAGCGGCGTTATAAGTCTTCGGTACCGTCCGTAATCATGGGAAATGTGAACTCTCTACCAAATAATACCAACAAACTGACCGTGCTGGTGAAAAACATCAAAGCGTACAGGGAGTGCAGTTTGCTGTGTTTTACGGAAACGTGGCTCAACAGACGCCAATGTGGTGCTACCCGGCTTCAGCGCAGTTAGGACAGACGGAGACACGAAAGTCTGCGTGAAGTGGAGAGGAGGAAGACTCGCTATCTACGTGAACACGAGGCGGTGTAACCCTGGGCACAAGGATTTCCATCTGCCGCAGGGACGTCGAACTTTTGGCCTAGCGTGTGACATCATTCACTCTGCTGTTGCTAAACTACAACACAGCACCCCGAGGTTGTTCTGTTCATCTGTTCATAAACAACAAAAGGATACTGCTGGAAGTGTGAATATCCCTAAGGCAGGGGTGTCAAACTCATTTAAACTCGGGGGACACATGATAGAACAAACATTCTGTCGAGGGCCGGACTAGTAGATTAAAGAGAAAGAAAAAGAGAGATAAAAAATAAGAGAAAGAGGGAGGGAAAAGGAGAGAGGGTGGGACAAAGAAAGAAAAAGAGAGAGGGAGAGAGCGAGCGAAACAAAAGATCAAAAGTCATGAGAGAGGGGGAAAAGAAAGGGAGAGGAAGAAAGAAATCCAAAGAGAAATAGAAAGACAGAAGGAGAGAAGAGAAAAGAAAGCGCGAAGGGTATGAAAAGAGAAAGAGAGAAAAGGAAAAAGGAAGTTGGAGCAAAAGAGGTTAAAAGACACAGAGAGAGAAAGAGACAAAGAGCAACAAAGGAAGAGAAAAAGACAAGTACGGTGTCTTTGATCGAGGCACCTGGCTTTGGCAACATCAAGTTGACATATTTCAACCTGCAGCTCGTTTTTCTCTTGCGCTTCTCTGAGTGTTGTCTCGCGGGCCGGATTCAATCCCTTGGCGGGCCTGATCTGGCCCGCGGGCTGCCTCTTTGACACCTGTGCCCTAAGGGGATAAATAAAGTATCTATCTATCTAACGGGTGACAACGTTCGATTTCTGTTCAGGCTGAAGCAAAGCAGAACCTGACAGCCGGAACGCCGTCGCCCGTTCCTTTTTCCGTCAGCACGGTCGGAATCGACGGGAACGTCTCCGTCAGGGTCACCGCCGACAACCCGCTTTACCAGATCAGCGCTCCCGACTCTCTCCTGGTGAACTCGGAAGAGCGGGTTCAAAGCACCGCGATGGTTCTGGTGCCGCCCGGCACGCCTGCCGGCACCGTCGTCGGCCTTTTTATCGACGTGGCGTCTTCGGGAGGATCCGACACCAACTACGTTTTCCTCCAGCTTACCGTCCTGAATCAGGTCGGTGGTCTCACCCGTCACGTTCCCATACCTGTCATGCCCTTACAAAATAATCTTACACCAAATTTTTTTCCCAAATGCGTCTATATACCGTAAATTCTGGACTATAAGCCGCTACGTTTTCCCCTAACTTTCAACCCTGCGGCTTATTCAGTGATGCGGCCGATTCATGTACCGTATTTTCCGCACTATAAGGCGCACCGGGTTATAGGGCGCACCCCGAAAAAATAGTTTTTGGTCCTATTTTTGACATACATAAGACGCACCGGATTATAAGGGGCTACAATGGGAACGTGGACAAAACAGTCAGATGGTTCAGTCCAACTTATTACCCCCTTAACATTCCCAAAGCTTGCAAAGAAGCAAACACGTGTCTCAGACATATACGGAAACAGTGTCCGTACGATGTCACTCAAATGCATCGTTTCAAATATCATTCGGAAGGTTAAAGTCTTGGGATTCAAGGAATGCCAACCATTCCTTAGTTTCTATTTTCTTTTTCGCTCGCAACTTTACCGTGCATATGACAATAAACACTTGGAGTTGAGTTGAATTTAAAAATAGACACTCCATTCCATCCATTATCTGCACCGCTTATCACAGAAACATCGAGTTCAGTCTGAAACAAGATACAGGGATTATATATATATAGCCGGAGTAGCTCACCGAAGTCGTTGTGTTCATAATAATGTGCAGCCGTGGTCCTCTTATATCCGTGAGTTTAGTAAATCCAGGAGAATAAAATATTTACAAATACAAAATAGTAAAAAAATGTTTTCTGTATGCCGTCAGCCACGTGCTATACGCATTCATCTTTTTCGGCCAATTGCAGGCTTTGTTTTGCAGTTTAAGCCAATGCCAGCCTGTAAATGATAAAAAGGATCCGCCCCTTTACCTCCGAATAACTTTAGCCAATAGTGATCGATTCAAATGATGATTGACACATTGGTTAGCCAATGAAACGCCGGTAAATAAATCCCAGCATACACCGCGGACTACTTGGCGTTCGGGGGAAAATCTGGTCGGCGGCTAAAAGTTGGAAGACTTTGCGACTTAATATTGATCCATAAATAAGGCGCACTGTATTATAAGGCGCATGGTCAGCTTTTGAAAAAAATAAAGGCTTTTAGGTGCGCCTTATAGTGCGGAAAATACGGTACTTTATCTAACAGCCGCCAGCGGCGCTGGAGTACAAAAGGTAAGATTTAGACCGGTGGAATATATGCGAGTGTGTTGCTAGCATGTTTTTGAATAAAGGAGCGTAGGACGACGTCTATATGACAAAGTCTCTTTCACATACTGGGGAAGACGAGCGCGGTTTACCGTGATTTTTACAAATACCGTTTTTTTTTTTTTTTTAACAGACCCGTTTCCTTGTGTTGCGAGCGTGTTCCTAGTAGCGTTTTGCTACCCTTCACAGGCACGGTTTGGGATGAAAGTTATAATTATTAAAGCTTTGAAAACTCTCGGTGTACCGTCTTTCTTTGTAAATATGTGGAACCATGTATAATATGTATTTGCAACTGTATATTTTTGTCATGTATTTATTTTCGAGACTTATTCTGATGTTTTCCAGGGGCGAAACAAAAAGAAGGGGCGAATACAACGGGGGCTGACGGGAAGTGGAGTAAAGGTGAGGCGTATTTGTGGACGCGGCGGACAATAGTGGATATATATTTTTCCCACCCTTAACTTTGGAAATATACATTTTTTTTCCTTGGATTATTTTCAACGGGACCCGGACTCTGCAGGTCTGCGTCATATCTTGAGTACCGGTATCATTTTACGATCAATTTGCCGGCTGTTGTTTTTGGACTGTGTACTTCATATTCAGTTACAATTGCGGGACTCACAGTCAGGTTTGGGTTGATTTTGTGATTGTGTTATATGTTTTAATGTGGGCGCATGCGGCTTATATACAGGTGCGGCTTGTGTAAGTACAAAAGCGGTTATCCTCCTAAAATGAGGTGGGTGCGGCTTATAATCAGGTGCGCTCTATAGTCCGGAATTTACGGTATGTAGTTTAACATGTTACATTGTACATGTGTTTCCTTTTATCATATATACAGGGTTGGGTAGGGTTACTTTAACTGGATTACTTTCAATGACTTTTGGATGACTCCAATACCAAGTCTGCTAATAAAAGACAAAAGAAACGAAATAGGAATCAAATGATGACTCACAACACGTGGTAAGCTTTCTCTCCTGGCTTTGATCCCTTTGATCTCTGGCAAAACGAACATCAAATGCCACAGAAACAAAATAAAAATCAATCCAAACATCATTTTTGCCGTTCCATGTATTCCGTTACTCCCCAAGCCTGCACAAAATGGAGTCATTTTATTCATATTTAGTTTATTTTTTCTTGTATTAGCATATTTGGTATTGGAGTCATCCAAAAGTTATTGAAAGTAATCCAGTTAAAGTAACCCTACCCAACCCTGCATATATATATTGTTCATTAATATTTTGTTGAAAGATACTGGGTTGCTCGACATGAATGAGGTTTATCATAAAAAAAGTTCAAAAATGAAGTAGCTTGGACGTTTACTGTAGATGGAAAAAAATACATGCAAATAGAATTAAGTAGAATTTTCTTATTCAAATTATTGTTGTAACATACTGATCAAAGGAATAACCACAAACCTGTCTTTTTTCATTTTCTCCTTTTATACTTCCCTTTTTTCTTAACTTCTTTATACAACATTATTCGTAATATCAATCATCAAAGCAAGTGAGCCGTTGGAGAGCCGGCTCTCTTGAATGACTTGAGCCGAAAAAGCCGGTTCTCTAAAAAGAGACGGACTTTTCACCACACAACTCGAGATCGGCGTGCGGACGAAAACTCGAACCGCGAGACCAAAACAACAATGGCGGATCTGCCTGATGAAAAGTTTGGCGTGCGGTAAATCTTTGTTTAAAAAAATAAAAAAGTCATCGGGTAATAATGACAATTTGGTGTCAAAAAAGTTGCGTCCCGGGGACGCACGTTGATTTGAGACGATGCGTCCCCAGCAAAAATCATGCGTCTAGGACGCAGGGACGCGGGCAAACAAGAACACTGCAATGTCATATTGTACATGTGTTTCGTTATATCATATATATTGTTCAGGAACATTTTGTTGCGAGTTGCTCGACATGAATGAGGTTCATTATAAAAAAAAAAAAAGTTGAAAAATGAAGTCGCTTGGACGTTCACTCTAGAAGGAAAAAATACATGCAAATAGAATGAAGTAGGATAATACATTTTCTTATTCAAATTATGAATTCATTTTCGGCATTCAACTATTGTTGGTCAAAGGGATAACCACAAACCTGTCTTTTTTCATTTTCTGCTTTTATACTTCCTTTTTTTCTTAACTTCTTTATACAACATTATTCGTAATATAATGCATCAAATCAAGTGAGCCGTTGGAGAGCCGGCTCTCTTGAATGAGTTGAGCCGAAAAAGCCGCTTCTCTAAAAAGAGACGGACTTCCTTTCGTTACACAACTACCACGGAATGATGCATGATGGGAAATCCCCAGGCGGCAGACGCATGCGCACAGTAGCGTCAAAACGCTGGCTTCGTTTGCAACGGAAATAAAACGATACCGAGATAGAGGCTACCGCGGCCAACTCGATTGATTTGCCGTTTCCTGATTGTCGGTGTATACCGGATGGTACCCATCATTGACAAATTAGCGTTTTTCCGTACAGATTTCCTTGTACGTCGTACACGTCTTCAAATGCGTCATAAACGTACTTTGTAGGGCAAAAAGCTACAGCTCGACAGGTATGCATTCCGCACTTCCCGTCTCGTTCCCAGGTGGCAGACGCGTCGAACTCGACAAACTCCACAGATTTTGCGGCTCCCTTGTGCGAGTTGCTGTGCATGGTCAAATGCCTGCGCAACTGCAGCGCCCTCCCGTGGCAGCTCTTGCTACTGTTGAGCGACGGTGACGGAGGTTCGGGTTTGGAGCGGGTCGCCCTCACGCGAGGAAGCGGGACGCTGACGCTGAGAACCGTCAACCGGAACGTCGGCCTGGCGCGCTACAACGCGTTTTGCGACGATCCCTACATGGAGTTTCAGGTGGTGGACGGTGCTGGAAACGCTAACACCTGCGCATTCCACGTCCTCGCCCCCACCTCCGGCTACGCCGGTTCCTTCCTCGCTGGCGCCCGCGTTAGCTATGCCGTGTGCACCCTGGTGTTGGTAGTATTCTGGAACCTGGATCTCGTCTAAAGTCCGAAAAACCTCTATGACTTTGGAGCAATGTTCCCTGTAATTTTCCATTTTTTTGAAACAACTGTGAGCCCTCAAACCCGTCCTCTTTCGTTGAGGTCACAAAATGGACAATATGCTGTCTGGTTTTTGGCTAGCTGTGAAGCTTAGTACGCTTTGGTTAGGCAACGTTCTTAAATTGTGTGTCTCTTAGCAACGACCACATCTCTATTCAACTCCAATGCCTTTCCCCCCCAGCCCCACACGATCGCTCTTTTGTTAGTTAGAAGTGAGTTTCTCTTATCAAAAATCTTCTTTATCCTTTCATTGGATTCAATTTCCTTGTTAATAAAACATAGTTTGTTAAAATCAAACCACTTGCATTATTTCTGTGTCTATATTATTTTCCTTCAATCCTTATCCATATCTATGAACGGCAAAACCAATTATTTAAAGTTAGAAATGCAATATTGCTTCCTCCGTCATAAATATTAGACACAATACAAGGGTGTTTCGGATTACTTCGGGTGGGTAACTGTGAGCGCAACCTGCTGGCTAAATCGGTAATCACCGAATTGGATTCTGAACTAAATAAATATTTTCTAAATCTATTCTCTCCAAAGGTGTCTGAAACAGATTTTTGTTCCATTTGGACCACAAACACAGTACACAGCGCCCTGGCTACTTGGCGCTTTCATTTTTGCTAAATCACTCCTGGATGCATATTTTTAAATAAATTAATTTTGTATTTTGTTGTCGTATCATTGTATCATAGTAAATAGGCTGTAATAGGCTGGTTTATGTTACAGGCGGGGTGGGTATGCACAGTCTTACATCTCCGAACCAAAATAAACGGCTACGGCTAGCTTTTAGCGAAAAGTCGCACTAAAAAGAGATTCCTTGATGAATTCGGACTCAAAGGAAAGTCAGAAGAACGCAAAGAAATACTGACCATCAGCGGGTGCTACGTGGATTGTTATCGGGTGCCAGAAGCGACTCGGGAGAAGGCAAAAGCGGGTCTGACCTATGCTAACGGCTATGCTAAGAACACTTCAAAGCCACCGCTACGGACCCTGTATCACGCCAAGTCCATTAGCCATGAAACGAACGACCTGGATCAACAACTCGTGGAGAACCGCTACGGGACCCAAAAGTAGGTCGTGGACCTTTTCCAGGGGGCGCAGTAGCTCAGGAGGTAGAGCGCTTGTCTCAGGACAGAGCGGTCGCAGGTTTAATCCCCGGCTTCTCAGAAGTATTTGTAAAAATGTCCTTGGGCAAGACACTGAACCCCTAATGCCCCTGATAAACAATGTAGGCTGACTCTGCTATCGGTGTGTGAGTGTGTGTGAATGGGTAAAGTGTGAAGTGCCACGGAAAAATACGGAAAAACGTAGCGACAGCAAAAGAATATTTGAGATATGGATTTCATAATATTCAAGACCAGCATTTTGATTTCTTTAAAATGTATGTTTTATTTCATGTCTATTATTTGACCACTAGATGGCGCTGTATTGTGTAGTACAAACGAAAACAAGTGTTAAAAACCACAAGAAAAGAAGACAAACTACGGACACTCAAAAAAGACCAAAAAGCATTATTTGTGTGTTTGTTTTTTGCCCCGCTTTTCACGGTGAAACGTTTAAAAACTAAGGAAAATGGGGGGAATAATGAAAAGGGGGGTAAAAGAAGGAAAACGAGTAAAAACCATAAAGGAAATCAAAAACAAAAATACAAAATAACAGAGGGGAAAACAAGTGAAAAGGAAAAAAGCTAAAATGATGGAAAAAAAAATGACAAAGAGAAAAAGAAGGAAAAGAAGGGGAATAAAGACAGGAAAAGCGAAGGGGAAAATAAGAAAAAAAAAAACAGAAATAAAGTAGAAGGGGGGATGGGAGAGGTTCTTGTGTACCTGTAGCAGCAAGATGGCCGACAATGATGTCATACATTTGAAAAGTGTCATTTTATGACCGATTTTGTGCGTTTTTAGTGCCTGATTTTGCCGATAATATCGAGTCCCGAAACGTGAGGGAAAAGGGCAAGAAAACCCTCGGATTAACAATCAAGTTCAAGAAGGAAGTCCTTACAAAATATGAGCGTCTGCCATCGTACTGCTGCTCAAAGGTACAGTAAATGCTTTACAATTGTTGATTATATACACCTTTTCATAAGGAATCGTTAAGGTAGATATTAAATCGATATTTGGGGTTTTTAGGGTTCTTTAGCTTTACGTTACTTTCATTTTTTGGGGGTATTTTGGAATGCGTAGGAACAAATGGAAATAAATATTGTTATTTCATATGGGAAAAATGGGAAACAATTCAGTCTGACCGATTAGGGCACCGAAGTATTGCTGGATTTTTAAAAAGAGAGGCCAATATAATCCAATCTGTCGCCTGTTCGTGGTAATATACAGGGTTGGGTAGGGTTACTTTAACTGGATTAGTTTCAATTACTTTTGGATTACTCCAATACCAAATATGCTAATCAAAGACAAAAGAAACTAAGTTTTGCCAGAGATCAAAGAGATCAAAGCCAGGAGAGAAAGCTTACTACGTGTTGTGAGTCATCATTTTATTTATATTTAGTTTATTTTGTCTTTGATTAGCATAGTTGGTATTGGAGTATTCCAAAAGTCATTGAAAGTAATCAAGTTAAAGTATGTATATATATATCTCATCTCATCTCATCAGCTACACCGCTTATCCTCATTAGGGTCGCGGGGGGGGGGGCTGGAGCCCATCCCAGCCATCTCCGGGCAGTGGGCAGGGGACACCCTGAACTGGTTGCCAGCCAATCGCAGGGCGTATATATATATATATATTATATATATATATATATATATATTATATATATATATACAGGGTTGGGTAGGGTTACTTTAACTGGATTACTTTCAATTACTTTTGGATGACTCCAATACCAAGTCTGCTAATAAAAGACAAAAGAAACTAAGTTTTGCCGGAGATCAAAGAGATCAAAGCCAGGAGAGAAAGCTTACCACGTGTTGTGAGTCATCATTTTATTCCTATTTAGTTTCTTTTGTCTTTTATGAGCATCTTTGGTATTGGAGTCATCCAAAAGTCATTGAAAGTAATCCAGTTAAAGTAACCCTACCCAACCCTGGTAATATATTTGTAATGTTTCACCAGGGAATTGGGAATCAGAAGCTAATAAAATATACCCTGAAACGACTTTTCTGGATGGAATATGTGTAAAGTGGACTCAAACTAGTTCTACAAAAGTGTGTATTTTTAAACCAGATGGGATCACGTTTCTGTTTCAAATATTGGTACCGCCCAAAGGGGCGTTTCTTTCTTTCTCCGTCTTTGTTCTGCCTAAATAAATGCAGTTTGCTGGGGGAAGGACCCCCCAGAGTTAGGAGCGCGACCAAGGAGATGGATGTAAGTTCCTCCTCTCCTGGCCCCTCCCCCTCTCCAACTGGCAGTTGAAAATAAGTCGAAAGCTTGGTGTATTTTTTCTAGCGTCACAATTTGTTTTGAAGTTTTTTAAAGAAAAACTCTTGACTTAGTGTAAACTATTAAAAGACACAACGTTTTGCGAAAGAGCAAACGAAATTTGTCTCCTTTGTGTCCATTAACAATGGCTTGCGAAACTATTTGGCCCCCTTGAACTTTGGGACCTATTGCCACATTGCTTCAAACGTCAAGATTTGAAACTGTCATTTCTTGTGAAGCATCAACAATAAGTGGGACATAATCGTGAAGTGGAACACACTTTATTGGATATTTTCAACTTTTTTAACACATGAAAAACGAAAAAGTGGGTGTGCAAAATGATTCAGCCCCATTGAGTTAATACTTTGTAGGGCCACCTTTGGCTGCGATGACAGCTGCAAGTCGCTCTATCAGTTTTGCACATGGAGAAACTGATATTTTGGCCCATTCCGCCTTGCAAAACAGCTCGAGCTCAGTGAAAGCGTTTTTTTCTACAGATTCTCAATATGATTGAGGGCTGGACTTTAACTTGGCCATTCTAACACCTTGATATGTTTTTGGGTCAACCATTCCATTCTAGCTTTTGCTTTATGTTTTGGATCATTGTCTAGTTGGAAGACAAATCTCCCTCCCAGTCTCAGGTCTTTTCCAGAAGGGTCCTGTATTTGGCTCCATTCATCTTCCCATCCATTTTAACCATCTTCCTTGTCCCTGCTGAAGAAAAGCAGGCCCAAACCATGATGCTGCCACCACGGTGTTTGACAGTGGGGATAGTGTGTTGAGGGTGATGAGCTGTGCTGCTTTTACGCCAAACATAACGTCTTGCGTTGTTGACAAAAAGTTAGATTTTGGTCTCATCTGACCAGAGCACCTTCTCCTCCATGTTTGGTGTGTCTCCCAGGTAGCTTGTGGCAAACTTAAAACGACACTTTTTATGAAATGGCTTCCTTCTTTCCCCTCTTCCATTAAGACCAGATTTGTGCCGTATACGACTGATTGTTGTCCTATGGACAGATTCTCCCACCTCAGCTGTAGACCTCTGTAGTTCATCCAGAGTACCCATGGGCCTCTCGGCTGCATCTCTGATCACTTTTCTCCTTGTATGAACTGAAAGTTTAGGGGGACGGCCCGGTAGATTTGGAGTGGTCTGACACTCCTTCCATTTTAATATTATTTCTTGCAGTGTTCCTTGGGATGTTTAAAACTTGGGAAATCCTTTTGTCTCCAAATCCAGCTTTAAACGCCTCCACAACAGTATCTCTGACCTGCTTGATGTGTTCCTCGTTCTTCATGATGCTCTTTGCGCTTCAAACAGACCATCTTAGACTATCACAGTGCAGGTGCATTTATACAGAAACTTGTTTACACACAGGTGGATTCCATTTATCATCGTTAGTCATTTTGATCAACATTGAATCATTCAGAGAGCCTCACTGAACCTCTGGACAGAGTTTGGTGCACTGAAAGTAAAGGGGCTGAATCATTTCTTTTTAATATCCAGTAAAGTGTGTTCCACTTCATGATTGTGTCCTACTTATAGTTGATGCTTCACAAGAAATGACAGTTTCAAATCTTGACGTTTGAAGAAATGTGGCAATAGGTCCCAAAGTTCAAGGGGGCCAAATAGTTTTGCAAGCCACTGTACATTTTAGAAAATCACTCACCTTTAGGAAAAATTCAAAACAATTGAAAACAGCATAGTTCACGCGGGCAAGAGTACTGTATTTATTCGAGTGTCATGCGCATTCGATTTCGCGATCGCACTTTTTATTCACAGTACCAGAGACGAATATGAGGGAATGGAGAAAAGAGAAAGTCTTCCCAAAAGATATAAAAAAAAGCACAAAGAGGGACACAAGTATCAGGTGACGAATCAGACTTGAAAGGAAATCAAATTATACGTTGGTATTGTGTTTGGAGTTGTCAATAGGTTTTTTGAGTGATGGCCGCACGTATTCACAGTACCAGAGACGAATGTGAGGGAATGGAGTAAGGTGAAAGTCTTCTCGAAAGATATAAAAAGGCACGATGAGAGACACAAGTATCAGGTGACGAATCAGACTTGATAGGAAATCAAATTATATGTTGTTTTTGGAGTTGTCAATAGGTGTTTTGAATGATGGCCGCACGTATTCACAGTACCAGAGACGAATGTGAGGGAATGGAGAAAAGAGAAAGTCTTCCCGAAAGATATAAAAAAGCACGAAGAGGGACACAAGTATCAGGTGACGAATCGGACTTGATAGGAAATCAAATTGTATGTGGGAATTGTGTTTAGAGTTGTCAAGAGGTTGTCAAAAAATCAGGGCTGCATTTTATACACCTCACCTTTTGAAGCCCTGACCCATTTTTTGTGCCCGTCAATTTTTGCCCCGGTGGGTTTAGCGTGTCCCTACGACCTCGAAGCCTCCGTTCGGACCGAAGGCCACGAAAGGGTCGGCCGCGTTGGGCGATACCGTGCCGCGGCTTTCGACTCCTGTGTCGCCGCCGCAAATTTACATAACGCTTGAGAAGCGTCCGTCAGGGCCCGCGGGGCGCTCAGGCCGTCCCGTTGGTGTATTGGGACAGTTTGTTTTCCAGATCGCAGATTCTTTTCTCTTGGGATAATACGGTGGCTTTCAGGTGCTGGATCTCCTCCAGCAGCCTTTCCAGCAGCTCCGGCTGCGCCGGGAAGCGAGGAGAGGGAGGAGATGAAGACAGGAGTGCAGACGGGAAGAAAAAAAGGAGAGGACGGAGACAGAAAGGTTAGGAAAAGAAGTTCAAATGAAGGCCAGACACTTCATGCAAAATGGGAGAGAAAGGGAAAATGGGAAACTCCACTTTTTGTCAGGCAGATTGTTGTTTTGGTCTCGCGGTTCGAGTTTTCGTCCGCACGCCGATCTCGAGTTGTGTAGTGAAAGTCTGTCTCTTTTTAGAGAACCGGCTTTTTCGGCTCAACTCGTTCAAGAGAGCCGGCTCTCCAACGGCTCACTTGCTTTGATGCATTATATTCCGAATGATGATGTTGTATAAAGAAATTAAGAAAAAAAGGAAGTATAAAAGGAGAACATAAAAAAACAGGTTTGTGGTTATCCCTTTCATCGGTATATTGCCAACAATAATATGATGCAGAAAATTAATTAATAATTTGATGATAAAAACTGAATGAATATATAGATTTCTATTATATATTTGTCGCCGATTTACCATTTCAACCCCGATAACACTAAATTTTGGGGAGCCATAGATCTCTGTTGGGACCCATAGATTTTTGACCCATCACTTTTCACAGGTATAATGAACACTGCATTTATCAAAACTGTTATCGAATCAGATTTTGTGGGGAGATTGAGACCCCACTCATTTAGAATTTAGTTTGAAATGCCTTCCCATAATGACTGTGTCTCACCCGCCTCTCCCGACCGTACGCCATCGGCGACGTCTGTCTCTACGCGGACATCCTCTACGAGGTTTGTTTTCCTTTTGCTGCTTCGCGCTGCCGAAAAGCCAAAAACTCACCGGTAGGCGTGCGGTTTCGCACGCGGACATGCTGCGTCGGGGGGCGGGCCGGGATTCCAGCGGGTTCTTCCTGGAGACTTTCAGCTCGCGGCTCTTGGGTGGAACGTAGCCCTCCTTCATGGAGACCAGGACGGGGTCTTCGTCCCGGCCCTCCAGCCACTCCTCGGCTTCCAGGGCGGGTTCCGGACCGGCGGTGTCCGGGTACAGGTCGTCCTGGAATAGGTCCGACTGCCGGGGCGGAACGGAGCCAATCAGCGAATCCGATGTTAAAATCATGATCGCACATCAACACATGATTGTCAACCCAATTCTGACCATTCACTATTCGCTAAATATGCAGATGACACCAAGGTTACTGCCTTTATTTCAAATGGAGACGAAACTGAATACCGAGCAGAAATTGATTCACTTTCCAACTGGTGTCATGAGAGTACCATATTTTCCGCACTATAAGGCGCACCTAAAAGTCTTTTTTTTTTTCAAAAGCTGACCATGCGCCTTATAATACAGTGCGCCTTATAGATGGATCAATATTAAGTCGCAAGGTCTCGCAACAAAGGCAAGCAGCCGCCGACTCGATTTTCCCCCGAAGGCGAAGTCGTCCGCGGTGTATGCTGGGATTTATATACCGGCGTTTCATTTCCTAACCAATGTGTCAATCATCATTTGAATCAGTCACTATTGGCTAAAGTTATTCGGAGGTAAAGGGGGCGGATCCTTTTTAATCATTTACAGGCTCGCATAGGCTAAAGGGGCGAAACAAAGCCTGCAATTGGCCGAAAAAGATGAATGTGAATAGCAAGTTGGGCTGACGGCATAGAGAAAACAGTATTTTACTTTTCTGTACTGTATTTGTAAATATTTTACTCTCCTGGATCTACTACACTCACGGATATAAGAGGACCATGGTTGCACATTATTATTGAACACAACGACTTCGGTGAGCTACTCCGGCTATATATTTTCCCAGTATCTTGTTTCAGAGTGATATTGATGTTTCTGTGATGGGTCTTTTTTTAAATTCAACTTAATTCCAAGTGTTTATTGTCATATGCACAGTAAAGTTGCGAGCGAAAAAGAAAATAGAAACTAAGGAATGGTTGGCATTTCTTGAAGACTTGAACCTTACGAATGATATTAGGAACAATGCATTTGAGTGACATCGTACAGACACTGTTTCCGTATATGTCTGAGACACATATTTGCTTCTTTGCAAGCTTTGGGAATGTTAAGGGGGTAAGAAGTTGGACTGAACTATCTGACTGTTTTGTCCACGTTCCCGTCATAGCGCCTTATAATCCAGTGCGCCTTATGTATGGAAGATATAGGACCAAAAACTATTTTTGGGGGGTGCGCCCTATAACCCGGTGCGCCCTATAGTGCGGAAAATACAGTAATCTGTTATTGAATGTAGGTAAAAGTAAGGAGATGATAATAGATTTCCGTACTAAGCCTCCCCCGCATGTGCCACTGTCAATTAATGGTAGTGAGGTGGAACTGGTCCATTCATTCAAGTTTCTGGGTACTTACTTGTCAGCTGACCTCACATGGACTGTCAATGCTACTGATGTTCTAAAGTCAGCCAGACAAAAGCTCTACTTCCTTCGTCAACTCAAATCATTCGGAGTCCGTCAATCCATTCTCGTCAATTTAATCGTGCTATCATTGAATCCGTTTTAACGAGGTCAATCACAGTCTGGTTTGGTCGCGTCAATCAGAAAGAATTGTCAAAGATGGAATCGGTAGTGAGGACGGCAGGGGAAATAATAGGTACTGGCCTCCCGTCCCTGCAAAGTATCTACATCGATCGAACTAGAAAACGGATACTAAAAATTCTAGACGATCCCATTCACCCTCGCAGGTACTTTGATGACCTGCCGTCAGGTCGCCGTCTTCGCTCCATTGCGAGCAAGACTTCATGTCTTAAAGAGAGTTTTTGTTCAACGGGAATTGATTTAGGTTTTTATCTTTAGTATTATTATGCCAACGGCGTTCCTCCGACCTATTCTACTCTAGTCTTGTTATTTACATATTCTTTCTTTTTAAACTATTCTATAGAATGACCTTGTATTATACACTACAATATCTTTTTTACTCTATTCTTTTACATCTATTATTTTATCATTTTTGAGGGTTCGCGTGTCAAATGATTTCTTGTATATATCATGTTTATGGTTTATACTGGCTGAATAAATAAAATACAAAAATACAAATACATTAGTCTAATAGTCATGTTTAATGTTTTCTTATATTTGCTCTTATGACATGGGCCCTTTCGGTCTCTGGGGCCTCTGGCCCGACTGTCCATAGGGTGCGGACCAAAACTGACCAATGGCGAAGGAGCATTCAGCCAGTATGGTCCTAGCCTATAGAACGGTCTGCCCTGAGGATATCGGGTCCAAGGGACACTATTTTTTTGCACTATGTTGACTATTTTTGCACCAAATGCATATTGCACAAATCCTTACGGTACCATACTATATTTAACATCCTACATGCCGTCATTTCTTTGTGTAAATATTGTGTAAATTATAACTATAACCTTATCCTCCTTGTTTTATAACCTTATCTTCTTGGTTTCTTTACCTCACTGTGAATGTGTGAACCTGGAGAGTCATGCCCAATTTCGTTGTCACAATATGTTAACCCATTTTGTAACAATGATAATAAAGGTATATTCCATTCTAGTCTATTCTATCCTATTCTAAAGAAGACTGACGAACTGGCTGTGCTGGTGAAAAATATCAAAGCGTACAGGGAGTGCAGTTTGCTGATGCCTAGCATCCCGGACGCTAAGGTGGAGCTACCCGGCTTCAGCGCTGTTAGGGCAGACAGAGACACAAAAGCCTGCGGGAAGCGGAGAGGAGGCGGACTCGCCATCTACGTGAACACGAGGTGGTGTAACCCTGGGCACAAAGATTTCCATCTGCTGCAGGGACGTCGAACTTTTGGCCTAGCGTGTGACGTCATCCACTCCGCTGTTGTAAACGACAACACAGCACCCTGAGGCCATCCTGTTCATCTGTTAATAATCAACACTAGGATACTGCTGGAAGTATGAATTTCCCGACAGGGATGAATAAACTATCTATCCATCTATCTACTAGTCTCTGGAAGCGTGAGCGGCGAAGGGACAGGACTTACTTTTCGGGGAACGGTCATGGTGATGGGCTCACACTTCTTGTCGAGCAGCTTGTACAACCTCGGAGCAAAGGTAAGAGGTCGGACTCGTGTTCCCGAGAGGCGGATCGACGGCTCGCCTCACCTGGCGATCTCGCACCTGCTGACGTCCACGCCCCTTTTGGGCATGAAGCCCATCCCCCGCTGCGGCTCCTTACTGCTGAAGGTGTTGAGGTAGTGCACGAAGGGCGGCTCCTCTGTGATCTCGAAGTAACGGATGCTGCTGTCTCCCTGGAAATGCACGACATCGGGTTTTAGATGGACACTTTCCATGGGGACACAAGTGCTAACCCCGCTTTCCCCTCCCCTTCGCCTTAAAGAGTGTGGAAGAGGGCGGCAGTAGCTCAGGAGGTAGAGCGCTCGTCTTGGGATCAAGAGATCCCAGTTCGAATCCCGGCTCCTCCGTGTTACACGTGGAAGTGTCCTTGGGTAAGACACTGAACCCCTAATGCCCCCAATAAGCAGGTTAGCGCCTTACACGGCTGCACGGCCGCTATTGGGAAATGTGAAGCACACTGTAAAGCGCTTTGGGAAGTCCTGTTTTGTACTTTGTTTTTGTTGCGCCTTGTAGTGCACAAAATACAGTAAGTTGAAAAAGGTTTTTCATTCTGGATCAATGTTCCCTGTCATTTTGCAGGGGTCTGAGCGTTCACACAAAGTCAGTGAGCAACGCTTGAAACAACAGTGAGCAACGGCAATCCCAAGTGTGGCAACTAAATCATGATCAAACATGTCCAAAACTTGACATCACGTTACATTTTGCGGAGTTTCCGGCAATGCAAAATTATTTTTCTCTTTTGAATGAATTGACTCATGTACTATTGCAAAGGTAGCAGGCCCTACAAACGTCATTTGTTCTTACAATTCTTTCACAAGATTTCCATTTCTTTTTATTTCCTGATATATTTTGTCGCATCATATCAACATTTTTGGGGGCTTATTGAGTCGCTTGTACGATACAGAACTGTACTTAATCACATTTTTGAGTGGAAGTACAATGTAGCCTAGATGGTAAGGCGCCCGCTTTGAGACTGGGAGGTTCGGGTTCGCGCCCCGGCCGAGTCATTCCTAAGACTTAAAAAGTGGTCGGCGGCGCCCTCTGTTGGCTGCGGCTGCATCGGCTCGCTACAACGGGTCAGGTGCAATCGACATTTCGTTCTGTGTACATTGTTACACAGAATGACAATACAAGGAAATTATTATTATTATTATATTATTATTATGTTGGCAACAAGATTCACTTGATATCATTGGAAATTATTTGAACGCAACCCAAACTTTTTTTTTTTCAAATTCCTTTAAAAAAAATCTCATTGTGCTTATTTTTTCTGAGCTGTTACTTTTTTCTTTTTGTTCTCTATTTACTTTTTTCCTACATTTCTTTCTTTTCTTTTTTTCTGGCTTTTTTTCTAATTTTTTCCTTTTGTTTCTCTCTTCCTTTTGTTTTTTTTTTCCTCAGCTTTTCACTACTTTTTCATTTTGGTATTTTTTTCTTTTTTGTTCTATTCCCCCCCTTCCTTCAAGTCATTTTGCGCATAATTTTACATAATATTTGGTCATGTTGGGTTTAAAGAAGCAAAAACAACCCGAAGAGCCGTTTAGGACCCGAAAGAGCCGAGCCGAAGAAGCCGGTTCCCCGACAAACTCTACTGACTTTACTCAACTTCGTTCTCCTTCGACTCGACTTCAAAATACTGTCACGAGGCGTGGTGGCGTGGAAGGTGACCGGACCAGAACGGAGGCAGGAGGCATGAAGGGAGAACTCAAATGCGTTGACGATCCATAAGTTTGATTTAATAAAATAAAAGTCGCCCAATACTCCGGGGCAAAACAGAACAATACAGAGTTCCTCCGGCACGAACTCAACAGGACAAGGCATAACAGACTAAAACAGGACAAGGCATAACAGACCGGGATTGTGAATAATGAGTAATGAACCAGCAACCGCAGAGCCCACAATGCAGCCTTAAATAGCAGACCCACAATTAGTGGAACTGCTTCAGCTGTTGCCCAGAGGGCGGGGCAGACTGGTCACCAAGGCGACCGTGACAAATACCGCATTTAAAACACAGCGTCGGGGGAACCAGTGTATTTTTACCTTGATGCACTGGAGCTTTGACTTAATTGGCTTCTTAATTAGCAATTTTGAGCCCTGATTTTTGTGCACTGGCTCGATTTACTTGTGCGCCGAGAATGTGCGAGCAGTGCGCAAATGCGCACGCGCGCAGCTTAGAGGGAACACTGGTCTGGATTATCTTGAAGGATCCCAACTCACTACACAGAAGCAATAAAAGGATGTTACCTTGCCGCACAAGTAGACCATGTTGGCGTCCGGGTCGTAATACGGTAACAGGACGCCGTTACTGGTGTCTAATTCCAAAAGTGCGATGGGTTCCTCAAAATTGGTCTGAAAAAGATCAACGAGTTCTAGCACCGCACACGTTTTCCATCATCAGAAGCGATCGAGCGTACCGGGTCCCAGAGTCCCAGTTCCCTCTGACTCATCCTGGTGAATCCCGTGGTGAAGATGTTCCCGTCTCTGGTGAAGATGGCCCTCATGGGTCGGATGCCCTCGTGAGGGGCCAAACGTTCCTGGGAGGAGAAGGACGGGGGGCGGGGTTAGATCATCCGACAAAAGCCTCCACGTTCCCCCGGTTCCTCGGCCCGGCCGCTCACCGCCACCACTTCGGCCTTGCGGGGGTCGCAGACCCTCAGGCGGCGGTCTTTGCAGGTGGTGCAGAACAAGCTTCCGTTCCTGTTCCAGCTGATGCTGTAGATGAGGTCCGGGTGGTCGTCCATGGAGAGGAGCGCTTCCCCCGTACCCACGTTCCAGACTAGGATCAGGTTGTCGCTCGCTGTGAAGAGACGGATACCATGAGCTTCAAGATCTGTGAATCGCTCGATTTTTTTTTTAAATCGGATTTCTTGAAGACTTCCTCCCCTTCATTCAAATACTGAAGTTATGGAGAGATAAACAACAGGATATTCTATAAAATTAAACGTTTTTGTCAAAAAATGCATACAAGTATATGTAAGATACCCTTTTCCTAGCACTTCATCCGCAGAACATATTATATTTGGATTAATCATACAACACAAAATTGTCACGTTGCCATGGTGCCCAACTGGCCCTGGATTTGAACCCATGAGCTCAGAACTGTGCCGCACACGCGCTAACCACTGCGCTGACGTGCTGCCGGAGCTAAACATGTCATTATTTATCTCTCTATTTACTTGTTTTCTGATGTTTCATGTCAATTTTGTTTGTAATGATGAAGTTCATAAAAAAAAAAGATTGAGAAATGTAAGTCCACTTTTTTATAAAACGGTTTTGGAGCCCTCTGCCGGACGAAAGTGGCACTAAAACTCGGCATCACAACAGAAATGTTATTCGTATCGATTTAATGTAGCTCTTGAATTACAATCAATCGACGATCTAACAAGTCGCCAAACTTTTGATCCTCGATTTTATCGATGAGTTGTTGCATCCCTATGGGGGGCCGTACCCGCAGTCAGCAGGATGTTTCTCGCGGTCGGGTGCCAACTGACGATGCCGACCCGTTTGGAGTGGCCCTCCAACACCACCACGGGTTCTGTCAGGGGACGGAACAGGGAGTGATCGGGTATCTGCCAAACCTGCACAGAAATTAAAGGGACACCGTGTAATACTTGACCGATACATGTTGCGGTATTGTGTAGTTTAAACCTTTTTAAAGCTGAAAGCTCATTTGTGTTCCAAATTAGCACGAATGGCACCTAGTTTGAGATACATTTCGAAAATAGCGACTTAGCTAGATGGCTTGCTAAATGGCTAAAAGGCTAGCTTGATAGTTAGCTTGAAAAGTAAATGAAAAAAACTAAAACGGAGCTTTATAGCTGGCTAAAATAGTAAAAAGACACCTAAATAGCCTGATAGAAAGCTAAAAACAAAGCTAGATGGCTTGCTAAATAGCTAAAAGGGTAGCTTGATAGTTAGCTCGAAAAGTAAACCAAAAAATCTAAAAGGGAGCTAGCTAGCTCGCTAAAAGCCACCTAAATAGCCTGATAGAAAGTTAAAAACAAAGCTAGGTGGCTTGCTAAATAGCTAAAAGGGTAGCTTGATAGTTAGCTCGAAAAGTAAACCAAAAAAACTAAAAGGGAGCTAGCTAGCTCGCTAAAAGCCACCTAAATAGCCTGATAGAAAGCTAAAAACAAAGCTAGATGGCTTGCTAAATAGCTAAAAGGGTAGCTTGATAGTTAGCTTGAAAAGTAAGCCAAAAAAACTAAAAGGGAGCTAGCTAACTCACTAAAAGCCACCTAAATAGCCTGATAGAAAGCTAAAAACAAAGCTAGGTGGCTTGCTAAATGGCTAAAAGGGTAGCTTGATAGTTAGCTCGAAAAGTAAACCAAAAAAACTAAAAGGGAGCTAGCTAGCTCGCTAAAAGCCACCTAAATAGCCTGATAGAAAGTTAAAAACAAAGCTAGATGGCTTGCCAAATAGCTGAAAGGGTAGCTTCATAGTTAGCTCGAAAAGTAAACCAAAAAAACTAAAAGGGAGCTAGCTAGCTCGCTAAAAGCCACCTAAATAGCCTGATAGAAAGTTAAAAACAAAGCTAGATGGCTTGCCAAATAGCTGAAAGGGTAGCTTCATAGTTAGCTCGAAAAGTAAACCAAAAAAACTAAAAGGGAGCTAGCTAGCTCACTAAAAGCCACCTAAATAGCCTGATAGAAAGCTAAAAACAAAGCTAGATGGCTTGCTAAATAGCTAAAAGGGTAGCTTGATAGTTAGCTTGAAAAGTAACCCAAAAAAACTAAAAGGGAGCTAGATAGTTGGCTAAAATAGTAAAAAGACACCTAAATAGCCAGATAGAAAGCTAAAAACAAAGCTAGATGGCTAGCTAAAGGGTAGTGCAAAATTTAGCTTGATAACTAGCCGAATAAATGTTGGTTAAATAGCATGCAAAAAATGTAAAACCCACAATTTTCATCAGTTATGAATTTTTAGGATGCAATCATGACTTTAAGCCAGAAGATGGCAGCAGAGTAAGACATGTTTTGCATTTATTTCTTTGACTTATTCTTTCATCTTTTTAGGGGTTTGTACCTCCACGAACAGGCCTGAAAAAGTCAAATAATAGCACATTTTGAAGTATTTCCATACTAGTATCTTAGCAGCATTTCTTTATTATTTCTGATATTACTGTTATAGTATTTCAATTGTGTTTTTTCTTAACAGAATAAAGACAAAAATAACATGTCAGATCGCTTTTTTAAGCACTAAATGTGAAATTTATTTTTGTAGTGTTCTTTTGCAGACACAAAAGGACAATGGGGACATTACTGTCACAGTCTTGTTCCACGGTCAGACTGAGGAGATCATTTATCCCTCATGCCATGAGGCTCTTTAACTCCACCGGAGTAGTAAAAGCCACATTAAACCCCACCCCCACATTTGCATGTTACCCTATTTTTATGACAGTGTGTATTTTCCGGAGCATTATTTAAATAATCTATACCAACACGTTATATTGGCTATTTCTGTATTCTATATATTTTATTTTATTATTTGATTTTTCAACACAAGGATACTGCTGGAAGTGAGAATTTCCCTTCGGGGATACATAAAGTATCTATCTATATCTATCTCTCTCTCTCTCGCTATATATATATATATATATATTTAGATATCTATATCTATATATATCTCTCTCTAGATCTCTCTCTCTCTCTCTAGATATATATATATATATATACCCCTCTCTCTCTCTAGATATCTATAGCTATACCTCTCTCTCTAGATATCTATATCTCGCTCTAGATATCTATATCTAGATATCTATATATCTCTCTAGATATCTCTCTCTCTCTCTCTAGATATCTATATATATATATATATATATATATATATATATATATATATTTAGATATCTATATATCTCTCTCTCTAGATATCTATATCTATACCTCTCTCTCTAGATATCTATACCTCTCTCTCTCTAGATATATATACCTCTCTCTCTCTAGATATCTATATCTATATCTCTCTAGATATCTATATCTCTCTCTCTCTCTAGATATCTATCTCTATATATCTCTCTCTCTCTCTAGATATCTATCTCTATATATATCTCTCTAGATATCTATCTCTCTCTATATATCTCTCTCTCGATATCTATCTCTATATCTCTCTCTCTCTCTCTCTCGATATCTATCTCTATATCTCTCTCTCTCTCTCTCTCTCTCTCTCTCGATAGAGAGAGAGGGAGGGAGAGAGATCGAGAGATAGAGAGATAGAGAGATAGATAGATGGATAGATAGATATGTACCTTCTTTAATTTTTGACCATTTGTGTTTGGCGGGCCGGATGAAGGAGCCTAACAGGCCGCATGTGGCCCGCTGGCCATAGTTTGCCCCACCCTGATCCGGGTGCTCAGAACCCCCATAGCTAAAATCGCCCTTGCTGGTAACCCTTTGCTCTAACCGGTAACAGAGGAGAAGCTCTGAGCTTCAGAAGGGTTGGTGACCCCGGCATTAACTCGTGCGACTGTTTGGGTTCCTGCCTCGGTTACCATAGCAGTGCAGTCCTCGGAGCAGCTGGCCAGAAGATTATCGTCGTGGGGACACCAGTCGATATCCAGGACCGGTCCGGAGTGTCCGATGACCAGAGGGTAGTTCTTGTCCACGCGACCCATCTGCGCAGCACACAAGAATCTCAGCCCAAGGTCACGCGGAATTCAATGTCATGTCCTCACCATGAGACTTTCATATTGTGCTAGGACACGTGTTTGGACATGACAAACACACACACAACCGGGTATTTATAGCCGAGGCGCTGAAAGGGAACTTTTTCACCGCTGTCACAAGAGTGCAAAGCGGACGGGAGCCTCCTGGTGGTGGCCGAGTATTAATAGTCCAGACTTCGGTCGGCCAGTCAGGCCGCAGTGGCTCCTTTCCATTTGCTTACTGGTTTTGTTCCGACAGACGCGAAGAAATCAGTCTTCGTCGACTTCAGACTTTGTCAGTTGTATCGGTTCTCAACTCAGACACGAGTTCTTGGCAGATCTCAAAGACAAACGCTTGTGAAAGCCACCTTAAAAGAAAACCCTGGAGGACAATCCAGAAAATCAGTTGATTCCACAATCTCAATAACTCAACCAATACCAGTTTTTAGGACACAAGTATGTTCTTGACAAATCTCAAAGACAAAGAGTTAAGACAACCACCTTAAAAGAAAACCCTGGAGTACGAGAATAGGTGCTTGCCCACAACCAGTGATGGTCTACTGAAGCATGGTATGGGATTCCTGGTGTTCGAGATCCACAAGACTTTGTCCAGGTTCTTTTGGACAAGGGTCGACAATCCAGAAAATCAGTTGTGTCCACCTTCCCAATAACTCAAGCGATACCAGTTTTTAGGACACGGGTATGTTCTTGACAAATCTCAAAGACAAAGAGTTAGGACAACCACATTAAAAGAAAACCATGGAGTACGAGAATAGGTGCTTGCCCACAAACAGTGATGGTCTACTGAAGCATAGGTAGGGAATCCTGGTGTTCGAGATCCACAAGACTTTGTCCAGGTTCTTTTGGACAAGGATCGACAATCCAGAAAATAAGTTGATTCCGCCTTCTCAATAGCTCAAGCAATACCAGTTTTTAGGACACGGCTATGTTCTTGACAAATATCAGAAGAAAACACTGGCATCCTAGAATAGGTGTTTGCCCACAAACAGTCATGGTCTATCTGGAGAATAGGTAGGGAACCATGGTGCTTGAGATCCACAAGACTGCTTTTTGAAAAGCTTTGTCCTTTCCACTTGCCTACCGTTTCTTTTTCATATAGACATGAGGCTAGTAGTCTATGACGACTTTAGAGGTTGTCCAGGTTCGTTTGGACAACGCTCGACAATCGAGAAAGAAGAGTTGAGTCAGCCTCTGCTACAACTTCTCATAGACAGGTCTGTTCTTGACCGATATCATAGACCTGTTTCTACCACCTTAGAATAAAACACTGGACTCCTAGAATTGGTGTTTGCCCACAAACGGTGATGGTCTACATGAAGCATTGGTAGGGAAACCCTGGTGATTGCTCGTTGGATGTCTTCCTCCACAAGCAGAGCTGATTGGACGAGCAGGATTGTTATCGAACTCTTCTTAGCTGTGCTGGTGTAGGAACATCATGTACAGAGGACTGGTTGTTGAGTACCAGGGTTTACATATCTGGAGGAGGAGCCTGCGTCCTCAAAAGCTCAAGAGCTTTTATCGGAACATTTGATTCTTATTTGTCGGGTTTTTTCATGGAAGCTTTCAATCCTATGGTGGCGAGGACCATGTGATGATCCCAAACAGACGCTCAACTCCAGCCAGGAACAAACCAATTGAGACCGCCAACACCGATTTAGACACAATGTTCAAGAGCGAGGATGACGCACGGGCTTTGCTGTGCAAAATACCGACCTTGGCGAGGGGGATGACCAGGAAAGCTCCGCCGCCGCTGGACTCCACGATGACGGCCAAGAACTTGGGGTTGACGGCGCAGAAGGAACTGTCCCACGTCACCTTGGAGACGCGGATGTCATCGTAGCTCTGCTCGGCCTTGACGGTCTGGCCGAAGACGTGGCGGAACTTGCTCTGTCGCACGATGCTGCGACTCATGGCTGCGGGGGGTCCGAGACTAAGGCAAATGGTGACACGGACGGACAAAAGGAAATGAGGACAAAGGCCTAACAAGGGCTTCCCTAAACATGGACCTTGGTAACGCCCAATGTTCCCTGTCATTTTGCAGGGGTCCGAGCGTTCACACAAAGTCGGTGAGCAACGCTTGAAACAACAGTGAGCAACGGCAATCCCAAGTGTGGCAACTAAATCATGATCAAACATGTCCAAAACTTGACATCACGTTACATTTTGCGGAGTTTCCGGTAATGCAAAATTATTTTTCTCTTTTGAATGAATTGACTCATGTACTATTGCAAAGGTTGTACGGCCTGCAAACGTCATTTGTTCTTACAATTCTTTCACAAAATATCCATTTCTTTTTATTTCCTGATATATTTTGTCGCATCATATTAACATTTTGGGGGGCTTATTGAGTCGGTTGCACGATACACAACTGTATTTAATCACATTTTTGAGTGGAAGTACAATGTTGGCAACAAGATTCACTTGGTATAATTGGAAATTATTTGAATGCAACACAAACGTTTTCTTCTTTTTTGTTTGTTTTTTTTCTACTTTTTTTTTTGAATTCCTTTAAAAAAAATCTCATTGTGTTTATTTTTTCCGAGCTGTTACTTTTTTCTTTTTGTTCTCTATTTACTTTTTTCCTATTTTTCTTTTTCTTTTTTTCTGGCTTTTTTCTAAATTTTTCCTTCTTTTTTTCTCTTCCTTTTGTTTTTTTTTCCTCAGCTTTTCACTACTTTTTCATTTTGGTATTTTTCTTCTTTTTTGTTCTATTCCCCCCTTCCTTTAAGTCATTTTGCGCATAATTTTACATAATATTTGGTCATGTTGGGATGAAAGAGGCAAAAACAACCCAAAGAGCCGTTTAGGACCCGATTCCTTTTAGTGAGCCGAGCCAAAGAAGCCGGTTCCCCGACAAACTCTACTAACTTTACTGAACTTCGTTCTACTTCGACTCGACTTACCGCATTTAGGACACAACGTCAGGGGAACCCGTGTATTTTGACCTTCATGCACTGTAACTTTGACTTAAGTCGCTTCTTAATGAGTAATTTCGAGCCCTGATTTTTGTGCGCTGGCTCGATTTTCTTGTGCGCTGAGAATGTGCGGGCAGTGCGCAATTGCACACGAGCGCAGCTTAGAGGGAACACTGCTAACGCCCCTGATGGTTTTGTTCTATACAAAATGTGGCTTTTCGAGGACACAAACGGGTCAAAATTGGGGACAGGGATTCGGAAAACCTGTACTACAGTAGAACCCGAGATACACATCTAAAAAAAAACCAAATTGACCAATTTTGAAAGCGCACCTTATAACTCTATAATATGGTGCCCAAGATTGGAAAAGCATACCGTATTTCTAGCTGCGCAGTTTTCATCCGGATTTGAGCAATCAATTATACATATGCAACAAGATTTGAACCCGGGTTGCGGTGGGCCTTAACACTTTAGCACTAGAACACCAGTGGTACAGACGACATATGAAAAGGCATTCGAGCGTATCACACTATTTCTGCGTATGGTACGCAGAAACACTGATTTGCATAGTGCAGTCTCTCCACGTCTCAATGTATTTATGTCGGGTGATATTTCTGTTTTTATTTAGGATTGTAAACCTGTCATTAGAGTTCATCGAGATTTCCATCACATTTTCTTAGAAAACTAAATTCTGTACTTATATTAGGCAAAAATCATCCGTAGAGGAGTTATTTTTTATTCGCGTCATTTTTTTTTTATAAAATAGGAAAACAATGATTAAAATCACTAAAATTAGAAGCATTTTTACTCTATTTATATCTTTAGTATTTTTTTGTGTCATGTCTTGCGCGGTTGCCACGGCGACCAGTTGGCCCCGCCCATGGACACCAACTGACTCGCATTGACTGATTGCTTCTGTGAGTACTTAAACGCGCTCCTTTGAACTGTGCTTTGCTGGAGCGTTTGTTATACTTGTTAAGCTCCGTTAAACTTTGGGTAAACCTTCTGTGAGATTATTATTGGGAAATTCACGGTAAACCGTCCTCGTCTTTCTCTTCATAACTGCCGCCATCAAGGGCGTCTTCCTCATAATCGGAACAAACCCCTGTCCTCTGTCATACGGACGATTCGAACATAAACTAAGAGGATGCAGTCTAAATTTGACCTTTTGTACTCGAGTGCCAATGGCGGCCGTTAGAAAAATGACATCAATCGGCCGCTTCACTGAATAAGCCGCATTTGGGAAAAAAGTAGCGGCTTATAGTTCGAAATTTACTGTATGTCGACTTGATGTTGCCAAAGCCAGGTGCCTTGAACAAAGACACTGTACTTGTATTTCTCTCTCTCTCTTTCACTTTTCCACCTCTTTTCTCCCATTCTCTGTCTCTTTTTCTCTTCCTTTGTTGCTCTTTCTCTCTCTCTGTGTCTTTTTAACTTCATATCCTCCAACTTCCTTTTTTGCTTTTCTCTCTTTTTCTTTCTCTCTTCCTACCCTTCGCACTTTTTCCCTTTTCTCTCCTTCTGTTTCTCTTTGGATTTCTTTCTTCCTCTCCCTTTCTTCCGCCCTCTCTCACGTCTTCTCTTTTTATCTCTTTTGTTTCTCACGATCTCTCCCCCTCTCTCTTTTTCTTTCTTTTTCCCGCCCTCTCTCCTTTTCCCTCCCTCTTTCTTATATTTCTTTATCTCTCTTTTTCTTTCTCTTTCATCTACTTGTCCGGCTCCTGACAGAATGTTCTATCGTGTGGCCCCCGAGTTCAAATGAGTTTGACAGGCCCGCTGGGGGATTGAATCCGGCCCACGACACAACACTCAGAGAAGCGCAAGAGAAAAACTAGCTGCAGGTTGAAATATGTCCACTTGATGTTGCCAAAGCCAGGTGCCTCGAGCAAAGACACTGTACTTGTATTTCTTTCTCTCTCTCTTTCTTTTCCACCCGTTTTCTACCACTCTGTCTCTGTCTCTTTCACTCTCTGTGTCTCTCTTTTTCTCTTCCTTTGTTGCTCTTTGTCTCTTTCTCTCTGTGTCTTTTTAACTTCTTTTGCTTTAACTTCTTTTTCCTACCCTTGGCGCTTTCTTTTCTCTTTTCTCTCCTTCTGTCTTTCTATTTCTCTTTGGATTTCTCTCCCTTTCTTTTCCCCCTCTTACGACTTTTTATCTTTTGTTTCTCACGCTCTCTCCCTCTCTCTTTTTCTTTCTTTGTCCCGCCCTCTCTCCTTTTCCCTCCCTCTTTCTCTTATTTCTTTATCTCTCTTTTTCTTTCTCTTTAAACTACTAGTCCGGCCCCCGACAGAATGTTTGTTCTATCGTGTGGCCCCCGAGTTCAAATGAGTTTGACACTCCTGCTCTACAGACACAGAAAAACAAAATGTCTTCACAGTCCTTTTTAATTTAGATTTTTTTTCACAAAAGACAGGCTTTAATTTATCATAAATCACCGCTCCTCCTCCTGAGTCCTCACAAATAACATGCCTGGGACAGGTGGAGCTAGATTTCTGAATCAGTTGTACTACACTTGGGGTCTCCAACATGGTGCCAGCGAGCACCAGGGTGCCCCCCAAGGACAGTTGTTATGAAAATAGCTTACCAGTGCTGGGTCATTGTGATTTTCTAGCAAAATGTTTTTGAATTGGTTGACTGAGTCTGTTAAAGCCTTTTGTTTCTCCCTTTCTCTCCCTTTTTTTCTTTCTTTGTCCCGCCCTCTCTCCTTTTCCCTCCTTCTTTCTTATATTTCTTTATCTCTCTTTTTCTTTCTCTTTCATCTACTCGTCCGGCCCCCGACAGAATGTTTGTTCTATGGTGTGGCCCCAGAGTTCAAATGAGTTTGACACCCCTGGGTCAGACTGTTTTTGCGGGGTGCGGCTTATACTGTCATTCCTTTCCTGAATGACAGGAAAACAAAGGAGTGGCGACAGTAGCTCAGGAGGTAGAGCGCTCGTCTTGGGATCAAGGGATCCCAGTTCGAATCCCGGCTCGTCCGTGTTACATGTCAAAGTGTCCTTGGGTAAGACACTGAACCCCTAATGCCCCCAATAAGCAGGTTAACGCCTTACATGGCTGCAGGGCCGCTATTGGGAAATGTGAAGCACATTGTAAAGCGCTTTGGGAAGTCATTGACTTGAAAAGCGCTAGAGAAATGCAGATCCGCTTTTAGAAAGGATGGCCTTTTCCCAGGTGCAATGGCCCCTCCGCGAGCGAGTGGCCCCTGCCATTCCTAATTTAGACATGCGAGTGCGCGGACGCCCCCCCACCCCGGACCCCCATGCCAGTCCTTCGTCCTAAATAGTCCGGCGCGGTGCCTTCACGTTCCCCCTCACACAAAAACCACGTCACCCGCTCGTTCAATCTCAGAATTTGTAAAGAGGCGCGCCGAAGCTCACCTCGCGTGAAGGGGAGACCCACTAGACCCGGAGCGCTTGGGGGTCCCGGTCCTGGTCGAGGCGAGTGCGTCGAGGTGGGCGCAGAGAAGAAGCCGGTGTGTCGGAGAGAGTCTGGGGGTGGAGTGATTGGGTGACGGTCCTTCTATTTTGGAAGCGGCCTCTTGTAGAGGGGGGCCGGGGAGGGACATCAGGGCCTGTCAACTCAAATGAGACACAAGAAAAAACAAAAACCAGGAACGACCTGTGGCGCCAATGTTCCCTGTGATTTTGCAGGGGTCTGAGCGTTCGCACAAAGTCGGTGAGCAACGCTTGAAACAACAGTGAGCAACGGCAATCCCAAGTGTGGCAACTAATCCATTATCCAACATGTCCAAAACTTGACATCAAGTTACATTTTGCGGAGTTTCTGACGATGCAAAATGATTTTTCACTTTTGAATGAATTGACTCATGTACTATTGCAAAGGTTGTACGGCCTACAAACGTCATTTGTTTTTACAATTCTTTCACAAGATTTTCTTTTTTTTTCTTGTGTCGCATAATATTAACATTTTTGGGGGATTATTTAGTCGGTTGTAAGATACAGAACTGTACTTAATCACATTTTTTACTTGATATAATTGGAAATTATTTGAATGCAACACAAACGTTTTCATTTTTCCGTTGTTTTTTTCTACTTTTTAAAAAATTCTTTTAAAAAAATCTCATTGTGTTTATTTTTTCAGAGCTTTTACTTTTTTCTTACATTTTTTTCTGGCTTTTTTCTAAATGTTTCCTTCTTTTTTTCTCAGCTTTTCACTACTTTTTCCATTCATTTTTTTCTTTTTTGTTCTATTCCCCCCTTCCTTTAAGTCATTTTGTGCATAGTTTTACATCATATTTGGTCATGTTGGGATTAAAGAAGCAAAAACAATCCGAAGAGCCGTTTGGGACCCGAAAGAGCCGGTTCCTTTTAGTGAGCCGAGCCAAAGAAGCCGGTTCTCGACAAACTCTACTAACTTTACTCAACTGCGTTCTACTTCGACTCGACTTCAAAATACCGCATTTAGGACACAACGTCAGAGGAACCCGTGTATTTTGACCTTCATGCACCGTAACTTATACTTGAGTCGCTTCTTAGTCATTTTGAGCCCTGATTTTTGTGCGCTGGCTAGATGTTCTTGTGCGCTGAGAATGTGCGGGCAGTGTGCGATTGCGCACGCGCGCAGCTTAGAGGGAACATTGATCTCAATACTTTAAATTTCTTTTCCGTTTTAAAGCGGCTTTAGGGGGTCGCACACAGAGCCGGTGTTGTGCCCTTTTCCGACTCCTATGCAAATTCCTCCCCCCCTGATCGTATTCTATATAAAACTCTTATTAAAACAATAAAGCGAGCTAATTATAATAATTGGGAGATCCTAGTCTATATAATGCGTTTATTTAAACAATAAAGCGTGATTTTATTCTACAAATTGCGTTTTTTAACGCGGATGAAAATGTCACCAACGTCAATGTACGCTTCCGACAAAAGCGATCGTATTCTATATAATACGCTTTAAAACAAAATAAAGCGAGCTAATTATAATAATTGGGAGATCCTAGTCTATATAACGCATTTATTTAAACAATAAAGCGCGATCGTATTTTACAAAATGCGTTTGTTAACGCGGATGGAAAAGTCACCAACGTCACTGTACGCTATGATTTCCGCAATCACAACTAATTGTACACAAATAATGTTTATTTGATTTACTATAATATCCGTATGTAATGTCTTTTTTATTGTGAATGAAACCCTGGTTGCATTGGATCCCGCGGTGTAAACAAATTGTTGTTGTTTTTTTTCATTTAAAATCGGAGGGGGGGAGGAATTTGCATAGGAGTCGGAAAAGGGCACAACACCGAGCGAACTAAGCGGCTGCTTGGGCCCCGCGACCACTAGGGGGCCTCAAAGAGCGGTTGACTTATTTAGTGCCAACCTTGTCCCGAATGTCACTTTCGTATGAGAAAACAACGATAACTTCATCAGAAATACGACAAAAGCACTACGAAACTAAATGTCGAATATAGTGTTTAAAAACAGGGGACTTCATGTATTAATTTGCCTACTTTCGGAAAAGAAAAACACGAGTATAGAAATACTTTAAAAATACTATACCAAATATTACCGAAATATTGCCCCAGAATGACTACAAAAACACAAAAACAGCAATATTACAAAATACTAAAGTAATGTGCCAAAAAACTATACTGTGATTACAAAAAAAAAGACATAACTAAAATACTGCTTTGGAAATACATCAAAAATACAGAAATACTAGTCAAGTCCAAAAACACCACTTCATAATACAATAATCCAAAACGCTACCAGAAAAATATGACTACAGAAATACTACTACAGAAGTATTACAACTAGAGCGATACTACATGAAAGTTTACGATGGAATTACGACAAAAATACTACAAATATAAAACTCCAGAAATACTACAGATGTATAAAAATAATTCTACAACAGAAATAGTACAAACATACGAAAATAATAATCGTAACATATACTATTATAAAATAGTAAATAAAATAATAATAATAATAAAATAATAATAATTTTCTACATCATTTAAGTACAGTAATACAACAAAAATATTAGAGATATACTAAGAATTTACGACTAAGGAAAAACTACCGAGAAAAGTACCGCAGATGTAGTACAAAAAAATTAAACTACAATACTAAAAAACAAAATCTGAATACAGTAACACTAAATACTTTAAAAAAGTACAACTACTGTGACGCTTGAAAACTTGCTTAAAATTGGGACCGTATGTATATTTTGGGGCAGCACGGCGGCGCAGTGGTTAGTGCGTGTGCGGCACAGTTCTAAGGTCTCGGGAACCTCCTGTGTGGGTTCAAATCCAGCTACTGGACTACCTGTGCGGAGTTCGTATGTTCTCCTCGTGCTTGCGTGGGTTTCCTCCGGGCACTCCGGTTTCCTCCCACATTCAAAAGACATGCATTTCAGGTGGATTGGCCGGTCGAAATTGTCCCTAGGTGTGAATGAGCGAGCAAGTTGTCTGTCCCCGTGTGCCCTGCGATTGGCTGGCAACCGGTTCAGGCTGTCCCCTGCCCATTGCCCGATGATTGGTGGGATGGGCTCCAGCCCCCCCGCGACCCTACTGAGGATAAGCCGTGCAGTTAATGAGATGAGAAATATATTTTGCTTCAATTTGGAAGGTTTCAAAACCAATTTGATGAGACTCATCTAGTTCTAGTTCAAAAGAAAATGTCTGTATGTAGATTTCCAAATTTAAAAATTGGACTGGTTTCCAGCTGTGTCCCCTTGGCCCAAAATTTAGGGCCTCCGACTCCAAACAGTTGCCCACCCCTGGATTAGAACATGGAATAAGGTTTAGTCAGTATGCAAATGATCGGGGGCCCCAATTATAATTATGCCTAGGGCCCCATGAAGGCTCAGGTCGCATCTCAGCTAGTATATAAGGTACTTGATAATTTTGTTTTTTTGGGGAAAAATAAAGGTTAAATATTCTACTATTTCTTTAAAACTGCACAATCCTGTCATTAGATCCATTTAAGACGTGGAAATTCTATCTTGATATGAATCGGAGTTTGACATTATGGTGGGTCCTAAAGTCAGACAAGTTGAGAAGCAATGCCTTAAAGCAGGGGTGTTAAACTGGTTTGAGCTGGGGGCCACAAATGCTCTAAAAAATCTCACAGGGGCCGGACTAGTGAGTTTAAGAGAAAGAGACACAGAAAGAGAGGGAGAGAAAGAGAAGCCGATAAACAGATAGGGAGAACAAGTGAGAGAAAAAGAGAAAGCAGAATAGAGATATGAACAGAGAAGGGGGAAAATAAAAAAGAGAAAAAGAAAGTGAAAAAGAGAAAGATAAAAAGAATAAGAGAAGTGAAACGACAGAAAGAAAGGGAGTCAGCAGGAGAAAAAAAGACAAAGTGAGATGAGAGAGAGAGGTTGGGAGAGGGTAAGAAAGAAAGAGAAAAATAGAGAATTAAAGTGTAAATTAGAGAAAATAGAAAGAGAGCAAGACAGAGAAAAGGAGTTAGAGAGTGAGAGAGAAATAGAGAAAAGAGAGTGAAGAGGAAAAAGAAAGAGGGAGAAATAAATAAAAAAAAGAAGTGAGTCGGAGAGAAATACTACAATTGTATTGCAAGTGTTAACTGGCTTTGGTGACATCTGGTGGAAATATTTAAAACTAGCTCATTTTCCTCTTGCGCTTCTCTCACTGTTGCCTTGCGGGCCAGATTTAAACCATTGGTGGGCCTGATCTGGCCCGCGGGCCGCCTGTTTGACACCTGTGCCTTAAATAGACAGCGTGTGTTGTGTAGCGCCTTCTAGTGGCAAAAGAAATTGATATAAATACACAAAACCTCTAAAAACGTGCATTTATTTTCTTATTCGTAAGTCTAGAAATGAACATAACAGATTGCTGCTACAGGTAACTAAAATCTTGCCCAAAAGTGGGCAACTTTTTTTAAAGAAAACTGGCGCTATTTGGTGACTGAGTCTCCATCATTTGTAATATTTCATGTGCCTTTTAGCACTTGTTTTCGGTTGCGTTACACAATGCAGACGCATTGAGTGCTTAAATACTAGATGGTGCCTTTTAACATTTGGATCCCTGTTCCTGGAAAGAAAAATATCAGTCGATCACACACTATAATGAGGATTTGAAAAGCTGCTCAATAAATCCTAAAATAGAGGATGTGATTATGGGATTTACATACACTGAATACAAGTTATCTTAAATGTGTTTAATGTTCACAGTAGAAGGACACAATAAAAAAACAACTCCGATAGGTTTACAGTGGAACCTCGGTTCTCGACCATGATCCGTTCCAGAACCCTGTTCGAAAACCGATTTGTTCGATCACCGAAATCATTTTTCCCATTAAAAAGAATGTCAATCGTTTTAATCCGTTCCAACACCCTGAATGTTTAACATAAAGTTAACCCAGGCTAATCGTACGTTCGCGTTATCGTAATCTTCCGTACGAAAGATGACGCTAACTTGAACGTGTAAAAATAAAAAAAAAAAATAGGATAAAGAATTATGATTAGGATTTTTACCTTTGTGGTGGTCAGCAGAAGGCGCAGGTGGACAGTGGGAAGAGGGATGGAGGAGGAAGGAAAATTATTGATCGGAAGGATGTTCTTTTCTCTTAAAATACCGATCTAATGACACTTGCTCCTGCCTTCTTTTTAGCACTTTTCTAAAGTGACTCATGACAGTGTCATTAAAGCACTGACTTTCTTCGGAGGCATAATTAGGGGCTAAAACACTTGGTACACCTATATTAAAAACGAAAACAAAAGGAAACATGTCCGCATGCGATAACAGTCGGTCAGGAAAAGAGCCATCTACACCCGTACGCCGCTCAGCATGGCACCCTAGCGTACGCACTCACGCATTACTGGCATTCGAACTCCGATTTTTGGACCGAACGGCGAAGCAAGAATTTCTCGAAATTTTTGGTCGAACTCCGATTTGTTCCAACTGAGAGGCGTTCGAAAACCCAGGTTCCACTGTACATTTAGAAACAAAAAAACAGGATGTATTTCACGCACACACACCACCTCGCGAGGAAAAACCACTTCTAAACACACGAAACGATAAGATTAAAGTGCATGTATGACCGAACACAGAAGCTTCACTTTACAAAAAACACACGTAAAAAAAAAACATTGTGCTTCCTGATCTCTCAAACCTAAAACGCATTTAAAAATGTAAAGACTGAACAGGTCACAAATTTCACATCCCAGTGAGTGCATGCACACCCTGTTGAGTGGCATCAGCACTTGAGGGAAGCCAAACATCTCCGGAGGTAAGACGTCGCCATTTTATTTAAAAACGACTCCCGATCCGACCTGCGATTGGCGAGCTGAAAAGAGCCGAAGGGTCCCGGCAAACATCAGCTGCGATCTCGAAACATCAAGTAGAAGGAGGAACGAGTCTTCTCGTTTACGATTGGTTCGCTTTCACCCGCGATGGTCCTTAGAGGTGGCGTCGCTTAAGGCAACTGGCGTTTTGGCCAGGTTCACACTGGGGCGGCAGTAGCTCAGGAGGTAGAGCGCTCGTCTTGGGATCAAGAGATCGCGATTACATGTGGAAGTGTCCTTGGGTAAGACACTGAATCCCTAATACCCCCAATAAGCAGGTTAGCGCCTTACACGGCTGCTATTGGGAAATGTGAAGCACATTGTAAAGCGCTTTAGGAAGTCATCGACTTGAAAAGCGTTATAGAAATGCAGATCATTTCATTTCATCCTCAAATCGCAATTTTGGGGTGAAATCCATGCGCTTTTGTGGGACATTTCCGACTAAATGCGACTTTTATGCAATCCCCTCCTCGGTATATACCAATTTTTTGAAAGATGATGCACTCTGAAGACAGAGCGTCTTATCTTTGTCATCACGAGCCGTGATGTCATCGGAGGAACACCAGCACCCTGGCAAGCCAGTCGCCATTTTGTTTTATGTGTTAATGAGTCAAGTCAAATTGATTTGAATAACCCTTTATCACAAGATGTCTCTAAGGGCTGCACAGACCACAGACTATTACAACACCATCCCTTGATCTGAAACCTACATGAGGGCTAAGAAAAACTCAGCATGAGGAAAAGGAAGAACCGCGCATGAGGTAACCCCCTATTATGATGACCGGGCCAAAATGGATGCTGCAATTCACAGAGCTATTTCAGTTTTATATACCTTTATATAAGTTGCGTCTAAGCATACATTTCCTGTACATTAGTTTTTGGTTTAAGTAAAGGATTTGTCATGTTAGTGGTGTTAAAATTCTAATTTCATTACTGTAAATGTTTCAGAGAGCTATTAAAAGTTTTATTTGAATTTATAACCAATATTTTGCTTTTTTTTTTTTTTTTTTTTGCATTATTACCGATTCATAATGCCAACTAATAATTGCTATCGGCCCTGAAAAACCCTTATGGGTCGATTCCTAGTGCAGAGTTGCAATGGAGGTCCCGATCGTTAACTGGTCACGTTCCAAAAGATAGGATAAAAGTATCGAATTTGGGACCGCGTATGTTAAAAAAAAAACATATGTGGCGTTCTGAGGATTTCGACAGATTTTCCCGCAGTGTGAACCTAGCCTATGTTGCGTCAGGGTGCGCACACGTCTACATGGTATGGTAGAAAGCCCCCAGGGTGCATTTCCTCAAGCGCCTGACGGGGTGACTTTGCCCGAACTGCTGCTTGGAGGTAAAGAGCGGGGGACCGGACGGCGAAGGATCGTCCTGGACGCGCTGCTTTTTGAGATCTTCGGCCGCGATACGGACCGGCTGCTCCGCGGGAGGGGCCGGCGGGGCCGGAGCGTCCCGGTCGGCGGGGGAGCGGTCGAGCTCCCATTCAGTCAGGTCGTCGGCGAGCAGCTCCAGGTAACCCAACTTGGCCAAGGAGGCCGAGCGCTTCATGGGAGAAGGCGGGGTCAGGCCGGCCCGCCGGAGGCGTGCCTCCGCTTCCCGCGCTCGCCTGTACTCTTCTCCTCTCTTGTGGTGGGCTTTGGCCCCACCGGCGCTCATCTGCTGCAGGAAGGCGCCCAGCTGCCGCAGCGTCTGCCAGGTTTCTTTCAAGAGGACGCCACCCCAGCCCGATCCCGACGCCACCTCCAGGTGTAGAAAGTTGACGCCGGGCGTCCAGTCGCCGTCGCCGGAACCCTCCGCGCCCGCGTTCGGCTGCGAGGACGTGCGGCGGTGAGAGCGGGAGGAGCTTCCCGAGTGCGAAGGCGGCGAAGGACCGCGGTGGTCCGAGCGGCGTTCCCGCTTCATCTGACGCTCCAGTTGTCGGGTGACGCGTCGCACCGAACCGCGCGTCCAATCTCTGAAGGGAGGCACCGTCTCCTCCTCCTTTTCCTCTTCACGCTTTGCATTCACACAAAGCTCCCCGTCACCCGCTTCCAGTTCGCACTTCCCTACTTCCTCAGACAAATCAGATTGCACGACTGGCGTCACACCGGTGATGTGCACGTGAGCTGCAGTCTGTCAAAAGTAAAACAAAGAAACCATGAGGGGAAAGCACGATAGAACGACGTCAGGCCTGAAAAAAAATCGAGCCTACCCCACAATGTTCCTTCTAATTTTCCTTACGGGTCTGAGCGTTTACACAAAGGCGATGAGCAACGCTTGAAACAACAGTGAGCAACCATATCCCAAGTGTGGCAAGATAATTAATTATCAGATATGTACAAAACTTGACATCACGTTACATTTTCCTGAGTTTCCGGCAATGCAAAATTATTTTTCTCTTTTGAATGAATTGACTCATGTACTATTGCAAAGGTTGTACGGCCTACAAACGTCGTTTGTTCTTACAATTCTTTCACAAGATATCTACTTCTTTTTATTTCCTGATATATTTTGTCACATAATATTAACATTTTGGGGGGGCTTATTGAGTTGGTTGTAAGATATAAAACTGTACTTAATCACATTTTTAGTGGAAGTACAATGTCGGCAACAAGATTCACTTGATATCATTGGAAATTATTTGAATGCAACACAAACGTTCTTTTTTTTTTCCCTGTTTTTTTTCTACTTTTTTTAAAAATTCCTTTAAAAAAAATCTCATTGTGTTTATTTTTTCCGAGCTGTTACTTTTTTCTTTCTGTTCTCTATTTACTTTTTTCCTACATTTTCTTTTCTTTTTTTGTAATTAAGACTTAAAAGAACACAACACACCTAAGTTCTTGTTCTGTTTTATTTAGTTAAAGGCAGAAATAGAAGCAGCTGCAGAGATTGCGCCTTTTAAAATGGTGCGCCTCATGTTTGTGAAAATGCTGTTAACAAGACCGTCTAAAGATTGACATATTTTATATTTCTTATGTCTGCGGAAGATACATTAGCCGACAATTTCCAACCGACCCGACCGTAAGATCTGATATGAACTCGGGTATAAGATCATACCCCTGAAGGACGCCGGTCTTACCTTTTTCTTGCTTTCCTCGCCTGCAAAGGCGTCAGCAGGAGGAGAGGATTGTCGCCGTGTGCAGTCATTGTCTCGCGCCATACCTTTGAACTTCTCCCTCGCTCGGAAAAAGTTGATGTGGTCGCCGGTCCCGAACGCGATGGCGTCCCCGGTGGCGTGGGGGCCACCCGTGGAGACGTCGGCGATCCAACAATGGGATTTCTGGACAGGCGACGTCGGACCGGAGAAGCCCACGGGCGCTACGGCGGCCGAGGCGGACGGACAAGAGGACGGCGGTGGCGATAGGACGGGCGTGGGCGGAGGGTGGTGAAGGGTAGCCGGCGGGTGGGGCGGCTCCAGCGAGACGCTCTCAACCACCGTGGCGACGTCCGGGCGGGGGAGCTCCGGCATCAAGGCGGCGGCCGTGGGCAGGGGCAACGCGGAGGGTTCGCGGGGACCGTAGGAAATATTTGCAGACGAATGCGCGCTGTTGCACGGCGGCGAGCTGAGCGGACGAGACGGGACGTCGGGTCGGCAGGACGCGCGTGGCGTTTGGACGAGCCCCGAGGACTCCAGCGGGTCTTTGACGGGGGTTCCGGGTAAGGGGACCGTCTGGTCTTGGGGGTCGGAGAGGCCTAGTTGCTGCGGTTGGAGGTACGGTTGGGACAAAGGCTCGTGACGCTCGGACAGATCGCTGTCGGAGTGAGAACGCCAGATCTTGTTGTGCCGCTGCTTGCTGTGGGACAACAGGATTCTTCATTTAGTAAAACTTCAAGACACGGAGCGCCAAGCATTTTCTGAAAGGAGGATCTAGCAGTGGCAGCTGATTTCAGCATTTTCACCTCTCTTCCAAGCCCTACTTTTTTTTCCTACCGTATATCCTTGCCTCTAAGCTAACTTCGAAACTTTATCACAAAATATTGAAATCAGAGGGTCAGATTATACAGTGGAACCTCGGTTTTCGAACGCCTCTCAGTTTGATCAAATTGGTTCTCGACCAAAAATTGAGAAATTCTTGCTTCGCTTTTCGTTCAAAAAGATCGGAATTCGAACGCCGGTACGCTAGGGTGCGATGCTGAGCGGCGTACGGGTGTAGATTGCCCCCACCCCTCGTGAAGAACTGTTATGACGTGCGCGCGCACTTCTTTTCGCTTTAAATATCGGTGAACGGAGTGTTTTAGCCCCTAATTATGCCTCGGAAGAAGGTCGGTGCAAGCAGCAAAGTTGCTACAGGTGAAAAAAGAAGGATAGTGCGTACAACTATTGCATTTAAGAAAGAAATAATAGCAAAATATGAAGGTGTGCGAGTTTCCCTTCTTTCGAGGGAATAGAGCATGGCTTCTGCAGACCACCACAAAGGTAAGAAATCCTATTCATAATTCTTTTCTTTATCCATTAACCGCTCACCACTTTTTGTGGAGACCCGGGTGCTAAACGACGTGTAAACGACCTGATTTTTTTTAGTTGTACACGTTCATGTTAGCGAACGTACGATTAGCCTGGGTTAGCTTGATGTTTACGTTCATGGTAAACATTCAGGGTGTTGGAACGGAATCAAACGATTTTACATTACTTTTAATGGGAAAAACAATTTTCGGTGATCGGACAAATCGGTTTTCAAACAGGGTTCTGGAACGGATTATGGTCGAGAACCGAGGTTCCACTGTATGCACATATTTGGTTGTAGCGAATGGTAGGCAGCGTGTGGGGGAGCGGGAGTGGCTTATACAGGAACATCAAACCAACTAAGAATCAATGGGAAAACCGTGAGCACAGAATTTACAGTAAAAGTGCACCGACTATTGGGTCTTCGGAAAATTATTTATACACTATGCCGCGAGAAAAGAAAAAAGCCTCTTGGACAGGACCAAGAAATAAGATCTTTGAGACAAATGGGAATTTAAGTGTCTCTGCTAGGTGGTCCTTTGCGAGCTCTCAAGACTGCACAAGGCAAGAAATTATATATCTATCTATTTGTTATAAGGCCATTTTAGAGGGCCAGATTCTATGCTATACAGTAATTTGTAACTAGATAGTTACTTACAGAGTAACGTGCTACTTTTTGGCGTAACTTGCCCAACACTGTTAAGCAAAAGAATTCTACATTTCCTTGATGATCTTCTATGGAGTCTCAATATCCGATGATCAAATACAAACAGTCATATCATTATAAAACCTTTTGAGGGTGGGTGTAAATGTTCCGTCATACCCAGTGTTCTCATTTGCCCACGTCCCTCCGTCCTAGACGCATTATTTTTGCTGGGGAGGCATCGTGTCAAATCAACATGCGTCCCCGGGACGCAACTTTTTTGACACGAAATTGTCATTATCATTTTTTAACAAAGATTTACGGCACTCCAAACTTTTCGTGAGGCAGATCCGCCATTGTTGTTTTGGTCTCACGGTTCGAGTGTTCGTCTGCACGCCGATCTCCAGTTCGAGTTGTGTCGTGAAAGTCTTTCTTTTTAGAGAACCGGATTTTTCGGCTCAACTCATTAAAGAGCCGGCTCTCAAACGGCTCACTGGCTTTGATGCATTATATTACGAATGATTATGTTGTATAAAGAAGTTAAAAAAAAAAAAAAAGGAAGAATAAAAGGAGAAAACAAAAAAAGACAGGTTTGTGGTGATCCCTTTTAATCAGTATATTATCAACAATTGAATGCAGAAAATGAATTCATAATTCGAATAAAAAAATGTAATATTCTACTTAATCATATTTGCATGTATTTTTTACATCTACAGTGAACGTTCAAGCGACTTCATTTTTGAACTTTCTTTTATAATAAACCTCGTTCATGTCGAGCAACTCCGTGTCTCACAACAAAATGTTCATGAACAATATATATGATATAAGGAAACACATATACAATATAACATGTTAAACTACATAAATAAACATGTTTTTGTCGTATTTTGTAAGGGAGACTTCGACAGTTTGTAAGGGCATGGAGCACACTGAATTTTGGGGAGCCATAGATCTCTGTTGGGACCCATAGATTTTTGAGCATGCGAGTCCCTGGGACCCATCACTTTTCAGAGGTACAATGAACACTGCATACCCCAATCTTTCCAGGGCACTTCCAGACACCTATGTACCAGCGACGTCATACAAAGAGTGGGGTAAAACATCCACATTACCTAGGGAATGTGAAAACGCACCTGGCCAGCAGGATACCCTGGTACAACTCTAGCTGCCTCATAAAAGACGGGTTGGGTTTGGTGACGGTTCGGCGCTCCTTGACGTAATCATAGGCCTCCCTGAGGTCCCATCCGTACTCCTTCATGGCGTACGCGATGACGGTGGCCGCAGAGCGACTGATCCCCATCTTGCAATGCACCAAACACTTGGAGTTGTTCTTCCTGCGGGCAAGCCGGCACACGAGCGTGAACCGTCGATTCTCGCAAATGCCCGCGTGGAAGACGCAGAGACTTACTTGGCTCTGGTGATGAACTTGAAGGTATCGTTCCAGTAGGCCAACAAGTCGGTGGCTTCCTCGTCGTACACGCGGATGTTGTGGTACTCGAAGATGCCCGGGAAGAAGTTGTCGATCTCCCGCGTCACGTTTAGGATGTACTGGACTCTGAACGACAGGCGCCGGTAAAAAGATGCTCTAAATTCAGCAGATTTGTCTCGCCGGTCCTCACCCGCTGTTCTGCAACTCCTCCAAATTGGACGCATTCCACTCAGACCCCTGCAAGGAGAAAATAACTGCCGATCACGGTGTTTGGAAGAAGTGCTTGTAATGGGTTTCAACTAAGACTGACCGATTATCTGCACCAATATTTGGTTATGGGATTTTATAGTTCTCTTATACCTAGCCACTCCTTTGCACATCTGTTCTCCTCTGCACTATCGTACTCCAGTGTTATTGTTATTGTATAGTGACTTGTTTACCTGACTGCCCATTTTGCACATCTGGTTAGCTGCTCCTCTTGCACTCTTTGCACTACTGTATAATACTATACATAGCTATAATTACTTAGTATATTATTAGTACTTCAATACTCCAACTCAATACAACATTTTATTTATATCTGTACATTCAAGGAAACTGTACGGGTTAGATGTATCGACATTTCGTTCTGTATACACGTGTACAAGAATGACAATAAAGTATATCTGAATCTTATAATCATTCCACGAGCCGATTTACTTCTTATGCAACTCTCTCTCTCTCTTGCTCCTACAACTCTCTAGGCCCTCTATCCTTGCTATCCAACCTTTTTTTGGAGATCCGTTCAGGAGGACACTGATGAATTAGCCCTTATCATAACAGTTTGTCAGTCAAGCGTGCATGTTTGTGTTTGAGAAAGAGCATAAAAAGCAATATAATGTGGAAGTAATGAGACCAAAACACGAGTTAAGTCAATTTAGTTCGAAAACAGGAGTGCCAACATTTTTCAGTTCGCCACCACTATTGTAATTTTCATGCACTTTTAGTTTTAAAGTTAATCTACATCATGTTGGTTGTGGTGACATTTTAAATTATTTAAAGCAACTTTATGAGAGTTGCTGTTAAGCCTAATTTTATTTCCTGCACTGTTAGTTTTTGGTTATAGTCATGTTGATTGTGTTCAAATTCCAATATATTTACTGTAAAAAGGTTCAGAGAGCTCATACAGTTTTATTTGAATTTATAATAAATATTCTTTGTTTCTTCTGGCATTATTACTCATTTTTAAGCTTTTGCAGAAAAGAATATTGGCCACCGGCCTTTTAATAGTACTATCGTTATCTGTCCTGAAAAAAAACATATGTAGATCCCTAGTTTCAACTGTTCATTATGATTGAGCTTAGCGTCGGGCAGCCGCAAATTGATGGCGCAATTGTTTGCTCGCAATTCCGGAAGGCTCAAAACTTACCAAGAAAACGTGCTCAAAGATCTGCGTGGGACTGTCCATCTGGCCCAAGATGACAATCATCTCATTGTCGATGAACTCCTTGAACTCCCGCAGGTTGCAGGTCATGTGCATTTCCAGCTCTGTGCGGATCTGAAACCAAACACAAGAAGGCCAAATCAATTATTTGCAGGCTGTACCTGCAGGGGGTGCTAGAAACTAACTGAAGTTGTCAAACAGGGCTTATCGGAGATGATATAGTTTAAAAAAGAAAATTATTATTTTAAGATTATTTTTATCATTATCACTAAAACCCAATTACAGTGGAACCTCGGTTCTCGACCATAATCTGTTCCAGAACCCTGTTCGAAAACCGATTTGTTCGATCACCGAAATAATTTTTCCCATTAAAAATAATGTAAATCGTTTTAATCCGTTCCAACACCCTGAATGTTTACCTTGAATGTTTAACGTAAACATGAAGCTAACCCAGGCTAATCACACGTTCGCGTTATCGTCATCTTCCGTACGAAAGATGACGCTAACATGAACGTGTAAAAATAAAAAAAATCAGGTCGTTTACAAGTCATTTAGCACCCGGGTCTCCACGACAAGTGGTGAGTGGTTCATTGGAAAGGGGGCTCCGTTCCAACAGCCTCAATGTTTAACGTAAACTTAAAGCTAACCCAGGCTAATCGTACGTTCGCGTTATCGTAATCTTATGAATAGGATTTCTTCATATTTGGCTATTATTTCTTTCTTAAATGCAATAGTTGTACGCACTACTTTTCTTTTTTCACCTGTAGCAACTTTGCTGCTTTCACTGACTTTCTTCGGAGGCATAATAAGGGGCTAAAACACCCGTACGCCGCTCAGCATGGCACCCTAGCGTACGCACTCACGCATTACTGGCGTTCGAACTCCGATTTTTTGCCCGAACAGCGAAGCAAGAATTTCTCTAAATTTTTGGTCGGACACCGATTTGTTCTAACTGAGAGGCGTTCGAAAACCGAGGTTCCACTGCACACATGAAAAAGTACTGGGAGAAGAAAATGTTTTAAACTTCAAATCATCCATAAAAAAAATGCGTGTTAAAAAGTAAGCTGTCGCAAGATGCAGCGCCGCCAATGATATGCTGAAGGTACTGGCATGACTTACTTCCTTACAGGTCACGTTTTCCAGATCTTTCAGCATCATGATCTCCCTCAGACTGCTTTTGATCTGGCGCTCCGTCATTTCGCACTCGGTGGGCCTGCGCAAACGTGGCATCAAAGCGCTGGCCGGTGACGACGGCCGCGTGGAACTCACGTGTCGGAGAAGAGGACAGGGGAGTCGGCACGGTGCGACTGCAGGTCCCGCATGGCGTTCCACTCGTTGACGCAGGCCTGGTCGGAGGAAACGCGGCTCTGGTAGTAGCTGACCCAGGTGAGGAACAAGCTTCCCGGGAAATAGTTGTGACAACGCGCCACCTCGCAGGCTTTGTGCAGGGACTGCAGTGCCGACCTGCGAACGGAGCTCCGTGAACCGGACGTTAAGGAGGACCCGCTTTGTGCCTGGCATCTACTCACCACATAGCCTGGACGGAGACGGGCTTGAAAATGTGAACTCGGCTATCGGTGGACACGCTGAAGCCACTGTGAAGAAGGCGAAACAGGGTGATGAAGAACACGCACGCTAAGGATGAGGACCGTGTGTCCATACCCATCTCCGTCCAGATGGATCATGGTGTCGCTCCACAGGGGAAGAACCAAACCCAAGGAGCACGAGCTAAGGAAAACAGGTCACCGGATGAGGCAAAACGCTCAAATGTTCCCTCACAGAGAGTGCTTACCTGTCTACGGGACTGAAATCCACCCCGAGGACCACACTCTCTTCTGTGTCCTGCCTCCCGTTGGTGGACACCACCACCATGTAGCGTGTCCAAGCATGGACGCTCTCTAGTCGCACCGCCTGCATTGAGAATCGCACGGTTGACAGGTTAGGGAAAGAAGAACGTCTTAACCAATGTTCCCTCTAATTTTCCTTACGGGTCTGAGCGTTCACACAAAGTCGGGGAGCAACGCTTGAAACAACAGTGAGCAACAGCAATCCCAAGTGTGGCAACTAAGTCATTATCAAACATGTCCAATACTTGACATCACGTTACATTTTGCTGAGTTTCCGGCAATGCAAAATTATTTTTCTCTTTTGAATGAATTGACTCATGCCTACAAACGTTGTTTGTTTTTACAATTCTTTCACAAGATATCCATTTCTTATTTTCCTGATATATTTTGTCTCATAATACTAACATTTTTGGGGGCTTATTGAGTCAGTTGCAAGATACACAACTATACTTAATCACATTTTTGAGTGGAAGTATAATGTTGGCAACAAGATTCACTTGATATAATTGGAAATTATTTGAATGCAACACAAACTTTCTTCTTTTTTCCGTGTTTTTTTTTCTTTTAATTTCTTTAAAAAAAATCTCATTGTGTTTATTTTTTCTGAGCTGTTACTTTTTTCTTTTTGTTCTTGATTTACTTTTTTCCTACATTTCTTTTTCTTTTTTTCTGGCTTTTTCTAAAATTTTCCTTCTTTTTTCTCTTCCTTTTGTTTCTTTTTTTCCTCAGCTTTTCACTAATTTTTCATGTTGGTATTTTTTTCTTTTTTGTTCTATTCCCCCCTTCCTTTAAGTCATTTTGTGCATAGTTTTACATAATATTTGGTCATGTTGGGATTAAAGAAGCAAAAACAACCGGAAGAGCCGTTTAGAACCCAAAAGAGCCGGTTCCTTTTCGTGAGCCGAGCCGAAGAAACCGGTTAACTTTACTCAACTTTGTTCTCCTTCGACTCGACTTCAAAATACCGCATTTAGGATACAACGTCAGGGGAACCTGTGTATTTTTACCTTCATGCACTGTAACTTTGAGTTGAGTCGCTTCTTAATTAGCAATTTGGAGCCCTGATTTTTGTGCGCTGGCTCGATTTTCTTGTGCGCTGAGAATGTGCGAGCAGTGCGCAATTGCGCACGCGCGCAGCTTAGAGGGAACACTGGTCTTAACTAGACCAAGCAAACAAAACCCCGTGGTTCAGTGCAAGCGCGACGGTACATACCAGTTTGATGTTGTCCTCTGGTCTGAGGACAGTGAACATTGTTTGCAGATGTTGCTGGATGTCTCCTAAGAGTAACAAAAGACAAAACAAACCTTAGGTTTTAGCTTTCACGTAATTAGGCCGACATGTGAAAACGACTTGACCAGTAAAAAAATGCAAGAGCACGTCCTCACCCGCATGTTTGCTGCGCAGTTGCGAGAAGCGCGACGTGCAGGGAGATGAGGAGCCATTTCCCCGAGGTAAAAAGAGCGCTGCCCCCTTCACAGTCAAGAAACTTTCACTGATGCTAGAAACACAAATAAATAATAAATAGCAAGAATATATGACATTGAGACGACATCCAATAACAAAAGTCGAAGGAATAGACCAGCCTTTCAGAAACCTCTAGAAATAAACAAAGCCCACTGCTCTTTTTGTAAATACATAAAATACAAAAATTGCAGAAACAGAGAGAGGCATCTTACATGACGAGTCGCTCATGCGCATTGAAATCTGTCTCGAGCGGTAACATACAAAAATAACAGCGTCAACATCAAGTACGTGCACCAAAACTTCATAAGTTTGGGAGCATTTTAACCAGGATACGGCAAATCCCCCCAAAAAAAACTACTGGCAAAGTAGACCTTGCGTATCATGGCAGTACCTCGGTGACGCAAGAACATTTAGAGAACGCACATTGGACCGTAACTCACCTCTAAGATTCAAGCCGATACAGTTTTGATGACAAGCATTGTATATTTTGTACAGGTATATTAATACTTTAAGAGAGTACTCGGTTGGTTTGGACACATGGAGAGTATGGATGAGGAGCGAATGTTGAAGAGTATCTACAGAGCAGAAGTCAATGGAAGGAGAACAAGAGGAAGGCCGCCATTGACGTGGATGCATGGTGTTATGAGTGCACTGCAGGAAAGAGGTCTAATTCTAGTGGAAGCTAGAACTCTTGTTGGTGATCGGAATGATTGTGAAAGGATAGTGGGATGTTCGGACACGTTCTAAGGGACCTGTATGATGCAGCAGGGGTAAACCGGTGAAAGTTGTCAGGCTCTGCTGTTGAAGAGAAGAGTGTGTTGTGTCATCCTGACCTGAGTGACATGGTCGCTTTCTTGTGCCCCGTTTCATCCGGAGGGACGAAAGCATGACCAACGTTTTTGCCGAGGTGCTTAACTCGTTTGGGTGTTTAGGCATTTGGGTTGACCGTGGTCCAAAAATGTTTGAGTTTTTTTTGCTACTTTTTTCCCTTTTTTAATTTTTTTGTTATTGTATAGGTTTGTCTTGCTGTCGGTCACCCCTCTTGAGGAATATGACCAATAGATTCATCTATATATAGGTAGATGGATAAATAATAATATTTGTCACATAATGAAATCTACTTAATGCCAAATTTAAGAAAAAAGTTATTTGTGAGACAAATCGTTTCAATACTCTTTGACTTTTAAGATGGTCTTTAGTTAAAGTGCCACCTAGAACAGTTACAATCCTTCATTTTGTATTTGTCGTGGTTTTACAAGAGGCAGGCAAACGTATCCGTTTACATTTGCACTTGCTGTTGACGGAAAATGACATCGGTGGATCGGGGCTCGGGTAACAACCAATCACGGCCTCTGTGGCATATGCGAGGGGGAACAGGACGAGCGGGATTCCAACACGAGCGCAGAATATCCGAATGCATCTTAACACACAGCAACGCGTTTGGGATCCTTGTCACTGCATCACCTTCCAGTCGAGCGGCAAAATGAAATGACAAAAAGCTATGAGGCCTCAGTGACAGCGTAAGGAAAAAGAATCTGGACTTCCCACTCATGTGACACTGTACTGCAGGGGTCGGGAAACTATGGCTCTTTTTGTGATTCCATTTGGCTCGGAAATAAAATGCTACCAGTGCAAATTTCCAAGTTTGAAGATCTACAAGTAGAGTCTGGTGCAGTGAACGCGAAAAAAAAACGCCAGCCAAGCACCAAGAACATTTGAAATTTCACAATTTGACTAGGTGAGCAGTAGGAGTAGGTGGATTTGATTGGGTGAGTGGGAGGGGGGCTTAGCTACGCAACACAGCCCGCTCCCCTCTCTCACACTGCGTTGAAGGGAGACACATCCATAAACTTTTAGTTTGCAGTTTTTTATGACATTTTTTACAGAACTCTGCACCTTGTTTTGAAACCTCATTAGCTGCAACGCTTATCCTCAGTAGGGTCGCGGGGGTACTGGAGCCCATCCCAGCAATCATCGGGCAGTGGGCAGGGGACACCCTGAAATGGTTGCCAGCCAATCGCAGGGCACACAGGGACAGACAACTCGCTCGCTCATTCCCACCTAGGGACAATCTGGACTGGCCAATTCACCTGAAATGCATGTCTTTTGAATGTGGGAGGAAACCTGAGAGCCCGGAGGAAACCCACGCAAGCACGGGGAGAACATACAAACTCCGCACAGTAAGTCCGGTAGCTGGATTTGAACCCACATAGGAGGTTCCCGAGAACTGTGCCGCACACGCGCCAACCACTGCGCCGCCATGTGTTTTGTAACCTTTATTCACCAAAATATGAATGTCAAAATGAGTCTTAACTGTGGGAGCGAGACAAGTTTTAAGTGGTATATTTGTTGACACCGGGCATTATTATTTCATGTTATCAAATCATCCATCTTCACACAGTGGAATAAAATGCGCTAAAAAATAAAATAAAAGTTCTTGTCCAATGAGCGGGTTTGGCATTTTTGCTGAATTTTGTCTAAAATATATATGGTGTGGCTCTCTCTCAAAAATAAAGATTTTGCTACATCTGGGTCAAAAAGGTTTCCAACCCCTGCTGTATTGCCATTGTTTTTTTTTTAAAGCCTCACCTGCGAGGTTGAGAACGTCGGTCATCCTCCCCGCTTCCAGACTCCTGGAACGAAAAAGGAAATCCTGGTTAGAAGCACAGTTGGGGGGGTTGTCGATGCACATTTTTCATAGATCAATAAAATAAATCATAGTGGATTCATTGTGTTCTGCCAAGATAAAGGCTCCAAAAATTACAGCCAAAGGACCAATTTTAGCCCATGGGTTGATGGTTTGTGGCCACTGTGTTATTATGAATATTGTGTATATTTTTTAGGCACCTCCTAGTGGGCTGAAAAGAAAAAGCTCATTAAAAAAACTATTGATTTAAACAAAAAATATATTGGATACATATACAATCTAGTGGGTGGAGAAATTGATATTTATTTGACATAAGAAGAGGATCATCAATAGGGAGCTGGCATGATTGTCAGCCATCTGGTTGCTACAGGTACCCTCAGAAACCCAAAACCGTTCTTTTTCTTCTTCTTTTTTTATGAGATTTTATTTCCTTTTTTAGTTTTTCTTTATGTGACTTTTTTTTCTAAATTCCCCTTTCCTTCCTTATTTTCTATTTTTGCCTCTTCCCCTCTGCTCTATGGTCTTTTTTTCTTTCCCAGCAAAAAGGCTGGGCAGATTGATCACTTTGAATCTCAATAATTTAACATCTTCTTTTGTACACTTGTTTTTAGTTGTGCTACACAAAGCCACATCTAATGGTCAATTCATACACACTGTCCCTTTAATGTAAGTGCAACCCACGTCAATTGCTCATGCAATTATTTCTGATTTTCATATTAGTGCATGATATTTTCTGAGTAGCAAATATCACAAAATATATTTGAGTACAGTGGAAGGTTAACATGGCTTTTCTTGTGGAAAACCTGATTTGGACCAACCTCAACCAAAATGGTAGACATAGAATGTTTCAACAAATGGGGGAAGATGTATTCCTAGTGCTTTGCACCACATTAGCTCAGGAGGTAGAGCTTGGGATCAGGAGATCGCAGGTTTGATTCCCGGGTCCTCCGTGTTATATGTCGAAGTGTCCTTGGGCAAGACACTGAATCCCTAATGCCCTCGATAAGCAGGTCGGCGCCTTGCATGGCCGCTATTGATGTGTGAGTGTGTGTGTGTGAATGGGTAAGTGTGAAGCACATTGTAAAGCGCTTTGGGAGGTCTTCAGTGACTTGAAAAAATGCAGACCATTTACCATTTCACACTCCTAGTTACCGTATTTTCCGCACTGTAAGGCGCACCTAAAAGCCTTTATTTTTTTCAAAAGCTGACCATGCGCCTTATAATACAGTGCGCCTTATATATGGATCAATATTAAGTTGCAAAGTCTTGCAACTAAGGCAAGCAGCCGCCGACTCGATTTTCCTCCGAAGGCAAAGTCGCCCGCGGTGTATGCTGGGATTTATTTACCGGCGTTTCATTGGCTAACCAATGTGTCAATCATCATTTGAATGGATCACTATTGGCTAAAGTTATTCGGAGGTAAAGGGGGCGGATCTATTTTATCATTTACAGGCTCGCATAGGCTAGAGGGGCGAAACAAAGCCTGCAATTGGCCGAAAAAGATGAATGTGAATCACAGGTTGGGTTGCACTACGGCATAGAGAAAACATTTTTTACTATTCTGTATTTGTAAATATTTGACTCTCCTGGATTTACTAAACTCACGGTTGTAAGAAGACCATGGTTACGTATCATTATTGAACGTGATGGCTGCAAGAGAACTTAGGTGAGCTATGCGGCTTTATATTTTCCCGGTATCTTTTTTTAAAACGATCTTGATGTTTCTGTGATGAGTGTATTTTTAAACTCTATTCAATTCAAAGTGTTTATTGTCATATGCACAGTAAAGAACCCCGTTTCCCTGCACAATCAAATTCTTACTTTGCGGTCCACACATTTGCCAGCAAAAAATAAAATGGAAACTAGGAAATGTTTGGCATTTCTTGAATCCCAAGACTTTAACCTTCCGAATGATATTTGGAACGATGCATTTGAGTGATTGGTGACATCGTACAGACACTGTGTCCGTACATGTCTGAGACACGTATTTGCTTCTTTGCAAGCTTTCGGAATGTTAAGGGGGTAATAAGTTTGACTGAACTATCTGACTGTTTTGTCGATGTTCCCATTGTAGCGCCTTATCATCCGGTGCGCCTTATGTATGGAAAATATAGGACCAAATACTATTTTTGGGGTGTGCGCCCTATAAGCCGGTGCGCCTTATAGTCGTGAAAATACGGTACTTATACTTTTTTTCTTTTTACAAATATGATGTCGAACTGCGCTCTAACCTGCCTGTGTTGGGTTTATATTAATGTGGAAAACTGTTTAAAACTCAATAAAAACGGAGTTTAAAAAATAAGTGTTTTCCTTCTTTGCAAGCACGCGCTCAAGACAAACAGGAAGTAGGAGACACATATGTAAAAAAACTTGATATAAAAGTGGAAAAGGCGAGTGTCCACACGGAGAGGAAGACACAAAATTGGCGACAAGTTCGCGAATTGAACTTGGAACCAAGTGGATTTGATATTTGTCCATTTTGAAAAAAAAGACCCCAGGCGGTTTTAGCCACCGGAAGTGCCACCCTTCTCCCAAAAACAGGAAGAAAACACAAGCACACCATTTATCTATTCAAATGTGAAATGAGCCCTTTTCACTCAGAAGTCAACAGTTGAATTTAACCATCGTTTATTTATTCAGTAAACGACTTTATTTCACGGTATCCTCTCGGGAAGAGAGCAGAACAACGGGCAGCTGTGTTGGCGCATGCGCACGGGCACAAAGGCGAGCCCGTCTGTGACAAGCGACGGCCGCCAAAAATGAGGCTCCGAAATCGGCAGGGAGAAATGGCCGAAATGCGGCGGTGTTTGCCGGCAAGGTCTTACCGATACGCAGGGGCTGGAAGTGGTGCTGGGGGTCGGGGAACGCTGCACGGTCACCAGCGCCATTCAACGAGCCGGACGCCGACACCTGAGCACCGAGAGCATAATGGCCGACGGGAGAAGGAAGCAGGTGAGCGGCATTCGGGCGGCGTCGAATCCTGTCATCGGCCCCGGCTTCCTTCCATCGCTGCTCGGTCAATTGTTGGCCGGGGGTCTTGTACGCCACTCCGGCTGCTGGTGGACCGCGACTGACCGCTTGCTTCTGCTGAGACGCGCATGCGCACACTGCGCCTCCTATCGAGCTCCCGAACCCGGATATCCGGAATATTTTACAAATGAAAACATTTTCACCCCAAATTGTCGAACTTTAACTACTTATGACTCAGGTTTATTATTTCCAAATGTGTTGTGGACAGTGGGAAACAGAACTATAGTATTTTTTCATATACTATGTGTAACGGGTGTAATAATAACTTTTGTTTGATTGAAATTCCTGCTGAAATATGTTGTATAGTTTTGTGTAAGTGTCCTGCAATGATGAGTCCAACAGTGCCACGTGCTGGTATGGGGCAGGGTTTGGTTTGGCTTTTGACATCTGACCGGAAGGCGAGGTTTTTGGCAGTCTACAACGAGCTGCCAACGGTAAGACACGATCTTTTGGTGCTCCGCAAAAAAGTTAGTTTTAAACATTAAAACCACAGCTGACAAATCTCTCAACATGCAGTGATGTGATTGATGTTGTCAAGCTGTTTGGATTTATTTTCATTTTGTTTCCGTTGTGCCAAAATGTTAATTCCCCTTATAGAGATCAGAGAGATCAAAGCCAGCAGAGAAGCAAATGTTGTGACTCATTTCATCTCCAGGTAAATTGTACCCGTTTTTATACTCATTATTGTTCTTCTTTCTATTTTCTCATACATATATAAAAATAATGTTGGTTAAAATTCAGACTAAAGAAAAATATGTTGAATTCGTTGTAAACGTAAAAAAAAAACACTATACGATCTCGTGTTAAAAGTATCTTGTTAAAATGGATGTGAAAATGTATTGTGATATTCTAAAATGTCTTTTATGTAAATTGAAAAGAAAGCTCTTTGATATGCTTTGTTGGGCAGTCTACAGAGCGAGCTGCCAACGAGATCAAAGCCAGCAGAGAAGCTTACCACGTGTTGTGACTCATTCATTTGCAGCAACTATAATAAAAATCTCATCATCCAGTCCAGCGTGAATGTGGATCTTTGGTGGGACAGGTACACCGCGGTTACATATCTATCTATCTATGGTATCTATCTATTTATCTATCTACCCTGGTCATATCTCTCTTCATATACACTTCCCCATTAATCTTCAATAGATAAAACAATAATAACGGCAACATTATTATGAATATCATTTCAAAAGTCTTAAAATATTGATCATGTATTTTGGTTTCTCTCATCGATTGTTTTGGTGTGAGGTCATACTGGATGGGTCCACCAGTCGCAGTTTGATGATGTCACGGGTCTACACTCATTTTGTTGGATGTTGTTAAATGACGCAACTTCGGGACGCAACTTTTTTGACACCAAATTGTCGTTATTACCCAATTACTTTTTTTTTTTTTACAAAGATTTACCGCACTCCAAACTTTTTGTCAGGCAGATCCGCCATTGTTGTTTTGGTCTCGTGTCGATCTCAGCAAACGAGATCTCGTTGCTTTGAGATGACGTGATTATTTTGGTGGTTGTCGAGTGAAAGAGAAGTATGCCTCCGTAAAAACAGTTGGTATTAGGTGCAAATAAAAAAAAATGGTAATTTCTTCAGTGTCGGTAATAAGTCGAAACATAACACAGAAAGTGGTAACAACGGCAATAATTCCGGCACGAAAAAACGGCGGAGAAATTCTTCAGAAGACCGCGAAGGCAAGGAAAACACGTGTTTTAAAGCCAACGATTCGACGAAAGATAAACAAAAGAATACTCCTAGCAAGAAAAAGAACTTTTCTGCCAAAATGGACTCGATTATATACCTGGTTACACTATGAGGAGGATGATAATGGAGGCTACATGTTCTGTGATGCGTGCACCCAGCGTGACAAAAAAACTGGATTGCATAAATAATTTCGCAATACGAACTTTCAGAAAAGCACATTGGATCGGCGCAACGACAATGAAAACCACAAATTAGCTATGGAAATTCCGTTGCTGCAATTGGACCTTGAGAAGGCATTACAACTATGGCCGGACAGCAAACCACAAAGAATATATGAACTGAAAAATCTGAAGTGATTAAAACTGCATCAATATATAGACTAATATTTCAGCAATATTATTTTGTATAATGTACAATATTTTTGTGAACTGAAAAATCTAAGTGATAACTGCTTTGTATTACCAATTAACTGTGGTGATTAAAACTGAATGAATAAATAGATTTATTTATATTTTTGTCGCCGATGATAATGATTTAAAGTCTAATTGAAATCGTAATATAAAAATTTGTGTGTGTGCAGCTGTAATCATTAAACTTTTCAAAACAAATGCTCAAAACCCAGTGCAGTCTTGCTTACAACCATGGGCGTAACTAGCCCGTGTTTGGGGGTGCTCAAACACCCCCAAATTCAACACAAGCACCCCCAAGAATGATAGCATTTATACATCTCTCTCTCCTCTAATAAAGAGCAGGTTTGTCCAGAACCAGAACAAGATCAGGACCCAAACGCGTGACATTACTCACACAAGCCTTTTATTTTACGGGAAATGGGGAGTCATGCACGGTACGGACAGGACGGGACAGGCAGGATAGATAATGAAACTGGATATCGAAAATAAACAGGACAAACTAGACTGGAACGAATACTGGAGCAAATAATAAACAGGACAAAAATAGACAGAAACAAAACTGGAAACTGAAATTAAACAGGACAAAATAAACGGGAACAGGAACCGGACAGGAAATACCAACAGGAACAGGAACAGGACCAAGTCCAAACCCCACATCTTGCGGGCCAGAAGTTTGTTGACAGACTGACAAAGGAAAAATGAGAGCACTGAGCTTAAATAGACAGAAAGCCAATCTGTCAATGAGCCGCAGCTGGTGCCACACGGGCGGGGCCAATTGGGCGCCATGGCAACTGTGACAAGTTTATGCCTAAAATATGATGAAAAATATTAGTTTTGGTTTTTTTAAATAAATAAAAACAGTTTTGTAAATTGTTCAGTGACTTTGATTACAAGGCACCCCTTTTGATATTTAGTTTTGTAGTATTACTGTAGTTCTTTTTTTTTATGAAGAATTTCTGAAGTCATATTTTTTAGTCCTTCTGTATTTTCGTAGTATTACTGTAGTGGTATTATTGTATTAATACTTCTCCTGATTATTTTTGTAGTATTTGTGTCATCATATTTAAGTAGCACTATTTTTATATTATAGTATCACAGTAGTAAAGTGCTTTTCTGTCGTATTTCTGCAAAAGTATGTTTCAAGTGTTTCCATACTAGCATATTTGTAATATTTTTAAATTTTAGTATTACTGTAGTTTTATTTTTGTAGTATTTCCATCAGTATATTTATGTTTCAGTATTTTTGTATTTTAGTGTTTTTGGCGTATTTTCGTAGTATTTTTAAAGTGTTTCCATATTACTATCTTTGTAGTATTTCTTTAGCATCTTAACTATTATTTAGTTGCATTTTTTTTATTTCTATTGTAATATTTCTGTCGTAGTATTTTTGTATCATAGTATTACTGTAGTAGTATTTTTTTTATAGTATTTCTACAGTATTTTGCCTCTGCTTTCAACCGGCAGAGGGCGCCATCACATATGTCTCAGAAGCTGAGCACATTTTGAAAACGCTCTGTACAAAAAAAAATGGACTTCCATCTCGAGATAGAAATACTTCACAGCCTTGAGATGGTTCAGTCCATTTCATTCCTGGCACCGCATCGTAATACTACTGCAGTTGTATTTCTGTAGTATTTTCTATAGTACATTGTTTGTAATATATCTGTAGTGTTACTGTAGTATTTTGGTTCATGTATATTTCTGGTATTTTTATAGAATATTTGGAGTATATCTGTAGTATTTTGCAGTATTTCTGCTGTCAGACCTTTGTGGTATTTCTGCAGTATTTTTATAATATCACTGTACTTTTATTTTGAAGTATATTTTGCAGTCTTTTTGTGTTATTACTGTAGTTTTATTTTTGTAGTATTTCTGTTGTACTATGTATGTAGCAGTGTTACTGTTATGGTATTTTTTCCATGGGAGTATCTTTATAGTATTTCTTTAGTATTTTTAAATCTTACTGTAGTTTTTGTAGTCTTTCTTTTCTAATATTTCCGTAGTAGTATTTTTGTATCACAGTATTACTACAGTAGTTTTTTTTAGTGTATCATCGGTGTTTTTTTCTTATCAGAATGAAGACAAAATAATAAGTTAGGTCTATGTTTGTAAGCACTAAATGCAGACACTCAAAATGACCATGGGGACAAAGTTGGCACTAAAAGAACAGTAGATAGATAGATAGATAGATAGATAGATAGATAGATAGATAGATACCATAAATACCATAGATACCATAGATACCATAGATACTATAGATAGATAGATGGGTAGATAGATACTATAGATGTATAGATAGATAGAAACATAGAAACATAGATAGATAGATAGATAGATACCATAGATACTATAGATAGATACCATAGATACTATAGATAGATAGATAGATACTATAGATGTATAGATAGATAGAAACATAGATAGATAGATAGATAGATAGATAGATACCATAGATACTATAGATACTATAGATAGATAGATGGGTAGATAAATAGAAACATAGATAGATAGATACAAAAGATAGAAACATAGAGATAGATAGATAGATACCATAGATACCATAGATACTATAGATAGATAGATAGATGGGTAGATAGATAGAAACATAGATAGATAGATAGATAGATAGATACCATAGATACAATAGATAGATAGATAGATAGATACTATAGATAGATAGATAGATAGATAGATAGATAGATAGATGTATAGAGAGATAGAAACATAGATAGATAGATAGATAGATGGGTAGATAAATAGAAAGATAGATAGATAGATGGATACCATAGATACCATAGATAGATACTATAGATAGATAGATAGATAGATGGGTAGATAAATAGAAACATAGATAGATAGATACAAAAGATAGAAACATAGAGATAGATAGATAGATAGATAGATAGATAGATAGATAGATTGTCATGGTCACCTTGGCGACCGGTCTGCCCCGCCCCCTGGACCCAGCTGAAGCAGTTCAACTAATCGAGTGTCTGCTATTTAAGGCTGGATTTTGGGCTTTGCGGGTGCGGGCTCATTACATTTACACACTCCCGGTCTGCTATGCCTTGTCCTGTTTTAGTTTAAAACATTGTCCGTTCTGTTATGCCTTGTCCAGTTTAGTTGAGTTGGAAGAATCAACTGTTTGTTTTGTCATGTCCCAGAGTTTTGGACAACTTTTATTTTGTTAAATAAAACTTTTGGATCGTTACGCAATTGAGTTCTCCCTTCCTGCCTCCTGCCTCCGTTCTGGTCCGATCACCCCTTCGACCCCACCGCGCCCCGTGACATAGATAGATAGATAGATAGATAGATACTATAGATACTATCGATAGATAGATGGGTAGATAGATAGAAACATAGATAGATAGATAGATACCATAGATACTATCGATAGATAGATGGGTAGATAGATAGATACCATAGATACTATAGATAGATAGATAGATAGATAGATAGATAGATACTTTATTCATCCCCGAAGGGAAATTCACTTTTCCAGCAGCATCCCTGAGCTGAGAACAATCGAAAATAACACGGGAGCTGCTGGAGTGGCTGCCATTCGTGATAGATAGATAGATAGATAGATAGATAGATAGATAGATAGATAGATGTCTAGATAGATAGATAGAAACATAGATAGATAGATAGATGGGTAGATAAATAGAAACATAGATAGATAGATAGATAGATAGATAGATAGATAGATGGATACCATAGATACCATAGATAGATACTATAGATAGATAGATATATAGATGGGTAGATAAATAGAAACATAGATAGATAGATGCAAAAGATAGAAACATAGATAGATAGATACTTTATTCATCCCCGTAGGAAAATTCACACAGGCCGCATGTGGCCCGTGGGCCGCAGTTTGCCTATCCCCGCTCCCCCAACGCTCTGAAGCTAAAACGGCCCCTGGTTAAAAGTCAAAATCCCGAGCAGAGTCCGAAGAGCGTCCCCCCAGTCGATCGCGAGCGAGCCGCCTCTGTGCACGCGCCCCTCTGTGCACGCGCTCTTCTGTGCGCGCGCAGCGACGTGGAGCGAGAGAGCGACACTTCTGCGAGGTGAGTGCGCGTCACTTCTTTCGTTGGAACTTTCTCTTTTTTTTTCTTGCCATCGACTTTTTTTGACACGTTTCGGTTGCAAACGTCGCCTAAAGTTCGCGGCTTTATCATCTTTTATCTCGCTGACGGCTTTTTTGGAAGTGGGGGGAGAGTGTGACGTCACCGGCATAGAAATCCTCATAAAAGAAAATCGTCAGCAGAAATGGTTATGTGCAAGAAGCAGGGCCGTAGCCAGACATATGTGTGTCAGGGGAGGGTAAATCAAGTGCACAGGGTGGGGCACAACTCTTATTATTGTTCTTTTTGTGAGTCACGTAGCTCGTAGATGGCTACCCTGCCCAAGAGAAAAGAAACTTTATTATCGGATAGGACACTCATCCATTTGGAGGTGTGGATAAAAACATGAAATTATTTCATAGCAAGGTATATAAAACTATGGTAAATAGCTGATGTGTTACAAGCAATTGCGCACTGCTCGCACATTCTCAGCGCACAAGAAAATCTAGCCAGCGCACAAAAATCAGGGCTCAAAATTACTAATTAAGAAGCGACTTAAGTCAAAGTTACAGTGCATGAAGGTCAAAATACACGGGTTCCCCTGACGTTGTGTCCTAAATGCCGTATTTTGAAGTTAATGTCGAAGTAGAACGAAGTTGAGTAAAGTCAGTAGAGTTTGTATGGGAACCGGCTTCTTCGGCTCGGCTCACTAAAAGGAACCGTCTCTTTCGGGGCCTAAACGGCTCTTCAGGTTGTTTTTGCTTCTTTAATCCCAACATGACCAAATATTATGTAAAATTATGCACAAAAAGACTTATAGGACGGTTGGAATAGAACAAAAAAGAAAAAAATACCAAAGTGAAAAGCTGAGAAAAAAAAACAAAACAAAAGAGGAAAAAAAATCAGAAAAAAGCCAGAAAAAAAGAAAAGAAAGAAATGTAGGAAAAAAGTAAACAGAGAACAAAAAAGTAGAAAAAAACACGGAAAAAAGAAGAAAAAGTTTGTGTTGCATTCAAATAATTTCCAACTATATCAAGTGAATCTTGTTGCCAACATTGTACTTCCACTAAAAATGTGATTAAAAGTAGTTCTGTATCTTACAACTGACTCAATAAGCCCCCAAAAATTGTAATATTATGCGACAAAATATATCAGGAAATAAAAAGAAATGGATATCTTGTGAAAGAATTGTAAGAACAAACAACGTCACTTCATTCAAAAGAGAAAAATCATTTTGCATTGCCAGAAACTCAGCAAAATGTAACTTAATGTCAAGTTTGGGACATGTTTGATCATGACTCAGTTGCCACACTTGGGATTGCCGTTGCTCACTGTTGTTTCAAACGTTGCTCACCGACTTTGTGTGAACGCTCAGACCCGTAAGGAAAATTACAGGCAACATTGGTCACGTTAAGTAAAAACAATAGAACTCTTCATACATATTGAACATTAACTAAATAATATATAGGAAGTAGTAATTGTATGTTGTTTGTGTATATAATTAAATGACAGGATAAAAATGTGCGGTCCCTTCTCAAGGTTTCTTCATTTTTCTCATGTTGAGGTTTTTGAGTTTTTCCTTGCCCTCGTGTAGGTTTTAGATCAGGGGATAGTGTAATAGTCCGTGGTTTGCAATAATCTGTGGTCTGTGCAGCCCTTTGAGACTCTTTGTGATTAAGGGCCAAACAAATAGACATGACTTGACTTCTTCAGGGATGTGTTTCACAAAGTTTTTTATTTTAATGTGTAGTTTATTTTGTTGTATTTTGCAGTTTATTTGTTGTTGCACTGAAAGGTCGATATTTTGAAAAGACATTTTATTGTCATGCAGGGATTCCAGTTTCAAGTTGCTTAGTATAAACAAGTTCAAATGTGTGAAAAGTAAAAACAGAAATGCTGTTACTTAAGTGGAATCATATATATTAGTAATATTACATTATAACTAGTAACTGAACAAAGGGACCCCCAAAACTTCTTCCCTGCTTTTATTTCATGTTTTCTTTTTTTCTTCTTTTGAGTCCTTCCCCCTTGCTTACTTCTTTTTTCCCCTCGCTTTCTTTCTTATTTTGTCCTGCTTTTTCTTTTTTTCTTTTTCTTTTTTCTCCTTCGGTTCATTTTCCCTTGCGTTTTCTTTTCTCTTTTCTTTGTTTTCCCCCTTTTTTGTTTTACGTTTTTCTCCTTTAGTTTGTCCGTTTTCAGACTGCCCTCGCCACTACATCCAGTTCCATCTTTGGGTGGGCAGAGCGTGTCCGTGGGTGGGATATGCCCCCTCATCTTCCCCCTGATAATGGCCCTGGCAAAAAGTGTGAATTGAGTGACATTATTCGATTCAACTGAATTACTGCAGTTGTATTTCTGTAGTATTTTCTATAGTACATTGTTTGTAATATATCTGTAGTGTTACTGTAGTATTTTGGCACGTGTATATTTCTGGTATTTTCATAGTAGAATATTTGGCGTATATCTGTAGTATTTTTGCAGTATTTCTGCTGTCAGACCTTTGTGGTATTTCTGCAGTATTTTTATAATATCCATGTACTTTTATTTTGAAGTATATTTTGCAGTGTTTTTGCGTGGGTGCAAATAATGTTTTATTTGTGCGCATTTTTTAGGCATGAGAGGTTCTGGCTGCTAAGGAAAACCTGAACCGCTCCACCACCACTCACTTTAATACAAAAGCATTCCATATATTAGTAAAATATTGATATTAGAGAAGTGTATTTGTATATTTCTTCAAACTGCGCATGTTTGTGTGCATGGACTTGGACCTTTTTGGCAGGTGGTGGAGTCACGTGAACCTCGGGGCACACAAACATGATTTTAATTCCGGCTTTTACTTTGAAATCTCCCCCAAAAACTTCTCCTTGTGTTGGTTTACGCGACAATGTGGATCACACAAACTGTAGCAAGCAATATCCAATAATTAAAATGAAATCAAAACTCTGACTTCAAACTCAACCTAAAGGTAAGCTCCAATTAATTCTAACCTTGTGGTGTGTTTCAGGATGAAGTTGACAACCCCCCTCCTACTTTTGGGCCTGGTGGTCTTGGTTATGGTTCAGGTATCGTCTACATGGTGATGACGCAATAAGTATTCCATTGGGTTTCCTGCAAAGGCTGTATGATGTTACCGTTTGTGGAATTATGGGGTTCTCCCCAACATACCCGGCGGGTTTTAGTGTTTTAGAGGTCCTTAGGGCACCTTCGGGAGGTCTAGTGTAGTCCTCAGGGTGTTTCCAGATGTATCTTTGAGGGCTTCCCGTTTGGTTTGAGTGCATCTCCAGAGTCGCTTGGGGTATTTGCAAAGTCTCCACTGTGTCTCTGGGGTACGGTCGTCTCAAATTATGACTGTCCAAGATGGAATGTGCGGCACATAGAAGAGACAATGGAGTTTATGACTGAAACTGTCACGGGGGACCGGACCAGAACGAAGGCAGGAGGCAGGAAGGGAGAACTCATTTGCCTTAAAGATCCGTACTTTTATTCAGCAAAATAAAAGTCGTCCAACACTCGTGGGACAAAACGAAACAAGGCTTACAGACAAACAGGAACTAAGACCGGGGAATACTCACAAAACAGGTTTTAACTCAAAACGTGCAAACACAGGTTTCTTCCGACTCAAACAAAACAGGACAGAGCAAAACAGAACAGAAAATGTAATGAACCAGCACCCGCAATACCCACAACCCACCCTTAAGTAGCACACACGCAAATTAGCTGATCTACTACAGCCGGTGCCCAGGGGGCAGGGCCAGCCGGTCGCCACGGCGACCATGCTGGACACGACAGAAACAACACAAAGAAAATCCAAAACTGAAAACACTATCAAGTGAAAAAGGGGATTCCAGTCAGTGTCGTGATAAAAGGTTAGCGGACACCAGGGCAGACGACTCTGAAAAGTTGCTCATCAGAATACCGTAAATTCCGGACTATTAGCCGCTACTTTTTTCCCAAATGTTCAGCCCTGCGGCTTATCCAGTGAAGCGGCCAATTTATGTAATTTTTCTAACGGCCACCAGCGGCGTTGGAGTATAATAGGTAAGATTAAGACCAGTAGAATATGTGCGCCAAGAAAGACTGCAACCTCTACGTTTAAGCATACTTTGTGAAGTTGAGGTACGTTCCGATATTGAGGAAGACGCCCTTGATGGCGATAGTTATGAGGAGGAAGTTGAGAACGATCTACCATGAATTTCACAATTAAGGCATGCTTTTTTTTAACAGGTACGCGTGATACGTTGCGAGCGTGATCCTAAGTAGCGTGTTGCTACCTGTCACAGTCACGGTTTGGGATGAAAGTTATATTATTAATATTAAAGCTTTGCAAACTCTCTCGGTGTCTTTCTTCGTAAATATGTGTCACCATGTATAATATGTATTTGCAACTGTATATTTTTGTAATGTATTTATTTTAGAGATTTATTCTGTTATGTGTTCTACGAGCGAATCGAAAAGAAGGGGCGGAGCAAACGCGGGCTGATGGGAAGTGGGGTAAAGCTGAGTTACCGGTAGATCTGTCTGTTGTCGCAGCGGACAATAGTGGATATATATTTTTCCCACCCTTAACTTTGGAAATATACATTTTGTTTCCTTGGATTACTTTCATTGGAACGTTACAAGTCTGCATCATACGTTAATTACGGGTATCATTTTCCATTCATGATGCCGATTGTGGTTCTAAGATTGTGTACTATTTAATTAGTTACAATAGTGGAACTTACAGTCTGGTCTGGGTTGAACTTGTGATAGTGTCACAAGGTTTAATGCGTGCGCACGCGGCTTGTACAGAGGTGCAACTTGTGTAAGTACAAAAGTGGCAAATCACTTGAAAAGTGGTGGGTGCGGCTTATAATCAGGTGCGCTCTATAGTCCAGATTTTACGGTATATAACAGAACAACACTTAAAATTAATTTTATTATAAATCTACTTATAACATTAACGTTTCCCATCTGCCGTTGCGTCGTCTGCTACAATCCACGTGAACTCTTCTTTCCACAATGCTTTTGATGTCCATTTACATTTTGTAGCGTCATCAATTTTGTTAGCTTCTTTTGAATCTTTCTTCTGGGGCTGAATTTTCGGCTAGATTCCTAACCACTTCCCCATTTTTCTCGTGTTCTCTGTGCGTCTACTTTGGAAAATGATATGCAAATGCGCGACCTTATAACGCTCGGGAAAGTCCGGAAGCACGGAGTGATTCGATGCAGGCTTCTGATTGGCTGCGGAGTATGCAAATATCCAAACAAACTGAAATTTCCAAACCGAACGAAGATTTCGAAATCGGAATAGAGCAAAAAATATCGTTCGTTTTTTTTTCTTGAAAAAGTTGTCGGCCACCCTGCGAAGACGTTTTGTAAGTAGTACGCCTGACGTAAATGATGCACGCCCTGGGAGTCCAAGCAGACTTTTTTTCAGACACTGCCAACAGCACTAGCTTACGTAGTCATAAATGGCCCCCATACTTTTGGGGGGGCTGAGTTAAGCTATGTGTCTGTGTTGCTGAGACTGTATTCTTTACGACGCAGGCACAGACGGAAGATGAGACCGCGGGAGGCGAAGACGAACAAGCGGAACACGTGGAGCTCTTCACCACGCCGACCAGCAAGATGGCTGCCGCCACCTCAGACTTTGGCTACAACCTTTTCCGTGCATTGGCATCCCAGCGAAACAACGCCAACGTTCTCCTAGCGCCCATTAGCGTGTCTGCGGCACTCAGCCAGGTGGCCCTTGGTGAGGACACTGAATGTAGAGCCAGTGAACAGAAGTCATCCCAGTTGGTCCCGGGGGTATGTTCAGGGTCATTTTAGGATGGATCTGAGAGTAAAATCAAGGATTTGGAACAGTTGGAGCTCATTGATGTTTTTTGCCTGTTTTATGGGAATAAGCGTTTCGGTGTCTCATCTACAGGATATTGTCATGCGGTGTAGTATGGCTTATGGGTTCTCTGGCAGGTATTGTTTAAGTGAGTCTTGGAAAATCTGGAAAACGTGTCTAGTGCTGATTTAAGGGTGGGTCATAAAATGTTCCTTGGCATGTTTGGGACTGTTTATCTTTAGTGTATCTTCAGGCTGGATTTAGTGGGGGTGCGTATTTAGATATCATCAGAGGCTCACTTGATCATATTTAGTATGTTTATTTAGTGTCTCCAGAATGTTTGTATGGCAGACCCCAGAATTTAGGTCCTTGTGGACCTGGGTCTGAAAGTTTTGAATGTTTTTGTCCTCCGAAAACCTGTTTAAAATAGAGTTTTGACAGGGAAGCTTTTTTTGCCATGTTAGAGGACAGAACCTCTTCCAAACTGCAAAACTCTTTCCCTCAGGGACCAGGATCGGGGAACCTGCTATCGTTACTGTATACCTTAATTGTGGGTGAATACTAAGCGAACTGGGTTGGTTGCACAGGTGCCTCTGAACGTGCCCAGGGCCAGCTGTACCGGGCCCTCAGGTACCACACCCTGCAAGACCCGCAGATTCCCAACACTCTGAGGGATCTCCTGGCCTCTGTCAAGACAAGCAGAAAAGGACTGAGCCTCGCAGCCCGCATCTACCTAGCCAGACGTCAGTCCTTAGATCATTTACATAGTTTCGTTATTTCGTTGCAACTGCTACCGTGATAATTTTTCTCTCAGGTCTACGCCTCAAGCAAGACTTTTTCACCACGGTAGAGCAGCAGTACGGCATTCGACCTAAAGCCCTGCAGGGGGGTAGCCGGGACACCAAAGACATTAACGACTGGGTCGCCGCCGAGACGGGCAACAAGGTGCAACGTCTCCTGGCCAAGCCCCTGCCTAAAAACCCTGGAGTCAACGCCGTGACCGGTGCCTACTTTAAAGGTAGGGATAACGAAGCTCATTATTCGTTTACAAAGGTTCTTCTTCAAACATCATCGATCAAATGACGAGAACGATAACGATCTAACAATGAAAAGAACATCAACTAGAACATGAAATTAGGAGAACCACCATGGCAATATCAACAACAAGCACAACGAAGAGAACAACAGCAAATCTGGTCACCAAACAGGGAAGTGGGTGACGGCGTTCCAACCTCAGTCGTTGCAGAACTTCCAGCAAGAGGGCAAGGCACCCGTCAGGGTCCCCATGATCCAACAGGAGCACTACCCCATCAAGATGGGCGTTGACTCTGACCTGAGTTGTACGGTAAGCATGGAGAGTCCAAGTACAGCTGAGTGATGCCACAGCAACCACACCCAACAACTTCAACCTGTCGCGTTCCTCTTCTAGATCGCGCAGATTCTCCTGCAGGACCAGGTGAGCATGTTCGTGTTCCTGCCTCAGGAAGTCACATCCAACCTGACTGCACTGGAGGAAACGCTGACCGCGGAGTTTGTGCAAGACCTGGGTAGTGGGCTTCATGCCACGCACGTCACTCTCACCATGCCCGTCCTCAAGTTCAGCTACGCAGTGGATCTCATGACGTTGCTCCCGGACCTGGGTGAGTCACCTGCTCATTTCGTGGGGGGCTCTTAGGATGTCTCGAGAGGTTCTTCAAGGGCAGGTTTTAGAGGGGGATCTCAACAGCCATTAAGCTTCATCTATAGTCTGTTTTTGGTCCATAGAAAGTATTAAAATAGACCACCCCCAATTTCTTCAGTGCCTTAAGGTGTTTTGAGGGCTGATATGAAAATGAATCCTTAAGTCCTCGTCCTAATCAAATCCAACTCCTGGTTCCAAGTTAAGTATTTTGACTTGGTTTATGTTGGATCTTAAAGGGGTCACCGTGAATTATTTTAGGATGTAATTATAGCCGGTCTTTGTCCATTGGCTGTCTAAACGTGTTTCCAAATTCTTAATTATGCAAAATAGAGGAAAAAAATGAAATTGTATATATTTCATCGGTATATTACAATTATTTTCAGAGATAATGCAAATGCAAATAATTTTGCATTGCCGGAAACTCAGCAAAATGTAACGTGATGTCAAGTTTTGGACCTGTTGGATAATGATTTAGTTGCCACACTTGGGATTATGGTTGCTCACTGTTGTTTCAAGCGTTGCTCACCGACTTTGTGTGAACGCTCAGACCCCTAAGGAAAATTACAGGGAACATTGACTACAATCGCTGTCTGTTTCGGAGGTAGCCTGACATGTTGTGTTAAAGGGATTTGCCATTTTGAAAATGATGTGTTCCTTCAATGACATCACAGGGTTAAACGCAACATTCTAACAGTCTATTCCTTCTTTTCCTCTCTCCCGTTTTGGCACAGGGCTCACGGATTGGCTAGCCGACCAGGATCTGACCAAAATAGCGGCGCAGCCCGCCAAGCTAGTCACCGTCAATCACAAAGTGGTCATGGAGATGACGGCCGAGGGCGAACACCCGGCCCCCGCCACCTCCACCACCGGTCACCTGACCTACCGCATGGACCGGCCCTTCGTCTTCCTGGTCCGCGACGAAGCCTCGGGGGCCCTGCTCCTGGTCGGTCGAGTCATCAATCCCAAGGACCTGAGCGCCTAATGCAGCCTTTCTCAACTGGTCGGGCTTCAGGACCCTCCATCCCACCCTAATTACAAGCTGAGACTCGAATTGCAAAAAAAAAAAATCTGCTTCTCAAATGCATCCCATAAAAGGATTGTAGAATAAATCAACTTTGTTTTTTTAAAATCCTTAATTTTGATTTAGTTTTCAACAGTTTTCCCACACAAAAACTTGAATAAAAATCCCACCCCGAACAAACCCAAAACCAAAACAGTTAATGAAGCGTATATGAGGCGTTAGAGATTGTGGTTGTGGATAAAAAAAGTTCCCAAAGTTGCTCATTATGTCATGATTACCGATGTGAATCACCTGTGCCCGGACTCTGATTGGCTCTCTGCCCCTATTTAAACCCACTCCTATCTGTCCCCTTTTGTCAGTCCGTCTGCGAACCTCAGTTTACTCCAGGCAAGCCTTTTCGACCGTGACTCCCACCTGTTTTTGCTCCTGTCTGTTCCCCGGCTTCAATCCGTTTTTTGATCTTGACCTCGTCTACTCTCCTCTCCTGGCTTTCGACTCGTTTCCGACCCCGACCACGTTTTTGCTTTCCTGACCCGTTTTTCCGTTCCCAACACCGTCCCATTTCCGCATTCAGAGCGACCTGCTTCCCGCGCCCAGCAATCACATGATCGTGTGCAACCACTTCCTTTTCTCCAATAAAACTGAGAAAATAGAATAGAATAGAATAGAATATACCTTTATGAGTTGAACATATTGTGACAACGAAATTGGGCGTGGCACTCCAGTTTCACATTTAACAGTGAGGATAAAAGAAAACAAGAAGATGAAGGAACAAAGAAGATAAGGTTATGGTTATAATTTACACAATATTTATACATCGAAATGTGGGCATGTAGGATACATACAGTTTTGGGATCGTATTTGTGCAAAATTAGTCAACATAGTGCAAAAAATAGTCAACATTGTGCAAAGTGAGCATAGGCATGAATACAATTTTACGTCTGTATGAGGTATAGTGTTTGCAAGGGTTTCAGTTTTTTGTGCGGTGTGTGTTAAGGGTGGTAATGGCTCTGGGGAAGAAACCGTCTCTGAGTCTGTTTGTTTTTGTTTTGTGCGAAACGTAACGCAAGTGGGTCCTGTCTCCATACTGGTCTTGACACATTAGTCCCATTCAACCCAATTTTTTCTACTCTCCTCGGCATTTTTTCACAAGAATTTGCGTGTTTTCCAAATATTGACGGCTGGGCTATCCAAGAGCTTCCAGTGTCTCTAAATGATCCAAGAGCACATCATGAGTCCAGTCTTGAGAACTTTGATAGAAGATAAGCCAAGTGGGGTACCACTTTAAAAAAAATCTCAGTCCTTAAAGTACTGGAAAGGCTTGCATCTAAGCTTAGATCGCATACAAGCTGCCCCCCTCCTAAAACCGCTTTAAAATAGACACATACTGAAAGAAATGTGTACCTAAACAATGCTAATTATCAAAGTATGTAGATCATAAAGAGGAATATACCGGTAAAAACATTTTTTTACTGTACCTTAAAGCGGTGCTTCAATGACACACATACACCAGTTTCATATTTCGTAATCGATCGTTTTTGTCACTGTTTTCCTCTTTTCTTTCTCCTTATCACTCACTTTCTTGGGACCCATTATTACGGGCAAAAAAAAAAGAAACGAAACACAGAAAATCACAGTAAAATGAGATGTGAGCCGTCTACTGTTAAGGAGTGTAATTGACGCCCGTTCTCTTCTTAGCATTTGGAAAAGGCCGGCGACTCACCCCAATAAGGTCCGTGACCAGGGTTGGGTAGAGTTACTTTAACTGGATTACTTTCAATTACTTTTGGATTACTCCACTACCAAATATGCTAATAAAAGACAAAAAAAACTAAATATGAATAAAATGACTCAATTTGCAGGCTTGGGGAGTAACGGAATACATGGAACGGCAAAAATGATGTCGGCAAGCTGTTGGAGTTATTTTCATTTTGTTTCTGTGGCATTTGATGTTCGTTTTGGTGGAGATCAAAGAGATCAAAGCCAGGAGAGAAAGCTTACCACGTGTTGTGAGTCATCATTTTATTCACATTTAGTTTCTTTTGTCTTTTATTAGCATAATTGGTATTGGAGTCATCCAAAAAGTAATTGAAAGTAATCCAGTTAAAGTAACCCTACCCGACCCTGTCCGTGACCCCAAAAGTGTTTGCGACCCACCAGTTGAGAAACACTGATTTCCAGTGCGTGCACACACTCTTAGCAGGTCCTAGGAGGGCAATGATGATGGAAGATGATCATTTGAATGATTTCATGTTATCAATGGTGGTCCGAAATAAAAATGACAATGAAAACAAAAGCGTCTGATTGTGTCAAAGGACATTTTTACTCGCTGGACGTGCATTTCACACTTAGGCCTTCAGCAGGGTTGGGTAGGGTTACTTAAACTGGATTACTTTCAATGACTTTTGGATGACTCCAATACCAAATATGCTCATAAAAGACAAAGGAAACGCAATATGAATAAAATGATGACTCACAACACATGGTAAGCTTTCTCTCCTGGCTTTGATCTCTTTGATCTCCAGCAAAACGAACATCAAATGCGACAGAAACAAAATGAAAATAAATCACAGCTTGCCGACATCATTTTTGCCGTTCCGTGTATTCCGTTACTCCCCAAGCCTGCACAAAATTTAGTCATTTAACACATTTGCTTGTGCAGCTCGTCTTCTTGAAGTTTAACAGCAGTTGGCACCATTACTTTGGTGCATTACAGTCCCCCCAAGCTAAATATGGTTTGTGAAGACGTTGACGTTTCCCTTGGCCTTCTAGAAGGCCCTGGAATCACCACGTCCAAATCTGATTGGCAAAAGCAACATCTTCATTGGCACTTAATGCAACAGAGCCTGCAGAGCTCATTGTGAAGGCCTCCGAGTAGCTTTCTGACCCAGTCAACGAGTAATGACCGACATATAATCGGTTGAATGCTTCAATATGAAAGCACATCTGGAAGCAGCGCAACCAGGGGAAAAGCAATGAAAGGAAGCTAACAGACAAAATGATTTTTTTTTTAATAATCATTCATGGGCAAAATATAATTGACATCAGATGATTCTAATATTTTCTAGGCCAGCAGAAAAGGCCTTGCGGGCTCTGACCATCCACCACGGTTAAAAAGCAGCATCTACAAACGTGAAGAAACTATATTTATGAATGATTGAATGAAAACTTTATTCGAACATAAAAAAAAAACAGAACAAAAACATTAACTCAACAACAAAATAATGTTACATAATATGTTCGAAAATGCTTCTATTCCCTACCCCTTCATCTTCCCGATTAAATACACCAATCATATAACAACAATAGTAATAATATTAATAATAACAGTTATGATATAACAATAGCAACAATAACAACATAGTTAACCATAGTTTTAAACTCAGTATTTCCAATCTCACTCATATCCCATTTTCTTCATCTCTGTATTCCGTCCGTAATTTTTTTTTATATTTAAATTTGAAAAAGTGAATAGTTGGACATTGTTTGATCTCGTCTTGTAAATTGTTCCAAAGTTTGACTCCGCACACAGACACACACATCCTTTTCCTGGTGGTTCTCACCTTTGGGATTATGAATTCACTACAGCCCCTTAAGTTTTAATGTCCTACTTTCTGAATGAATCATTTATGGATGTTTCCTGGCACTATGTTTTTGTGGACCTTAAATAGCAAAAGTTTACTAAATCATCCATTTTTAATAATTTGGACTGCAGGAATAAAATATGAGTATGATCTGGATATCCTGTACATACACTTGCATAAGAAATGATAAATTCCGCACATGTGGATCGTATCAGGCACATCTGCTTCCCGTCTGTCTCCTCCTGTCAAAGAGTTTGTGTGTATGAGCGTATGCCTGTGCCATGAGGTTTTGATTATCATCACATTCCTGAGGTTGAGCCAGTACTGGAAGGAAGCATGAAGTAGGGAAGTTTTGTAGCTCCCTCTTTTCATTTGAAAAGAAAACCAGAATCATGCACCATATATAGAAAAACTATGGAAAGGGACATTTTTGATCTCACACAAACTTAACAAAGTCATGTTTAAAAATGCTCAAATGCTTTCTCTAGATGGTGTTATGGAGGTTAGCGTTAGCACGTAGCCTCTTTGCCTCACCATAGAACACATGTTCTGAACCTGGGTTCCATCGAAGGTAGGGGTTCAGTGAGTCTGTCTCAGGGGTGTCGTGGAGATAAAGACACACTGACTCATGTCATGTCAAATCATGTTTATTTGTGACGCCCTTCATCACAAAAGTCTCAAAAGGGCTGTACAGACTACAGACTATTATGACACTATCCCCTGATCTAAAACCTGCATGGTGGCAATTTCCCACTGTGTTCCTGCATGAAGTCTTTGTTCGGAAAATGTGGGTCTACTAGGAATCCCAAGATCCAAGAAGAGCTCTGTTCTCTATTTGGGCCCTGGTGTTCTGCAACCTCAGTGGAACTGTTTAAATCCAGGTTTTAATCACACTTATATTCTATAGCTTATGAATGACATATGTTTCATGTTGACGATGTCTGTATTGTCTGTTGATGCTCTTGCGGCATCTGTTGCAGCCTGGTCATCCTGGAAGGTAGATGACCACACGTGCAGTCCCTTCTTAAGCTTTCTTCATTTTCCTCATGTTGGGGTTTTTGAGTTTTTCCTTGCCCTCGTGTCGGTTTTAGATCAGGGGATGCTGTCATAATAGTCTGTAGTTTGCACTAGTCTGTGGTCTGTGCAGCCGTTTGAGACTGTCCCTTCTCAAGGTTTCTTCATTTTCCTCATGTTGAGGTTTTTGAGTTTTTCCTTGCCCTCATGTCGGTTTTAGATCAGGTGATGCTGTCATAATAGTCTGTAGTTTGCACTAGTCTGTGGTCTGTGCAGCCGTTTGAGACGTCCCTCTCAAGGTTTCTTCATTTTCCTCATGTTGAGGTTTTTGAGTTTTTCCTTGCCCTCATGTCGGTTTTAGATCAGGGGATGCTGTCATAATAGTCTGTAGTTTGCACTAGTCTGTGGTCTGTGCAGCCGTTTGAGACTGTCCCTTCTCAAGGTTTCTTCATTTTCCTCATGTTGAGGTTTTTGAGTTTTTCCTTGCCCTCATGTCGGTTTTAGATCAGGGGATGCTGTCATAATAGCCTGAAATTTGCAATAATCTGTGTTCTGTGCAGCTCTTTGAGACTCCTTGTGATTAAGGGCCTCACAAATAAGCATGACTTGACTTGACCTGACTTCACAAACAGTCATTTTTGAGGATGCCGGACATAAAAACAAAGAAAAGAAACAGACTTGCTGAGAAAATTACATGAGAGTAGCAATTGTCAAGGTGAAGCCACGCAAACCTGAACTGGCCCCAAAAGGCAACAGCAGAGGCCGCTCTGATTTTCAGTTCTATAATTCATTATGTCAGTTTTGTTCTGCACGGTTTTGAAGAACTTCTCATCCTGAATGTGGGAAAAATATATGAAAATGTTTTATTTTATTAAGGGTTTTGTGAGTATGCATAGTTTGCCAGCCCCACTGGGCTTAAGAACCATCATTACTGAGTACATTGGACCCATTATTGTCAAAGAGAATCTATGTGGCTTTCCATATGTTCCGTGGAACCTCCTCAAGTGTGTCCGGGGTTTACTTCCTCTTCCTTGTTGTGCTCGTTCACCAGCTCGTAGATGCTCTGATTGGTCTCCTCGGGGCCCGCAGGCCCCGCCCTCCTTCTGTGCAGGACCAGTGCCGTCAAGAAGAAGCAGAGCAAAGCCCCGCACATGAAAACCCCTTGGACACCCAAGAACCTGCACACGCAAACACACAATAAGATACAAAATATCGATATTCGAGCGTTTCGAGAAATGAACCGATATTTCAAGAAATATACTACGTGTCGCAAATGCAAAGGGCGTAACGTTGTTTTTTCAAGAGAAATATGACATGAACACAAATATGAACACAGAAATTGTTACAAATGTCATGGTTGCCAGGGCGCCCAATTGGTCCCTGTTAAGAACTTAATATGATATTAGGTTTTGTAGTGTTGCACAGTATTTTTTGTAGTGTAACTGTCTTCATATTTTTGTTGTATTTTTGTAATATTACTGTAATATTTTTGTAGTATTTTTGTAGTCGTATTTCTGTAGTAATATTTCTGTAATGATTCAATGTTTATTGTACGATATTGAAGGATTTTTTATTTTATTGATTTGACTATAAGGGATTAAATATAATACAAATGACATTTGTTGAGTGCAGTGGGGATTTTTCACAGGAGGCTGAAGGTCGAGGACAGGTCGAGTGTTTTGGCTGGGGAATTTTGATAGCGAGGCGCTGACGAGGGAATTAGGCCTTGTTTTGATAAACGCTTGGCATTGCTTTGAGCTGATAAGCTTTCTTGTTGTGAGTCCTTTAGACGTGGCGGCGTCTTTCGGCGAGGAGGTGGCGACTGGATGGAGGCCACGTGAGAAGTCTGGCAGAGGAGGAGGTGAAGCTGGCACTTGACCCACCCCATGGGGGGGGGCTTTGTGACGCACCGATCAGACGAGGTGGGGAGTTCCTGGGCCGCCCAGGGGGAGGAGTCAGCACGCCCAATGGGAGGGGCCGATGCCCCGACGTGTCAAAAAGACAGAAGACGGGAAAAAGACAGACGGGAGCTCGACTAATTAGACTAATTTGACAATAATTCGGCTAAATTTGATGGAATTCACTTAATAAATACTTTAAGAAAATAAATCTGCCCCCGTGTGAAAATGCCTGTCTCTTGTCAATATTTTTTCCCTTAAATTAAGAAAAGAGCATGCATTGTTAAGAGAATAAAGTTTGTGTTTCGTTAATGGAGTCAGATAACTAATTCGAACCATTTGGAAAACGCTAGATTTGTACGTATAGTTTTTTCCCTAACAATATGAATATGAACAAAAGAGGCCTACTCTAAATTTCAGAATGAGTTTTTGCCGAATGATTTTGGATCTACTATCAACATTGTCACATACACACCACTAACAATCAATGGATGACGCTTTACACTGAAAAACAACAGCGATCAGATGATGAAGGTGCTGTATCTGAGTCGGATAAAGAGGCTTCTCCTGCTACTGGTAACCACGAAAACCAGTACTATCATTGGGGGTGTCATGATTACTGATTCGGGGCACCTGCGGCTGCTTCGTTGGCGCCATCAGCCACGGGACCTGATTGGCTGTTGGACTCTTTTTAAACTCCCGTCTTCTGAAAGGAACCCGTTAGACCGTCTGCGAACCTATGTTCTCAGCTAGGCAAGCTTTTGTACTCTACAACCTTATCCTGCCTTGTTTCCTGCCTGACACCTGTTGCCGACCTCTTTTCTGGACCTGTTTCTGTTTTGCTCCTCCGTCCCGGCCATCGACCTGTTTCTCGTTGCCAACGACGACCCTTGCTCGACACTTCCGCGTTCCTGCTATCTGCTCCCCGTGACTGACGATCATCGGATCGTGGACGCAAGCACTGTTCTCTTTCTTAATAATACCGAGTCAAACGAACGCTATTGGGTCCCGTCTTCGTTCCTGGTCTGTGACAGGGGGAGCGATTCTCTACGCAAACCAGTGAACTCCCACTCCAAAGCCACCAAACTGGTACAACGAGACAGTGATCGTTCTTAATAGATGAATTACAGTGGAACCTCGCTAGTTCGCGGTTCCACTTTTGCGGGTTCAGAGCTTGGCGGGTCTAAAAAATATACCTTACCTTCTCAATAAAAGCATTTATTGACTTGACGCCATTGAGCGCGAGCTTGTGTCTTCTGAGGACACGGTGTGGACACTCTTATTGTGAAGGGGAGGGGGAGGCCCTGACACAATGCTTAGTCATGGTGAGTTACCGCTTCGCTCACCCCCCCTCCTTCAACTCCTCCCACCTCACCCCCTTCTTCTGTGGCGCTGTTTATCATGGAGGAACTCGGTGATGCGACATAAGTATATTCTCTTGTGTCACATTTCATCTCAAGTTTGACTTTATTATACCAAAAGCGAGCGTTTTTTTGTGCTACCTAAACACAAATAATTGTGTGTGGTTTCGTGTATTTGTTGTAAAAGCCATTCGATGCTGCTAGCTAAAGTATGCTGTTATTGTCAGAAGGTAGCTCTTTCACTTTCATTAAAATGAACACAGACCATTTTTTAAACTGATGTTTCCCAAAACGCTTCACAAATATCACATTATCACTGTTTTTATTTTTAATATGTAACCGGTAGTGTAAGCGAAATACTGAATGGTTCGTAGTGGTTTCGCCACAGTCCTATTCCGTGTACATACAACATATTTTACAGGTTGGTTTTTTTTTGTTATAACATGAATTTCACTCTCTCTCTCTCTACCCGTATTCTATATGGTGTACTGTATACAGGGGGGGTATACTGTATACCTGTATACGTTTTTTTAAGCAATTTTGAAGGGGCGCCTCTACTTCGCGGATTTTCTGTTTCGCGGGTGGTCTCGGTCCCCATTAACCGCGAAAACCGAGGGATTACTATATTATTATTGCTATTTTCGAAAAAGTACAAACATGTCTGACACAGAACCGGTCTGTAGTAGAGAAAAGGTTGGGCGACCACTGCGCTACCTGATTTCAAAGACACTTGCCTGAGCCTGAAGTCATCCAAGTTGTAGTAGAGACAGGAAGTCTGCTTGCCACACTTCCTGTCCCACAGGATGCACGCCGAGTCGATGACAGAGCCGTACACCACCGGGCCTGGCATGAAGGCTGCCCACCGCGGAACAAAAACAGGTCAAAACACGCTTCTTGCTCGGTTAGGTGGCCAACCTCATGACGTCCAACTCACCCAAGACCCTGAAAAGCATATACTGGATGCCCACTGCCAGGGACTTATCCCGCACCGAGACTGTCCTGTACGTACACACACACGTAAGTGGCAGCAAACCTTTAATGCATACCTGTCAAGCTGTAAGTTTTTGCCGTACAAAGTACGTTTATAATGCATTTTAAGACGTGTACGACGTACGAGAACATCTGTACGGAAAAACGCAAATTTGTCAATGATGGGTACCATACGGTAAACACCGACTATCACAAAATCAATCGAGTCAAACCAGTTCACCGCGGTAGCCTCTATCTCGGTATCATTTTTTTCTGTTGCAAACAAAGCGAGCGGTTTGATGCTACTGTGCGCTTGCGTGTGCCGCCTGGGGATTTCCCATCATGCATCATTCTGTGGAAGTTGTGTAGTGAGAGGGAGTCCGTCTCTTTTTAGAGAACCGGCTTTTTCGGCTCAACTCATTAAAGAGCCGGCTCTCCAACGGCTCACTTGCTTTGATGCATTATATTACGAATGATGAGGTTGCATAAAGAAGTTAAGAAAAAAAGGAAGTATGAAAGGAGAAAATGAAAAAAGACAGGTTTGTGGTTATCCCTTGAATCAGTATATTACCAACAATAATTGAATGCAGAAAATGAATTCATAATTTGAATAAGAAAATTCTACTTAATTCTATTTGCATGTATTTTTTTCCTTCTACAGCACATGTGTCACAATCATAACCGACCCGTGAAATCCTTTTATATGCATCTACTATAATGGCCTGGGTCTATGAAACCCTGATACCTTTCGGATACTAAAAACCACAATGGCCGAGGAAATGATGTTAACTGACATTGCCGGTAAACCCGTGTGTCTTATTTGTGGAGATTTTGTGGCCGTCATTAAGGAATTTGATGTAAAACGGCACTACAAGACAAAACTTCAGAGTAAGCTGAAAAACCTTGAATCCAGAGAAAGGATACAGAAAGTTCAAGAAGAATATGAAGATGTTTTTCACTAAAGCAAATTCCCAAAGTGAAAAGCACAAATTTTATTTATATTTTCCGTTTTTTCATATTTTCATTTTGACAGGAGATATTTTTATGGAGAGCAAATATTTTTAATCCATTTACTGTTTAAGTTTGTTTATTATGGAATAATATTCCTGACTGTTTTAAATTCATCTATCTATCTATCTATCTATCTATCTATCTATCTATCTATCTATCTATCTATCTATCTAGACATCTATCTAGACATCTATCTAGACATCTATCTATCTAGACATCTATCTAGACATCTATCTATCTAGACATTTATCTAGACATCTATCTAGAATTCTATCTATCTAGACATCTATCTAGACATCTATCCAGACATCTATCTAAACATCTATCTAGACATCTATCTATCTATCTAGACATCTATCCATCTATCTAGACATCTATCCAGACATCTATCTAAACATCTATCTAGACATCTATCTATCTATCTAGACATCCATCTATCTATCTAGACATCTATCTAGACATTTATCTAGACATCTATCTATCTATCTAGACATCTATCTAGACATTTATCTAGGTATCCATCTATCTATCTAGACATCTATCTGGACATTTATCTAGACATCCATCTATCTATCTAGACATTTATCCAGACATCCATCCAGACATCTATCTAGACATCCATCTATCTATCTAGACATCCATCCATCCATCTAGACATCTATCCAGAAATCTATCTAGACATCCATCCATCTATCTAGACATCTATCTATCTATCTATCCATATATGGTATCTATCTATCTATCTATCTATCTATCTATCTATCTATCTATCTATCCATATATGGTATCTATCTATCTATCTATCTATCTATCTATCTATCTATCTATCTATCTATCTATCTATCTATCTATCTATCTATCTATCTATCTATCTATCTATCTATCTATCTATCTATCTATCTATCTATCTATCTATCTATCTATCTATCTATCTATCTATCTAGACATCTATCTAGACATCTATCTAGACATCCATCCATCCATCTAGACATCTATCCAGAAATCTATCTAGACATCCATCCATCTATCTAGACATCTATCTATCTATCTATCCATATATGGTATCTATCTATCTATCTATCTATCCATATATGGTATCTATCTATCTATCTATCTATCTATCTATCTATCTATCTATCTATCTATCTATCTATCTATCTATCTATCTATCTATCTATCTGTCTATCTATCTATCTATCTATCTATCTATCTATCTATCTATCTATCTGTCTGTCTATCTATCTATCTATCTATCTATCTATCTATCTATCTATCTATCTATCTATCTATCTATCTATCTATCTATCTATCTATCTATCTATCTATCTATCTATCTATCTATCTATCTATCTATCTATCTATCTATCTATCTATCTCACAACAGAATGTTAATTAACAATATATATGATATAACAAAAGAATATAACATGTTAAACTACATCAATAAACACGTTTGAAAAAAAAATATGGTGTAAGTTTTTTTTAGTTTTTTGTAAGGGAAAATACGAGAGTTTGTAAGGGAATGCAGCCCTGGAGCTTGACAGGTATGTTTAATGGTTATTTTTCTATCTTCTTGCCTGAGGATTAAGACGAAGGACGGCGTCTGGGAGAAGGATGCAGTGAGACAGGTGGCGGCCATAAGAACCACAAAGGGCAACAGGAAGTGGCCGCACCCGCATCCACAAGTTCCAGGGGTGGCCCAGCCTCCAGCTCCGCCCACACAGCGACATTCTGTGTAGTTCTGGGTTGACAAATATATTTTAATGGAGTTATGCCCAATAAGAATGTTTTTTTTTTCAATTAAACACAGAAATTGTTACGAATGTCATGGTTGCCAGGGCGCCCAATTGGTCCCTGTTAAGCACTTAATGTGATATCAGGTTTTTTATTGTTGCACAGTATTTTTGTAGTGTACGGTAACTGTCATCATATTTTTGTTGTATTTTTGTAATATTGCTGTAATATTTTTGTAGTATTTTTGTAGTAGTATTTCTGTAGTAATATTTCTGTAATTTTACTGCAGCACAGGGGTTACGAACCTTTAAATATTTCTCAAACATTGTAGCTCTAAAATGGTCCTTTTGTTCAGTTTTGTCACGGTTGCCATGGCGCCCCATTGGCCCCGCCCGTGTGGCGCCAGCTACAGCTCGTTGACAGATTGGCTTCCCTTCTTTTTAGGCTCCGTGCTCTCACTCTTCCTTTGTTAGTCCGTCAACGAACTTCTGCCCCGCAAGACGTGGGTTTTGACTCGGTCCTGTTTCCCTTGGTATTTCCTGTCCGGTATGGTTCCCGTTTATTTTGTCCTGTTTAATATCGGTTTCCAGGTTCGTAATTCATGCGTTTGTTACTTCCTGTCTCGATGACTGTAATGCACTACTCTCCGGTCTCCCGAAGTGCAAAATCAAGAGCCTTCAGCTGGTACAAAATGCTGCAGCGAGGTTTTGACGAAGACGAGAAAGTTTGATCACATGACCCTGATTTCAGCTAACCTGCATTGGCTCCCTGTAAGCTTAAGATGTGATTTTAAGATTCTGTTGGTATTATACAAAATTGTGCATGGACTTGCTCCCTCATATATTTCAGATTGAATTTCCCCCTATGTTCCGGTGCGGAGCCTCCGCTCTGAAAACGCTGGTCCACTAATGATCCCAAGAGCCAAGAAGAAATCCGCAGGTTCGAAACAGTCCCATTCGGCCCCGGTGCTGTGGAATGCTCTTCCCTCTGAGATTGGCTCTGCAACCTCAGTGGAAATTTTTAAGTCTAGGCTTAAAACACACTTCTGTTCTATAGCATATGAATAACCTATATTTTATGTTGACAGTATCAGGTGATGGTGTCATAATAGTCTGTAGTTTGCAATAGTCTTTGATCCGTGCAGCCCTTTGAGACTCTTTGTGATTAAGGGTGTCACAAATAAACATGACTTGACTAATTAACACATAAAACAATATGGCGACTGGTTTGCCAGGGTGCTGGTGTTCCTCCGATGACATCACGGCTCGGGATGACAAAGATAAGACACTCTGTCTTCAGAGTGCATCATCTCTTTAAAAAAATTGGTATATGCCGATAAAAAAAACATCGTTTTTGTAGAAAGCCATGTATTATTTCCTCACACTTTGCATGTTTAAGAATTTAGGAATATTTTTAAGTATGGGAATCCGGCAGGCTAGCGTTAGCACCTTCCAATGGTTCCTTACCACAACTCTGTTGGCGCTATCCATTTCCATCGCGACACAGCCGGCACGACACGGGGAAGTGAACTCCACGCCGTCCGATCCGCAAACCGGATGAAAGGATTCTTGGACACACGGACACGAAGAACTGCACTGCACTGACACGTTTCTGCAGAAAAATACACAACACAGTTTTATTGTTAGCTTGATTTTCAGTGATTTTCTTGCGGGTAATGGTCTGCGTTTGTACAGCCCTTTGCAAGTCATTGTAGATCTCCCGAAGCGCTTTACAATGTGCTTCACACACACACTCACGCACCGCATGCAAGGCACCTACCTGCTTATCAGGGTCATTAGGGGTTCAGTGTCTTGCCCGAGGGCACTTTGGCATTTAACTCGGAGTAATACAGGGTCGTACAGGGAGTGCAGTTTGCTGTGTTTTACAGAAACGTGGCTCACGTCTAGCATCCCGGACGCTAACGTGGAGCTACCCGGAGCTATCCGGAGCTACCCGGCTTCAGCGCTGTTAGACAGAGACACAAAAGCCTGCGGGAAGCGGAGAGGAGGCGGACTCGCTATCTACGTGAATAGGAGGTGGTGTAACCCTGGGCACAAAGATTTCCATCTGCTGCAGGGACGTCGAACTTTTGGACTAGCGTGTGACGTCATCCACTCCGCTGTGGCTAAACTACAACACAGCACCCCGAGGCCATCCTGTTAATCTCTTCATAAACAAAAAAAGGATGCTGCTGGAAGTGTGAATTTTCCTACGGGGATGAATAAAGTATCTATCTATCTATCTAATCCAAGCTGCAACCTCAGGGTGTCAAGATGAGCCACTACTTACCCGTACTGTTGTTTTTTTCTTATTGGGTTCAAAAAATGTAGCCCGGGGTCTGGGCTCTGAGACCTATCCAGTTTTTCTCATTTTGCATTTGTTTATTTATATTTCTTTTTGTATTTGTTTTTAAATAGAACAAGAGAAAATCCTATATTAGGTCCCTGTTAAACACGTAATAGGATAAGTTTTGTAGTGTTGCACAGTATTTTTGTAGTGTAACTGTTATTATATTTTTGTAGTATTCCTGTGGTAGTATTTCTGTAGTAGTATTTTTGTAATTTTACTGTAGTAAAGGGGTCACCAACCATTAAATATTTCTCAAACGTAGCTCTAAAATGGTCCTTTGGTTTGGTTTTGTCACGGTTGCCATGGCGCCCAATTGGCCCCGCCTATGTGGCGCCAGCTGCGGCTCATTGACAGATTGGGTTTCCGTCTATTTAGGCTCAGTGCTCTCATTTTTCTTTTGTCAGTCCGTCAATGAATTTCTGCCCCGCAAGACGTGGGTTTTTACCCGGTCCAGTTTTCCTGTTGATATTCCCTGTCCTGTATTGTTCCCGCTGATTTTTGTCCTGTACAATATTGGTTTCCAGTTTCGTTGCCGTCTATTTTTTTCCTGTTTATTATTCTCTCCAGTTTTCGTTCCCGTCTAGTTTGTCCTGTTTATTTGCGATATCCCGTTTTGATATCAATCCTGTCTGTCCCGTCCTGTCCGGTATCGACCCCATCTGTCCGATATCAACTCGGGCAATTGGTATCGATCTCGTCGGCCTCTGGCTTGCTATTATTCCACGCCAGACCGCTGCCTAACGTGCATGACTCATTTTACGTAAAATAAAAGGCTAGTGTGAGTAGAGTCACGCGTTTGGGTCCTGATCCTGTTCTGGTTCATGACAGGTTTGTGTTTTCCTTTCGTTATGTGCTTCGCTTTTCTTACTGGTTTTAGTAGTGTGGTTTTTACCGAGGCGGGAAGATCCCGTCGATGTTTTGCGTGGGGCAGCCTATGAAGATCAACGGGATACCGCAGCAAAGGCTGAGAAGGATGGCTCCGGTGCAGAGTTTGCTTGCGCCCCCCACACCAAGAGTCCAGCGCCGCAATATGACTCCGCCCAAAACCGTTCCCAGAACAGCCAGAGGGATGCTCACCCCACCTTGAAGAAACACCAAAAGGAAAACATAGTTGTCGATAAGATCTTCTAATCCATAGGTGTCAAACCGGCGGCCCGCGGGCCGGATAATTCTTTTCTTTATCCTTTTTTTTATTTTTACACGTTCATGTTAGCGTAATCTTTCAGACGGAAGATTACAATAACGCGAACGTACGATTAGCCTGGGTTAGCTTTATGTTGACGTTAAACATTCAAGGTAAACATTCAGGGTGTTGGAACGGATTAAAACGATTTACATTATTTTTAATGGGAAAAACGATTTCGGTGATTGAACAAATCGGTTTTCGAACAGTGTTCTGGAACGGATTATGGTCGAGAACCGAGGTTCCACTGTACTTGTATTTCTCTCTCTCGATTCTCTCTTTCTCTCTCTCTCTCTCTACCTCCATTTTTCTCTCACTCTCCCTGTCTCTTTTTCTCTTTGTTCCTTTTTGTCTCTTTCTCTCTGTCTTTTTACCTTCTTTTGCTCTCTCTTCATTTTTTCCTTTACTCTCTTTCTCTCTCTCTCATGCTTTCCCCTTCTGTCTTTCCCCGTTCTCTTTCTCTCCTCTTTTTCTCTCTTTGGATTTCATTCTTTCTCTCTTTTCCCCTCTCTCACTATTTCTGTTTTTATCTCTTGTTTCTCACGCTCTCTCTCTCTTTCTCTTTTTTGTCCCACCCTCTCTACCTTTCCCTCCCTATCTTTCTCTTATCTCATCTCATCTCATTAGCTGCACCGCTTATCCTCAGTAGGGTCGCGGGGGGTGCTGGAGCCCATCCCAGCAATCATCGGGCAGTGGGCAGGGGACACCCTGAACTGGTTACCAGCCAATCGCAGTCTTTCTCTTATTTCTTTCTCTCTTTTTTTTTCTTTCTCTCTAATCTACTAAACCGGGCCCCGAGAAAATGTTTGTTCTATCGTGTGGCCCCCGAGCTTAAATGAGTTTGACACCCCTGTTCTAATCTCTGTGTGTTTCTGTGAAGGAACACAACCATGAATCGCATGCATGCACCCCCAAAAACATAAAAAATGCCAGCACCGATCATCACATTGGAGAAAGCGGCCGTTTGGCTGAACTGCTTCTCGATGAACTTTGCCATGAAGGTGGCCAGGCCGGCCACCATGGCGGCCAGGTTGACCTGCGCCAGGACCACCAGCAGAAAGACGGGACTCCTCAGGGTCCGACAAAACATCTTGGGAAAACCTGACCGTAAGCGAACGACAGGGACCGCGGTCAGGCCCAGACAAGACTGCCGAGGATGGGAAGTAGGACAAGGAGCAGACGCTGACTTTTAAGGAAGTGAAGAATGCCGACTTCTTGGAAAGTATCCGGCTGACGTTTCTCCTCGACTTGGTCATCGGACCGATCCTGCGCAGACGGACAAAAAAAGCATGGTGAAGGTCGGGCAAATCTGTAACACGGAAAATCACACACCCGCAATAGTACCGTATTTTCCGCACTATAAGGCGCACCTAAAAATCTTAATTTTTTTCAAAAGCTGACCGTGCGCCTTATAATACAGTGCGCCTTATTTATGGATCAATATTAAGTCGCAAAGTCTTGCAACTAAGGTAAAGCAGCCGCAGACTAGATTTTCCCCCGAACGTGGAGTAGTCCGCGGTGTATGCTGGGATTTATTTACCGGCGTTTCATTGGCTAACCAATGTGTCAATCATCATTTGAATCGATCACTATTGGCTAAAGTTATTCGGAGGTCAAGGGGGCGGATCCTTTTTATCATTTACAGGCTGGCATAGGCTTAAGCTGTAAAACAAAGTCTGCAATTGGCCGAAAAAGATGTGTCAATTGTCAGTTGAATCGATCACTATTGGCTAAAGTTATTCGGAGGTCAAGGGGCGGATCCTTTTTATCATTTACAGGCTAGCATTGGCTGAAGTGGCAAAACAAAGCCTGCAATTGGCCGAAAAAGATGAATGCGTATAGCACGTGGTTGACGGCATACAGAAAGCATTTTTTTACTATTCTGTATTTGTAAATATTTTATTCTCCTGGATTTACTAAACTCACGGATATAAGAGGACCACGGCTGCACATTATTATTGAACACAACGACTTCGGTGAGCTACTCCGGCTATATATTTTCCCAGTATCCTGTTTCAGACTGAACTCGATGTTTCTGTGATAAGCGGTGCAGATAATGGATGGAATGGAGTGTCTATTTGTAAATTCAACTCAATTCCAAGTGTTTATTGTCATATGCACAGTTGCGAGCGAAAAAGAAAATAGAAACTAAGGAATGGTTGGCATTTCTTGAATCCCAAGACTTGAACCTTCCGAATGATGGAACGATGCATTTGAGTGACATCGTATGGACACCGCATCCGCACGTGTTCTCGACACGTATTTGCAAGCTTTGGGAATGTTAAGTGGGTAAGAAGTTGGACTGAACCATCTGACTGTTTTGTCCACGTTCCCATTGTAGCGCCTTATAATCCGGTGCGCCTTATCTATGGAAGATATAGGACCAAAAACTATTTTTTCGGGGTGCGCCCTATAACCCGGTGCGCCCTATAGTGCGGAAAATACGGTAACTTCATAAAATGATGAAGATCAGAATGGGCCATGTCAACCAGACCTCTGGCGGCATATGCCTTGGGAAAAAGAAGTATGGAAGAGCTGCCATGAAGAGAAGACAAGATGCCACCAGGAAGCCCAGCCACCATGCACCCACCCAGCGCAGGTCATGGCGATCCAGTTCCACTTCATCTGATAGAAACACACACAAATAGCACACTATGGTATGGTATGGTATGGTATGGTACGCAGGGTTGGGTAGGGTTACTGTATTTTCCGCACTATAAGGCGCACCGGGTTATAGGGCGCACCCCCCAAAAATAGTTTTTGGTCCTATATTTTCCATACATAAGGCGCACCGGGTTATAAGGCGCTACAATGGGAACGTCGACAAAACAGTCAGATGGTTCAGTCCAACTTCTTACCCCCTTAACATTCCCAAAGCTTGCAAAGACGCAAATACGTGTCGAGTACACTTGCGGATGCGGTGTCCGTACGATGTTACTCAAATGCATCGTTCCATCATACAGAAGGTTAAAGTCTTGGGATTCAAGGAATGCCAACCATTCCTTAGTTTCTATTTTCTTTTTCGCTCGCAACTTTACTGTGCATATGACAATAAACACTTGGAATTGAGTTGAATTTAAAAATAGACACTCCATTCCATCCATTATCTGCACCGCTTATCACAGAAACATTGAGTTCAGTCTGAAACAAGATACAGGTTAATATATAGCCGGAGTAGCTCACCGAAGTCGTTGTGTTCATAATGATGTGAAGCCGTGGTCCTCTTATATCCGTGAGTGTAGTAAATCCAGGAGAATAAAATATTTACAAATACAGAATAGTAAAAAATGCTTTCTGTGTGCCGTCAACCACGTGCTATACGCATTCATCTTTTTCGGCCAATTGCAGGCTTTGTTTTGCCGTTTAAGCCAATGCCAGCCTGTAAATGATAAAAAGGATCCGCCCCTTGACCTCCGAATAACTTTAGCCAATAGTGATCGATTCAAATGATGATTGACACATTGGTTAGCCAATGAAACGCCGGTATATAAATCTCAGCATACACCGCGGACTACTTGGCGTTCGGGGGAAAATCTGGTCGGCGGCTAAAAGTTGGAAGACTTTGCGACTTAATATTGATCCATAAATAAGGCGCACTGTATTATAAGGCGCATGGTCAGCTTTTGAAAAAAATAAAGGCTTTTAGGTGCGCCTTATAGTGCGGAAAATACGGTACTTTAACTGGATTACTTTCAATGACTTTTGGATGACTCCAATACCAAATATGCTAATCAAAGACAAATACTCTATGTATTGTGATTTACAGTACAGCTTGAAGATGAAGAAAAGCAGACTGTGAGTCAATGTATAGGTTATATAAAAAAGGAACAGACCGGCAGACATCTTGTCAAAGTCGACGTAGAATCGTAGCAGGAAGGCACCGCCGAGGAAGCCGAAGGCGGGGCCAATGGCGGTGATGGCCAATAGGATGCCTGACACCGAGAATAAATCCCGAATGTCACGAGACCGCATGGACAGGACCCGATGAGGACGAGATGTTGGCTCACCGAGGTAGAGGGGCGAGTTCTTCTTGCTGGCGTGGTCATCGATGTAGGAAATGCCAAAGGGCTGGACGGGTACGGAGCCCACACCCAGCAGTAGCTGAGCAAAAAGCAGAAGAGGGTAAATGCTCTTGTGGTCGGACCGTTCCTGCTCACCGCAACTTTGGTCTTGCAACGGTGAGGCGGTGTTAGGATGGTTGTCCACGCCGCATAGGCCGGAGCTGTTCCAGGTGGCTAACCCCAAAACACAAGATTCAGATTCAGATTCAGATATACTTTATTGTCATTCTTGTACACATGTATATGTAACGGGTGTAATAATACTTTTGTTTTATGGAAATTCCTGCTGCGATATGTTGTATAGTTTTTGTGTAAGTGTCCTGCAATGATGAGTCCAACAGTGCCACCTGCTGGTATGGGGTAAGGTTTGGTTTGGCTTTAGACTCTGCGACAGGAAGGTGGGGGTTTTTGGCAGTCTACAACGCGCTGCCAACGGTAAGACACGATCTTTTGGTGCTCCGCAAAAAAAGTTAATTTTAAACATTAAAACCTCAGCTGACAAATCTCTCAACATACACAGTAATGTGATTGATGTCGGCAAGCTGTTTGGATTTATTTTCGTTTTGTTTCTGTCGCCTTTTATATTAGTTTTGCCGGACGTTGCATCTTGTGCTAAAATGCTAATTCCCCTTATAGAGAACAAAGCCAGCAGAGAAGCTTACCACGTGTTGTGTTGTGACTCATTCATTTGCAGGTAAATTGTACTCATTTTTATACTCATTATTGTTATTATTTCTATTTTCTCATATATATAAAAAGGATGATGTTGGTTAAAATTCAGACTAAAGAAAAATATGTTGAATTCATTGTAAACGTTAAAAAAACACTATACGATCTCGTGTTAAAATGGATGTAAAAATGTATTGTGATGGTTGATTTTCTAAAATGTATTTTATGTAAACTGAAAATAATGCTCTTTGATATGTTTTGGGCAGTCTACAACAAGATCAAAGCCAGCAGAGAAGCTTACCACGTGTTGTGTTGTGACTCATTCATTTGCAGCAACTATAATAAAAACCTCATCATCCAGTCCAGCGTGAATGTGGATCTTTGGTGGGACGGGTACACCGCGGTTACATATACAGAACGAAATGTCGATACATCTGACCCGCACAATTTCCTTGAATGTACAGATATAAATATGGAGTATTGAGTTGGAGTATTAAAATACTAAATAATATACTAAATAATTATAGCTATGAGTACTATACAGTAGTGCAAAGAGTGCAAGAGGAGCAGCTGAACAGATGTGCAAAATGGGCAGTCAGGTAAACAAGTCGCTATACAATAACAATAACAATGGAGTATGGTAGTGCAGAGGAGAACAGATGTGCAAAGGAGTGGCTACTTGAGTTGTTCGGCCGTTTACATTCGGGCAGCTGTTAGTGACAAGAAGTTTAAGACTCACGGTCTCCTATACGATCACCATAGTGGTAGGGCCCGCTCAGAAAGTGCGGCACGGCCATGAGGAGCGAGGCCAAACACGCCAACAGCGCGCCCAAGCCGATGACGCGGGGACGGTGAACGTGACTCCCCAGGAAACTGACAAAGACGATCAGCATGGTGTTGCCCACCTGGAAGACACACCACATGTCTCCTTAAACTACTGAGTCCAACGGGAAAAATGTACCCATGTCATGATTACGGATTCGGGGCACCTGCGGCTGCCCTGTTGGCGCCAAAAGTCCTGGTCACTGATTGGCTCCTTGCCACTTTTTAAACCCCCCGGCTCCCAGTTACTGGCGTCAGACCGTCCTGCGAACCTACGCTTTTGTTAGGCAAGCACCGTACCCTCCGACAATCTCCTGCTCTGTTTTCTCCTGCCTGATTACCTGTTGCCGACCTGTTTCTGGACCCGTTTCTGCCTTGCCCTTCTGTCCCGGCCATCGACCTGTTTTGCCTTGTTTCCTGCCTGATACCTGTTGCCGACCTGTTTCTGGACCCGTTTCTGCCCTGCTCTTCCGTCCAGACCATCGACCTGTTTTGCCCTGTTTCCTGCCTGATACCTGTTGCCGACCTGTTTGACCTGGTTCTGGACCCGTTTCTACCCTGCTACTTCTGTTTTAACTTGGGGGCCACACGATCGACAAACATTCTCTTGGGGGCCGGATTAGTAAATGAGAGAGAAAAAAAAGAGAAAGAAATAAGAGAAAGAGAGGGTGAGAAAAGTAGAGAGGGTAGGACAAAGAGAGAAAGCTAGAAAGAGAGAGAGAAGATCGAGGGAGAGAGTGAGAGAGAGAAAAGAAAGATAGAAAAAAAATGAATAAATCCAAAGAGAAAAAGAGAGACAGAGGAGAGAAAGAGAGAATGAGATAAAGAGAAGGGGAAAAGAAGGTAAAAAGAAAGAGAGAAAAAGAGAAAGAGTTACAAAGAAAGAGAAAAAGACAGACAGATAGAGAGAAAGAGAGAGAGAGAGAAGGGGGAGAGAGAGAGAGAGAGAGAGAGAGAGAGGGAAAAAAAGAACGAAAGAGAAAAAAGAAAAAAAGAAATACAAGTTTAGCATTTGTGAGAGGCACCTGGCTTTGGCAGCATCAAATGGACATATTTCAACCTGCAGCTCGTTTTTCTCATGCACTTCTCTGAGTGTTGACTCGCGAGCCGGATTCAATCCCTTAGCGGTCCTGATAAGGCCCGCGGGCCGCCTGGTTGACACCCCCGATTTAGAAGGAGGAAAGGGCTTGCACCCACAATCTTCTATGAGATGGTAAAGCCCTGGGGGCTTCCTTGGCACACCCATGGGAGGAGTCAGCACGCCATTATGCGGGGAGAAGATGGCCAATAGGAGAAAGCTAAAGGACTTGAGAAAAAGGGCTTCCCAGAGACTCCAACGTCACTAATTCGGCCGTTTTCGATGGAGTACACTAAGGTAAATTTTTAGGGAAAATCAATCTGCCCCCGTGTGGAAATATCAGCTTCCTGTTCATCTTTTCCCTCAAGAAACGAGCGTGCATAATTAGTTGATTGTGTTTGGTTGATGGAGTCAGATAACTCATTCGAACAATTTGGTAAACGCTACATTTTGATATTGAATTCCCGACAAAAAAAACAGTGACACCGACCTCATTGAAAGCGGCCAGCAGTCCCGACTTCTGACTGGAGAGACCATAACGCCGTTCGATAGTTGAGATGGAGCTCTTCATGTAGCCGGACACCAGGAGCTGAGACAGCTGGAGCACGCTGTGGCACGCTACGAAAACCTGCACACAGTACCAGAGCCCGAGGCCTTTCTTGAGTAGAAACCTTCTTTATTTTTTACATGAACCATTGTTGTTATTCTGACCTTAACACTGCTGAAGATGCTCTTTCTCACTTTAACTTCCATGACAGATGGGAGAGGAGGTCAAAGCAGGACCACTCGTCGCGTCACATGAAGACTTCCCGCATGTTTGGAAATGAAGGAGGAAGAGACTTATCACATGTGGTAGTACATTATTTCAGGTCATAAACTTTATGTTGGAACATGACAACAATTTTAGGACATGTTACCACCTTTCAGAGATGAACATGGACCTTCTCCTAGGTGGTATGGCTTTTCCCTTTTGAAATTCTCTTGAGACAAGGGCTTTTGGTCAAGTTCAAATATTTGACAGTACTGTAGTACATTATTTCAAATTCAGATTCAGATCTACTTTATTGTCATTCTTGTACACGTGTATACAGAACGAAATGTCGAAACATCTGACCCGCACAGTTTCCCTGAATGTACAGATATAAATAAAATGTATTGAGATGGAGTATTGAAGTACTAATAATATACTAATAATTATAGAAGAGCAGCTTCAGCAACAGACTGCTGTCACAGTCTTGTACCACGGACAGACTGAAGAGATCTTTTCCTCCTCATGCCATAAGGCTCTTTAACTCCACCCGGCGGAGTAAAGGCCCACATTAAACCACACCCCCTACATTGCATATTACAGTACTTTTATTGCAGTGTGTATTTTATGAAGCACTATTTAAATACTCTATACAACACGCTACAGTGGGTATTAGCACGTCACATTGGGTATTTGTATATTGTATTCCTTTTGCTTTACTATTGTATTGTTCTCAGCGAAGGGATGCTGCTGGAAATGTGAATTTCCCTTCGGGGATGAATAATCTATCTATCTATCTATCTATCTATCTATCTATCTATCTATCTATCTATCTATCTATCTATCTATCTACTGCTATATCTATCTATCTATCTATCTATCTATCTATCTATCTATCTATCTATCTATCTATCTATAGCTATGTATAGTATTATACAGTAGTGCAAAGAGTGCAAGAGGAGCAGCTAACCAGATGTGCAAAATGGCCAGTCAGGTAAGCAAGTCACTATACAATAACAATAACACTGGAGTACGAACAATAACACTGGAGTATGAGGTCATAAACTTTCTTTTGGAACATGAAAACAATTTTAGGACACGTTACGACCTGTCAGAGTTGAACACGGACCTTCTCCTAGGTCGTATGAGCTTTGTTGCTAAACGGTGAGTGATTGTATGGTTGCTTTGCAGCTAAGGGAGTATTGCTCCGCTTGATAGTCATAAAGTGAAAGTAGCAAATAGTTTGCAACCTCTCCTTCATCACCACAATCACGTGACAACATGGAGAAGTTGGAGAAAGTCCTGGTAAAGACCTAAAAAATCACATACTCACTGTAGCGGTGTAGGCGAAGAGGATCGTGGTGATAATAAGGAAGAGCAGCGTGTTAGCGTCAAGACCCAGAGTAAAACAAGAAGGTCCAAGCAAAGGGGAGGAGTCTGATGGAATATGAACCTTCAAGCCAAAAAGGGAGGGAGAGACAGGATATGGAGGCGAGCGTATGTCAAATGCTGCAAAGTCAAGTCAGAAGCAACACACAGAAGCTCGCTGGTTGGAATGTTCCCCTGGAGAGGAACCAGCAAACCTGTGGCTTTGGTCACCAAGTAGCAGAAATGCTTTAAAAAATTGGAAGGACCCTGAAACGTTGTGAAGATGATATGACCAATGTTCCCTGTCATTTTGCAGGGGTCTGAGCGTTTACACAAAGGCGGTGAGCAACGCTTGAAACAACAGTGAGCAACAGCAATCCCAAGTGTGGCAACTAAGTCATTATCAAACATGTCCAATACTTGACATCAAGTGACATTTTGCTGAGTTTGCGGAAAATGCAAAATTATTTTTCTCTTTTGAAGGAATTGACTAAAGTATGATTTCCTACAAACGTCGTTTGTTCTTACAATTCTTTCACAAGATATCCATTTCTTTTTATTTCCTGATATATTTTGTCGCATAATATTAACTTTTTTGGGGGCTTATTGAGTCAGTTGTACGATACAGAACTGTACTTAATCCCATTTTTGAGTGGAAGTACAATGTTGGCAACAAGATTCACTTGATATCATTGGAAATTATTTGAACGCAACACAAACTTTTTCTTCTTTTTTCCGTGTTTTTTTTTTACTTTTTTTTATAAATTCCTTTAAAAAAAATCTCATTGTGTTTATTTTTTCCGAGCTGTTACTTTTTTCTTTATTTTCTCTCTTTACTTTTTTCCTACATTTCTTTCTTTTCTTTTTTTCTGGCTTTTTTCAAAATTTTTCCTTCTTTTTTTTCTCTTCCTTTTGTTTCTTTTTTTTCTCAGCTTTTCACTACTTTTTCATTTTGGTATTTTTTTCTTTTTTGTTCTACTCCCCCCTTCTTTTAAGTCATTTTGTGCATAGTTTTACATCATATTTGGTCATGTTGGGATGAAAGAAGCAAAAACAACCCGAAAGAGCCGGTTCCTTTTAGTGAGCCGAGCCGAAGAAGCCGGTTCTCGACAAACTCTACTGACTTTACTTTTCAACTTCGTTCGACATTGCCTTCAAAATACTGCATTTAGGACACAACGTCAGGGGAACCCGTGTATTTTGACCTTCATGCACTGTAACTTTGACTTAAGTCGCTTCTTAATAAGTAATTTTGAGCCCTGATTTTTGTGCGCCGGCTCGATTTTCTTGTGCGCAGAGAATGTGCGAGCAGTGCGCAATTGCGCACGTGCGCAGCTTAGAGGGAACACTGGACATGACCATGACATAGTTCAGTTTTCGATGCTCAGTCAATATGGTCGCAATCATGTGACCGTATAAAACAACCAGGGAGTAGTTTTCAATCATGATCGTGACTGTATAAATATGATTTTACTGCTTACGACTGTGTTTTGGAAATGTAAGGTGTAGGGATCTTTAATACCGCAGTGGTTAGTGTTAGGGTCTTTTCTTCTACAAAAAAGGACCATCTATAAATTCTATATCAAGAAATTGTCTTCGATTCAAAGATATTTTTTTCTCAGCGTTGCATTTGTGTCACAAGCCAGGAACGGAGACAGGACCCAGTAGCGTTCGTTTACTCAGTTTTATTGATAAGAGGGAGAGAAAGGCTTGGTCGTAGATTTGCAGGAATACTAGTCGTTAGCCGGGACGGGAGAGCAAGGGCGGTATCAAGTTCGGAAACAAGGTCGGCAACAGGTGTCAGGCAGGTAGCGGGGCAAAACAGGTCGGATATCGGGAAGGCAGAACAAGCCAGAGTCAGGTCCGGAAACAGGTTGGCAACGGGTATCAGGCAGAAGAAAACAGGGCAGGAAAAATGACGGACGGAATGAGCTTGCCTAGCTGGGAGCATAGGGTCACAACGATCAGACGGCGTCCTCTTGAAAGCCGGGGGTTTAAAAGGAGTCTCTTATCCAATCAGATCTCAGGGCTGTTGGCGCCAATTGGGCAGTCACAGGTGCCTTGAATTGTCAATCATGACAATTTGTTCCATAGAGATTTATCAATCATTTAACTTTGGATAAATAGAATAGAATAGAATATACCTTTATTGTCATGGTTACAACGAAATTGGACGACTCCAGTTCCACATTTTACAGTGAGGATAAAGAAAACAAAGAGATAAAGGAACAAAGAAGATGTTTTAACTATCTTTGTTGTATAGGCTTTGTTTCCTCCGGAGGGGGGATGTATGGGAGGGAGGGACAGACAGAGATGGCCGGATCCAACTAGATGTTTGATCTTACTGTACACACGGTCCAGTGTTTTTTTCCCTAATTGCTCAGTCCACGTATTGAATTTGGTAAGTACAGTCCTTAAGCGTGCCCGATTAAAGTCGCCGGCGACGATAAAAGCTCCGTCGGGGTGTGCAAGCTGCTGTTTATTGATAGCAGCTGGCAGGAGATTTAGCGCTATGCTAACATTAGCATCCGGTGGAAGGTTAGCATCCGGTGGAACGTAAACAGCGAGCACAATGACCACAGTTAGCTCTCTCGGTAGATAGAAGGGTCTACAGGATACTGCTAGAAACTCTATATCGAGTGAGCAGTGCGTGTCAATTGACTGTTGATGGCCACTAGAGGGCATCTGGTATCGGTCACCACTGGGAATACAGATACCCTAAAAGAGGCTGGTATTGAAGCTGATACAATGCCTGTATTGTATAGTCGTCTGTCCTTAGTTATATACCCCTTGCAAAAGATTTCTGACTAGCCATAAGACATTAATCCATCCATCCATCCATTTCTTCCACCGCTGATTCTCAATAAGGTTGCCAGGGTGCTGAAACCATCCGAACCATCTTTGTGCAGTCGGCTGGGGAGACCCTGAACCGTCGCCTGCCAGTGGCGGGGAACACAGAGAATTTACTCGTTCGTTCACACCCAGGGACAATTTGGACCTGCCAATTAACCTGCCATGCATGTTTCTGGAACGTGGAATGAATCCAGAGTACCTGGAAACAAAAGCAGGCACGGTGAGTCCAGGAGCTGAACTTCTGCACCAGGGGGCTAATGACACAGCCGCCGCGCTACCAATCATCATTTGGGTGAAAAAATAGGCAACAAGCAATCAGGGGGTACATTTTTAATATGTAATTTGACTCGTCGGTACATTTGGTAGCAAAGGAGTTTTTGTGGAAACCGCACACGAGTTGGGGCACATCAAACGGCCTTGCCCAAGATGAGGACGCTCATAACAAAGGCCATGATGAAAAACATCCACATGAAGAAGCGATCCATGACCTTGCCCAGCTTTCTCCATTCTCCCACCCGCAGTTGCGCGCTGCGTTGGTCCTCGTAGGCGTTTGCGATGTACTCAACGTTCCTGCGTAGTCCTTGGTGATGATGGCACGAGCACGGATCCTTCTTTTTCTCCTCGCCGCTTCCACCGGACTGCTCGCAGTCGACGGCGCATGGTCCCTCTTCCAGGGCGACAAAGGCGTCATCCGTCCGAACGCTCTTGTCATTGACCCGGGTTCCCCCGTTGCACTTGTTCCCATCTGGTTGCCTGCGGGTGGTAGTCCCACCCGGCAGCTCGTCCGGAGCTTCATAAACGAAGCACACGCGGGCTAAATATTTCAGGATGAAGCGTTCCGCCCAAGCCGGTACCGGGCGTCCCTCGGGACCGCTGTGATGGATGTTCATGATGAAAATGGTGAGTGCTGTAGATGCTGTCACCATCGTCATGGTGGCAATGTAGTACTTCCCTGTCCAGTGACACACACAAAAAACATGCATATCAGTGGAACTATGTCAAATTTATAAAAGTTTCATATACTTAAACCATTATGATTTATATAGCGCTTTTCAAGTCAAGACTTCCCAAAGCGCTTTACAGTGTGCTTCACATTTCCCAATAGCGGCCTTGTATTGCAGCCATGTAAGACGCTAACCTGCTTATTGGGGGTATTAGGGGTTCAGTGTCTTACCCAAGGACACTTCGACATGTAACACGGACAAGCCGGGATTCGAATTGGGATCCCTTGATCCCAAGACGAGCGCTCTACCTCCTGAGCTACTGCCGCCCGATTAACTTGTCTAGTGAAGGATTTTATACATTTGACTATATAGGAGCAGCACGGCGGCGCAGTGGTTAGCGCGTGTGCGGCACAGTTGTAAGGTCTTGGTAACCTCCTGTGAGGGTTCAAATCCAGCTACCTGGAGTTTGTATGTTCTCCCTGGCCTGCATGGGTTTCCTCCGGGCACTCCGGTTTCCTCCCACATTCCAAAGACATGCATTTCAGGTGAATTGGCCGGTCCAAATTGTCCCTAGGTGTGAATGAGCAAGCGAGTTGTCTGTCCCTGTGTGCCCTGCGATTAGCTGGCAACCAGTTCAGGGTGTCCCCCTGCCCAGCCGCAGAAGTGGGACTTCCGTGGCGAGCGATGACTGTGTCGGGAACGAAAAAGAGTCGAAATCAAACAGATCGTGGAGGGAGTAAAACAAGAGCCAAACAACAGGAAAAACGGAGATTCGCAGACGGACCGACAAAAGGCGGCTGACAGGACAGCGTATAAATACTGAAAGGGAGTCAGCATATTAATGATAATAACAATATCCATCCATCTATTATCTGCACTTTTGGCTCTTGTTTTACTCCCCTGCTCCCCCGTGACCCTACTGAGGATAAGCGGTGCAGCTAATGAGATAATGAGATGAGACTATAAAGGATTTTATACGATGGACTACAAATTACATTTAATGCAAAAGATATTCACTGACTGGGCTGTAGTTCAATGTCAGGGCAGGCTGTTCGAAAAGCATAATATTTTGTCTAGTTCTGTTGATAACAGGACGCGTGAGTGTGCTGACACAGAATGTTCCAGACATCGGGGCGCTGTGTTATGAAATTCGAACAACAGTGAAACCTGGGTTTTCGAACGCCTCTCAGTTTGGACAAATCTGTGTTCGACCAAAAATTCTTGCTAGTGAATACAGCATGGCTAAATGTACTATCAGTACGATAGTAAAGAATAAGGAAGCTGTGAAATCGAGTGATGCGGCTAAGGAAGTTAGCGCTATAAGCAAGCGACTACCGCAAGTTTTGGAAGAGGTTGAAAAACTTTTGAGGATTTTTCTCTCCCCACCGTCCACCACAAAGGTTAGAAATCCTATCCATAATCCTTTTTTTTTATTTTTACACGTTCACGTTAGCGTAATCTTTCGGACGGAAGATTACGCTAACGCGAACGTACGATTATCCTGGGTTAGCTTCATGTTTACGTTCATGGTAAACATTCAGGGTGTTGGAACGGATTCAAACGATTTACATTATTTTTAATGGGAAAAACGATTTCGGTGATTGAACAAATCGGTTTTCGAACAGGGTTCTGGAACGGATTATGGTCGAGAACCGAGGTTCCACTGAATTTGGTAAACGGTACATTTTGATCATTAAATTCCAACACTAGTACAATTTAAGTCATGTAAATTCGCCAGTGAACAAGGACTCACCGATGAGAGGGACACTCTCGGAAGGTGGCATGCTCTCAGCCACCAGGAGCTGGAAGACGGTGAGAGCCAATAGGACGGTGACCCCCAGCGAGACCTTCTCTCCGGAGTCGGCCGGAAGGTAGAATCCGAGCGGGGCTAGGAAGGAGATCATCATACATGGAAGGAGCAAGTTGAAGATATAGAAGGAGGATCTCCTCTTCAGGTGGAGGGTGAAGGTGATGTCCGGGTAGGGATCGGAGCAGCAGCCGTAAAGGATCACGTTTTTCTTGGCGGGCATACCAAGGATCTGCCAGAAGAGAGTCAAGAGGAGCTCAGTCAACCTTGAGGTTAATGTGATTGTCAAAAGATTGCGTTGTATTAGATCTAAAATTGAGTTCTTTAGAATGTGTTCGACTGCAAGGAAGTCCATTTCTGGTGAACCTTAAAACCATACAACTTTGTTGTCAAATAAAAGTTTAAAATGAATATAAAAGTCTTCTTTAACTCCAAATATGATCCAAACTGAGTAAGCCTTTTGGATCCGTGGCGCCTTTTCAGTACGATCCAAGAAGCTTCCGTATCCGAAATATTGAGATGAAGAGCATCCTCTACTTAAGTTCAATGGTTCTTGGAACTTTGACTCACCTCCCACTCCACATTAGGGATAAAGTCCGCCAGATCAGCACTGTCCAAGGCGTTGAACAAGTCCATCTGGTTGCCGTTATGAGTCCAGGAGCCGAAGGTGAGGTGACATTCCTGCACATCGAAGGGGAAGAAGGCCACGTCCACCGAACACGAGCTTTTGGTGATGGCCGGCTGGTCCCACATCACTTGGCCGTCATGTCTCAGGACCACATTGGTCTCCATGGAACTGGAGAACTCGTCATCGGCGCTGCAGTGAAAAAGGAGGGATGAAAGTGTCTGCTTTGTACAGATCTGAGATACCATCTTCCCTCTCTGTTCCACGAGTGCAATAAATCATCAAACCCACCTGTTGTACAGGACGATGTCCGGCCGCCAAACGTAACTGCTGGGGATGCGGATGGTGTCCAGTCCATCGTAGTCGTTCTTCTCCCAGGCCAGGAAGGCATCCATCCACACCTGCCGTACCCAGAGGTACGTCGTCAGGATCTGGTTCCTCTCGTCCTGGAGAACCAAGCAAGGACATAAGCCTGAATCGTTCCGGTTGAGGGGTCGGTCGGATGTACGGGTTGCGGTCACCATGTCAATGATCTGAGACAGCGTGACCTGCAGCGTCACGTTGATGACGTGGTCCGTGTCTGCCACTGGTCTCAGGGCGTTGGTGTAGTTGGCCAACAGGTCGGTTAGCAGCTTGTGAGCATAGCGGCCGTGTGCCGACTGACACGCTGACGAAAAAAAAAATAGACGGTAGAACTTTGGAAGGAGACATTTAAAATGAAATGATCTGCATTTTTTATAGCGCTTTTCAAGTCAATGACTTCCCAAAGCGCTCTACGATGTGCTCCACATTTCCCAATAGCGGCCGTGCAGCCATGTAAGGCGCTAACCTGCTTATTGGGGGTATTGGGGGTTCAGTGTCTTACCCAAGGACACTTCCACATGTAACACGGACGAACCGGGATTCGAACTGGGATCCCTTGATCCTAAGACGAGCGCTCTACCTCCTGAGCTACTGCCGCCCCATTTCTCCTAAATCGTTTTTCTATTTTCCAATTTGGAGACGGTAACACAGTTCCTTGGGACTCTCAAGATTTGTACTATTGGTGGATTAAACTTGATCGCAGGTGTCAAACAGGCGGCCCGCGGGCCAGATCAGGCCCGCTAAGGGATTGAATCCGGCCCGCCAGACAACACTCAGAGAAGCGCAAGAGAAAAACAAGCTGCAGGTTGAAATATGTCCACTTGATGTTGCCAAAGCCAGGTGCCTCTCACAAAGTCACTGTACTTGTATTTCTTTCCTTCTTTCTCTTTCTCTCTCTCTCTCTCTCTCTCTCTCTCTCTCTCTCTCTCTTTTCCACCCCTTTTCTCCCACTCTGTCTCTGTCTCTTTCACTCTCTGTGTCCCTCTTTTTCTTTTCCTTTGTTGCTCTTTGTCCCCTTTCTCTCTCTGTGTCTTTTAACCTCTTTTGCTCTAACTTCCTTTTTTCCTTTTCTCTCTTTTATCTTTCTCTCTTCATACCCTTTGCGCTTTTTTTCTCTTTTCTCTCCTTCTGTCTTTCTATTTCTCTTTGGATTCCTTTCTTCCTCTCCCTTTCTTTTCCCCTCTTTTTATCTCTTTTGTTTCTCACGCTCTCTCCCTCTCTCTCTTTTTCTTTCTTTGTCCCGCCCTCTCTCCTTTTCCCTCCCTCTTTCTCTTATTTCTTTATCTCTTTTTCTTACTCTTTAACCTACTAGTCCGGCCCCCGACAAAATGTTTGTTCTATCGTGTGGCCCCCAAGTTAAAATGACTTTGACACCCCTGAACCAGATCATCTTTTACAGACTAAAGCCTTTTATCTTTAGACTTGAAATTCGTTTTGGACAAGAACTACTCCTGTCTAAAAACTTTTTTCAGGTCATAAACTTTCTTTTGGAACATGAAAACCATTTTAGGACACGTTACCACCTTTCAGAGTTGAACATGGACCTTCTCTTTGGTGGTATGGCTTTTCTCTTTTGAAATTCTCTTGAGACAATGTCGTGTCCAGCATGGTCGCCGCGGCGACCGGCTGGCCCTGCCCCCTGGGCACCGGCTGTAGTAGATCAGCTAATTTGCGTGTGTGCTACTTAAGGGTGGGTTGTGGGTAATGCGGGGGCTGGTTCATTTGCATTTTCTGTTCTGTTTTGCTCTGTCCTGTTTTGTTTGATTCGGAGGAACCTGTGTTTTCACGTTTTGAGTAAAAGCCTGTTTTTGTTCTGTTGTGTCCCAGAGTTTTGGACGACTTTTATTTTGCTAAATAAAAGTTCTGATTGTCAACGCAAATGAGTTCTCCCTTCCTGCCTCCTGCCTCCGTTCTGGTCTGGTCTCCTGACAGACAAGGGCTTTTGGTCAAGTTCAAATGTTTAACAATACTCTAGTACATTATCTCAGGTCATAAACTTTCTCTAGTACAAACTGAAAAGGATCGTACGAACACGTCAGAGCTGAACCTAAAACTTTGTCTCAGGACTGGAGTCTTTTCATTCAGGCTGGAAATTCTCTCAGGACGGGACCTTCACTCCAGGCTGGAAATTCGGGACTTGTCTGTGGTCATAAACTTTCTCTTTTGTAAATGTGTGATGATATCACGTGTTGTATTGCCATTGTGCCGGCTATTTTGTACATAGAAGGCAGCGCGCTCATTTCAAGGACTTAGAGATAAAATATGACAAGCGACTCCCTCTCGTTAGCGCCTCATGCACAAACAAGGACATGAGATGGACCGTGTGCACCATCTCCCATCCGCAAACACAGAAACCACAAAATTATCGAAAAAGCCTCTACAGCAGGGGTCTCAAACCGAATTGAGTTGAGGGCCACTGGATTTAGGGGCCGGGTAAGGTTGGGCCAAATGGGCTCCTCCACAAAAAAGCGTGGATTGTATATCTTTTAAACTAAAAATCGGAGAAGAACCAAAACTTCAAAAATGTGAAAATCAATCAGATATAAATGAATTGTGAGAGTGAATTGCACTTAAAGGTGCCAGTTGGGTAGGGTTACTTTAACTGGATTACTTTCAATGACTTTTGGATTACTAGTATCTATCTATGGTATCTATCTATCCATGGTATCTATCTATGTTATCTAAGGTATCTATGGTATCTATCTATCTATCTATCTATGGTATCTATCTATCTCTGGTATCTATCTATGGTATCTATCTATATATGGTATCTATCTATAGTATCTATGGTCAGGGTTGGGTAGGGTTACTTTAACTGGATTACTTTCAATGACTTTTGGATGACTCCAATACCAAATATGCTCATAAAAGACAAAAGAAACGAAATATGAATAAAATGATGACTCACAACACGTGGTAAGCTTTCTCTCCTGGCTTTGATCTCTTTGATCTCCGGCAAAACGAACATCAAATGCGACAGAAACAAAATGAAAATAAATCCAAACGACTTGCCGACATCATTTTTGCCGTTCCGTGTGTTCCGTGACTCCCCAAGCCTGCACAAAACTGAGTCATTTTGTTCATATTTAGTTTCTTTTGTCTTTTATGAGCATATTTGGTATTGGAGTCATCCAAAAGTCATTGAAAGTAATCAAGTTAAAGTAACCCTACCCAACCCTGTCTATGGTATCTATCTATCTATGGTATATATGGTATCTATGGTATCTTTCTATGGTATCTATCAATGGTATCTATCTATCAATGGTATCTATCTATGGTATCCATGGTATCTATCTATCAATGGTATCTATCAATGGTATCTATCTATGGTATCTATCTATGGTATCTATCTATCAATGGTATCTATCTATGGTATCCATGGTATCTATCTATCAATGGTATCTATCAATGGTATCTATCTATGGTATCTATGGTATCTATTTATGGGATCTATGGTATCTATCTATGGTGTCTATCTATCAATGGTATCCATCTATCTATGGTATCTATCTTCTATGGTATCTATGGTATCTATTTGTGGTATCTATGGTCAGGGTTGGGTAGGGTTACTGTAACTTGATTACTTTCAATGACTTTTGGATGACTCCAATAGCAAATATGCTAATAAAAGACAAAATAAACTAAATATGAATAAAATGATGACTCACAACACGTGGTAAGCTTTCTCTCCTGGCTTTGATCCCTTTGATCTCCGGCAAAACGAACATCAAATGCGACAGAAACAAAATGAAAATCAATCCAAACATCATTTATGCCGTTCCATGTATTCCGTTACTCCCCAAGCCTGCACAAAACTGAGTCATTTTGTTCCTATTTAGTTTCTTTTGTCTTTTATGAGCATATTTGGTATTGGAGTCATGCAAAAGTCATTGAAAGTAATCCAGTTAAAGTAACCCTACCCAACCCTGTGTGTGTATTGTTCAGTCCCCCCTTGTAGTAAGAAAGTGTCATTTACAAAATAATATTGATTAGAATAATTGGAAAAATTAACAAATTATCATATAAATGTTTTTTTTCTATATTACTTAAAGGCCGAGAAATTCCTGATTATTTTAGATAATCAAAGGCTCACCTAAAGGAAGCTCACATATTTGTCGGCCGTCTTGCTGCTACGGGTACTCCCCAAAAGCTTATTTCCTTTCCTTTCTTTTTTTTGTTGCTTTTTTCCATTATTTTCTTCATCTTTATTCTTTTTCTATTTCACCCCTTTTTCCATCCATTTTTTTTTCTCTTAGTCTTCTTATATCTCTCCATTTTTTCTCTTTTTTAATTGTTCTCTTCATTTTTCTGTTTTGGTTGCTTTTTTGTTTTTGTCTTCTTTTTTTCTTCGTTTAAACAATAATAAAGGTGCGGCTTGGTCACTTTGAGTCTCCATTGTTCGTATTCTTACAATTTTTAGCACGCGTTTCCGGTGGCTTAACATCATACAGCAACATCTAGTGGTCAAATCATAGACACTGTCCCTTTAACTTTCACATTAAGGCTAGGGGGCTCAACTATCATCCACTGGCTGCGAGTTTGAGACCACTGAACTACAGTTTTCTCCTTTTCACTGATCAAATATCAAGATAATAATAAAATTGGAACATTACAAAACCTAAAACAAATTGATCTTGGGTTATTCTCTTGGAAGTGAAATAATGTAAAAAAAAAAAAGATGTCCTAAAATAGATCCCTGAGGGATCCCCAGCATGCAATTGACAAAAGATATTTTTGTTTGTCCTACCTGGTAGAAAGAGGAGAATAAACAAAATGGTGGTCATCCTTCTTGTCTTCTGCCTCCTGAGAGAAGCGATGCTGCTGTGAGAGACAATGAGCTGCTGAGGAACGAGGAGCTTGCACATGTCCGTCTCCTCCTCCTCCCTTTCCAGACCAGAAGCTACGCCGTCGGATTTTGATTTTGGCGGTAAGAAGCATCAAAGGCTGTTTTATATTTCAAAAAGGCAAAAAAATGACAATGGTAAATGGTCTGCATTTCTATAGCGCTTTTCTAGTCATTGAAGACCTCCCAAAGTGCTTTACAATGTGCTTCACACTTACCCATTCGCACACACACTCACACACCAATAGGGGAGTCAGCCTCCAAACGTTTTGAGGATAATCAAGATGCTAAATGGTAAATGGTCTGCATTTCTATAGTGCTTTTCAAGTCAATGAAGAGCTCCCAAAGCGCTTTACAATGTGCTTCACACTTACCCATTCGCACACACACTCACACACCCATAGGGGAGTCAGCCTCCAAACGTTTTGAGGATAATCAAGATGCTAAATGGTAAATGGTCTGCATTTCTATAGTGCTTTTCAAGTCAATGAAGACCTCCAGCTTTACTCATATGTGATATTTGTATACGCACACATTTTAGTAACATTTTCTGTATTTGTAATTGTGTAGATATGTCACGGACTAGGGCAGGAAACAGGAATGAGAACCCAATAGCGTAACGTACTCACAGTTTATTAGGGAGAGGAGGAATGCGGACAGAGTTGAACAGCAGACGCTCCGACAAAAGGAGACTCACAGGACAGCGTTTAAGTAGTGACAGGGAGCAATCTGTCAACGAGCTCAAGCTGGTGTCCATGGGCGGGGCCAATTGGGCACGGTGGCAACTGTGACAGAACCTGGCGCCACACGGCTGGGACCAATCAGGCGCCATGGCAACCGTGCCAAGGTACATATATAGTAATATTTTGGGTATTTATAGATGTTTAAATCGACATTTTTTATTTATATTATGAGTATTTATGTTTGCTAAGTACATGCTTCATACATATTTTGGGTATTTATAGTCGTTTAAGTACACTTTACATCATATCTTTAGTATGTATTGTTTAAGTACACATTTTTGTAGTTAAGGTATCCAACCAACTGGAATCTATCAGACATTTAAATCTTCCGTTGGAGGAATCTTCCACACTAAACTGTGGAAATTTGGAGGCCTGCCTCATTGAGATAAAAGAGTGGATGTCACTCAATTTCTTGTGTCTTAACTCTGAAAAGACCGAAATGTTAGTCATTGGTCCATCTAAATGCTCGACTTATTCTCAAAAACTGCTGTGAACATTGACAAATGTCACATCACACAGAGTGACTCAGTTAAAAATGTAGGTGTCATATTGGACCCTGATCTATCCTTTGACATGCATGTAAAGAAAATGACTAGAACCGCTTTCTTCCATCTTCGTAACATTGCTAAAATCCGTTCAATACTGTCTCAGTCGGATGCGGAAATGATAATTCATGCGTTTGTTACCTCCCGTCTCGATGACTGTAATGCACTACTCGCTGGTCTCCCGAAGTCTAGAATCAAGTCTCTTCAACTGGTACAAAATGTCGCAGCGAGGCTTTTAACTAGGACAAAAAAGTACGATCACATAACACCGATTTTGGCTAACCTGCATTGGCTCCCAGTTAGCCTTAGATGTGATTTCAAGGTTCTCTTAGTATTATACAAAATCATACATGGACTTGCTCCCTCTTATCTTTCAGATCTGATTTGCCCTTATGTCCTGGTCCGAAGCCTACGATCTGAGAGTGCCGGTCTTCTGGTGATCCCAAGAGCAAAGAATGGTTCTGCTGGTTCGAGAGCGTTCTCTATCCGGGCACCGGTGCTGTGGAATGCTCTTCCCCCTGAGATTGGATCTGCAACCTCAGTGGAAATGTTTAAATCTAAGCTTAAAACTCACTTCTACTCCATAGCATATGAATAACCTACTCTTCTCGTCGGCTGAAAAATAGTCTGTGTAATATAGTGTAATAATCTGTGAAGCCCTTTGAGACTCTTCGTGATTTAGGGCGTCACAAATAAAAATGACTTGACTAGAATCTTTGGGATATTTAGAGTTGTGGTGCAATACTATACAATCAGTGTTGGACAGGATACTTTCAAAAAAGTCACGAGTTATAGTTACTGAATGACTCTAGTGACCAGGGAAAGTTACTATTTCCGTTACTTTCAAAACAAGTTGTTGTATGTTAAAAAACTTTTCTGAGCAGTATTGGAGTCAGTGGAATAGAGAAGAACAGACGGGTAGTTGTGTTCTAGAACCTTGTCATATTTATTGCACCTCACCGGTAAAGGATTTTATAAATTTGACTATAAAGGATTTTATACAATTGACTCAGTTTAATGCAATGAAGATTTTCACTGAGTGGGCTTTAGTCTAATGTCCAAGGTCAGGGCAGGCTTAATTTGCATATGACCCTATTTTCATTACAGTGTATTTTCCGTAACACTATTTGAATGCTCTTTATTAACATGCTATATTGGGTATTTTTGTATTCTATATCTTTTATTTTTCAACACAAGGATACTGATGGAAGTGGGAATTTCCCTACGGGGATGACTAATCTCTCTCTCTCTCTCTCTCTCTCTATCAATCCATCTATCTATCTATAATTTAATATGAGCCTCCAAAAATACCTCCAGCCCTCCATTCATTTTTGAAATGATTCCAAATGTTTTTTGTTTTTTGGGGATCTTATTATGTGGAAGGAATTTTTAAGATATATACTAACAATGAGACGTTTTTATGAGAACGTTTTTGTGGCAAACCCGAACGACCACGAACGAGCTCCTGTGACCCCCAAGTCAATTGATTTTGAGACCCCTGCTTGACAGCTAGGGTTAATGGCACAACCTTTATAAAATAATGTTTATATTTTGAGAAAAAAAAGAAAGAAAAAAAGAACTTTGAAAAGGCCAGAAGTTTCATGATTGCCGATTGGAATCGCCTGTGGGCTCTGATTGGCTCCCTGTTCCTACTTAAACCCAGTCCTGTCAATCCCCAGTTGTCAGTCCGTCAACAAACCTCTGCCCCACAAGACTAGATCCTGTTTCCTGTTGGTATTCCCTGACAGGGAATTGTTCCCGTCTATTTTTGTCCTGTTAATTATTCCCTCCAGTTTTCGTTCTCTTCTAGTTTGTACCGTTTATTTTCGATATCCTGTTTCATTATCTATCCTGTCTGTCCCGTCCTGTCCGGTATGGACCCCATCTGTCAATCCTACTCGGGCAATTGGTATCGATCTCGTCGGGCTCTGGCTTCCTATCATTTTACGCCAGACTGCTGTCTAACGTGCATGACTCCCCATTGCTCGTAAAATAAAAGGCTTGTGTGAGTAACGTCACGCGTTTGGGTCCTGATCCTTTTCTGGTACATGACAAGAAGACTTCTGGAGACAACAAAGTCACAACTCCAAATTGTTTTTTAAAATGTGTTCGGATTTTATAACTGCGGTCCAATTGGAGCTCTTTTGTATGAAGGGAGCATTTTTTAGAGCGAACGGCAAACCCCGGCAAACTCCGGCAGTCCCCGACGCAAGGTGACCTTCATCAAGGGGTCATTTTCCTTTAAATTAACCCTAAATAGTAAACTTTGAAGAATGGAAGGATTAAGGGATTAGCGTTAAATGGATTGACACACTGGGGACAAAAGACAAAAAAAAAATGCTTCTTACTTTTCACCTTTGATTTTTTTTTACCGTTTTAATAGATTTTGAACTTACAAAACGTCTCTGCCCGGGTGGCTGACAACTTTTTCAAGAAAAAAGAAAAGAAAAGAAAAAAAACAAAATATTTTTTTTCAAATCAAACGTTCGCTTCATTCCAATTTTAAAAATCTTCGTTCGGTTTGGAAATTTCAGAATTTCAGTTCGTTTGGGAATTTACAAACTCAGTAGCCAATCAGAAGCCTGTATCGAATAACTTTGTGCTTCCGGACTTTCTCGAGCGTTATAAGGTCGTGCATTTGCATATCATTTTCCAAAGTAGACGCACAGAGAACACGAGAAAAATGGAGAAGTGGTTAGGAACCAAGTCAAAACCTCAGCCCCAGAAGAAAGATTCAAAAGAAGCTAAGAAAATGGATGACGCTACAAAATGTAAACGTACATTAAAAGCATCACAGAAAGAGGAGATCACGTGGCTTGTTTTAGATCAGGGGATGGTGTCATAATAGTCTGTAGTTTGCTATAATCTTCGAACTGTGCAGCCCTTTGTGACTCTTTGTGATTAAGGGCTATGCAAATAAATATGACTTGACTCAGGGCACCCTGGTGGAAAATTTACAGGAACGGCGGGACCGAAACGTACTGCTGATAAGATAATCAGCACATCCAGACGCTGGTGACGCAGAAAGGTCCTGATGATGTAGAAACGCTCAGTTGTTTTGAGGACCCCAGACATCGGGACTCTTCTACGAGATGGTGAAGCCCAGGGGGCTTCCTTGGCGCGCCCATGGAAGGAGTCGGCACGCCATTATGCGGGGGGAGGATGGCCAATAGGGGAAATCAAAAGGACTTGAGAAAAAGGCTTCCCAGAGACTCCAACGTCACTAATTCGGCTGTTTTCGATGGAGTACACTTAGTTAAATTGTTAATGAAATTAAATCTGCCCCCGTGTGGAAATGTCGGCTTCCTGTTCGTCTTTTCCCTCAAGAAACGAGCGCGCATAAATTGTTGGGTGAATGTAGGTTGTGTTTGGTTAATGGAGTCAGATAACTCATTCGAACAATTTGGTAAACGCTACATTTTGATATTTAATTTCCAACATCAGCAAACTTCGCAATCGTGTTTGTGGGGTGGGTTGGTGATCCTTGTGGGATCCGGTGCTCAGTGTCAGGGTAGAAAAGACACGGCAGACGAATTTCACAGCCTGCCGGGGGTTGGAGAGAAAGTCCATAATCCAGGGACAGCTGGAGGAGGAGAGCACCAAGTGGGAGAGATCTCCACCTGGACCTCAGGCACAATGGTCCAGGAACCACATTCTGACATAACTCCCGCGTTTCTCTATTTGGATTTCCACACCCCCTTAGGGCTGATCTGTTTTTTTATGTAACCTTGAAGATTTCATAAAAAAGAGAGGGATTTAGAATGGGATGCAATTCTCTTATCTAAAGGATCATCTCCTGGTCCTCCTCGCAAGTTCAAAAGCCTTTGATGTCTTCTCTCCTTATGTTTGAGTGCCTTCTATAGTTAATGCTCATCCACCAACCAATATTTACATGTTGAAACACGTATGTCTCTTTGTGGATGGTTATCGGGGACCAAAAATGAAAGACGATTTGTGTTTAGTCGGCATAATTTTAATTAATTAAAAAAAAAACATTTCTATTCTAAAAATAAAAAATAGAGACGCCAGAATAAAATGGAGGAAAACATTTAGGGAGTCCAAGTCAACAGGATCACCTCCTGTATCTCTCCTGCGCTCCTTGTCTCCTATCATCCCGTCTTCTGTCATCATCTCGTCTTTTCTCTGCCTCTCGTCTTTTTTCTTGGTCTCCTCGTCTTCTTTCGTCGTCCCGTCCTTTTTCGTCATCTCCCCGTCGTCTTTTGTCCTCATCCCCTCGCCTTCCGTCCCCGTCCCTTCGTCTTTTCTCCCCATCCCTTTTTCTTTCCTCGTCCCCTTTTCCTCTCTCGTCATTTTCCTTTCTTCTCTCGTCTTCTCCTCTTCTGAATTCCTCTTTACACCCTCTGTTCTCCTTGACCGGAGGCCTCCTTTGATAATACTTGTCATAGGCAGCGTCCTCCTTCTCCTCTTTCACTCGAACGGTAGCAGGAGGCGGAGAAGGAGAAGAGGACGATGAGGACGAGGACGATTGACTCTCTTTCTTTTTCTTCTTCTTTTTCTCCTTCCTGTCTTTCTTCTTTTTCTCTTTTTTATCTGCAGGAGAAGGAAATAGAAGCGGTGATATGACAGGAAATCCTCCAGAAGGAACTCGAACTTACCTTTCTTGCTCTTCTTCAGGGGGAGAAGGTCTTCCTGGTCGGACAATGGCAGCTGGGAAGAGGGCGGCTCCTGCTTGAGGGATGGAGCACAACCCTCCTCCCTCAGGCGCCGCGTCACGTCGTCGATGTCTTCGTGGTCTTTGGGGGGACGGTATTCCCGGACGTGGTCCACACGGATGGTCCGACCCTTGATCTGGAATGGGCCAATAAAGCGACCTTTTCTCAATTGAATGCCTTGAGTTTATACTGATAAATGCAGCCTTTGTTGATATCAAGACTATTGATCATTGTTTGAATAAATAATAAACGGTCTGCATCGGACTCTGAGGAAAGTCAGAAAAGCCAAAGAAATGCTGATCACCAGCAGGTGCTCCGGGGATTATTATCGGGTTCGGGAAGTGACTTAGGCGCAGGGATGTGATTGACGTGAGGAGAAAAAGTCTGAAACCTAGCCGGGGGTTTGGGGACCGCAGGCCCCCCGGGGTGTCCAGGGCGGAGCCTGGTGGGGGGACGCAGGGGGGCGGGGCCCCCTGAAGCTCCTGGGTTTTAAGCAATTTACTTGTCCAAAACCATGCTTAAATTAATCATTTAAGTAACATCTTTAGAAGATTTAAATAAAAGAATTTGCCCACATACCTGATTTTTTTTGTAAATACTGCAGGGTCAGTTCAAATGCAATTCAGACCCTGCAGCTTGTGCAACGATGCGGCCAATTTATGCAATTTTTCTAACGGCCGCCAGAGTGCGCCAGAGCAATAAAGGTAAGAGTGAGACAGTCGGATTTTTAATTTGTTTGCTACGCAAGTGAAAAAGTGAAAGTGAAAAAGTCGGAATTCCGACTATAGTTATAAAAATCACATCCCTGTAGGCGGCACTGGGAGAGAAGGCAATAGCAGTGCTGCAGGTCAGGCCTACTGCCGCGGCTAAGCTACGTAAAGACCCTGACAAGCCAGCCCTGTTGAGCCTGTATCTCACCAATGTCATGAAAAGCATGACCTGGAGCTACAACTTGTAAGAAACAGCTTCATTTGGTACGGTTGTATTTTAGCAAAAGAATAAATAAAACTCTGCTCAATGTAAACACTCGTGTTGTGTCACCTTGATGCCGTTTAAGTTGTCCACTGCCAAAATGGTGCTCCTCTGGTCCTCGTAGCACAGAAAACAAAAGCCTTTTGACTTTCCAGTCTTCTTATCCCGCACCAAATTGATGTTGACAATCTCGCCATACCTTTCGGAGACAAAAACACTCAAAACCATTCTTCTGCAAATGAACATTCAGGATCATAGATCAGAAATTTGCCCAAAAGCACGTGCCTGTATACAAGCGAAAAGCCCAAATTAAGGGATTACTTACTGCGAGAAGACACAGATGATGTCACCTTCGCTCAGTTCGTAAGGGAAACCTCCTTCAGGGAAAAAAGAAAGTGTACAGGAGAAGGTGACTTTCATCTTACTATTGTATTTCATTATTTGGTCTTCATCTAACCTATGAAAACCCAGGCGCTGTCCTTGTACTCGCTGTGCCATGACGCCTTCTCGTTGATACCCAGGTTAGCTTCTCGCTCGTTGAGCTCGTTGATCAACTTGATTTTTGTCAAAGGACTGAAATAAAGTCACACACACACACACACGCACACACACACACACAAACACATCAACGATATAGCTATTGTGTAGCCCCTTCTCAAGGTTTCTCATCGTCCTCATGATGAGGTTTTTAACTTGTTCCTTGCCAGGGTTGGGTAGGCTTACTTTAACTGGATTACTTTCAATGACTTTTGGATTACTCCAATACCAAAGACAAAAGAAACTAAATATGAATAAAATGATGGCTCAAAACACGTGGTAAGCTTTCTCTCCTGGCTTTGATCTCTTTGATCTCCGGCAAAACGAACATAAAATGCGACAGAAACAAAATGAAAATCAATCCAAACAGCTTGCCAACATCATTTTTGCCATTCCATGAGTTCCGTTACTCCCCAAGCCTGCACAAAATTTAGTCATTTTATTCATATGGTGTTATGAGTGCACTGCAGGAAAGAGGTCGAAATATAATGGAAGCTAGAGCTCTTGTTGGTGATAGAAAGGAGTGGAGAGGTGTTGTGAAAGGATAGTGGGATTGTGGACGCGTTCTTAAGGATGGGCTTGGCACCCGTATGATGCGGCAGGGGTAAACCAGTGAAAGCTGTCGGGCCCTGCTGTTGAACAAAAGAGTGTGTTGTGTCACCCTGACCCGAGTGACATGGCCGCTTTCTGGTGTCCCTTTTCATCTGGAGGGACGAAAGCATGACCAACTTGGGTGCCGAGGTGCCTAACTTGTTTGGGTGTTTGGGCAATTGGGTTGGCCATTGTCCAAACATTTTTGTGTGTTTTTTTTGCTATTTATTTCCCTTTTATTTTCTTTGTATTTGTATGTGTGTGTCTTGCTGTCGGTCACCCCTCTTGAGGGATATGACCAAGGTAGATAGTTTCTTTTGTCTTTTAATAGCATATTAGGTATTGGAGTCATCCAAAAGTAAGTGAAAGTAATCAAGTTAAAGTAACCCTACCCAACCCTGTTCCTTGCCCGCATGCAGGTTTCAGATCAGGGCATGTGCTGTCCTACAAGACTTTTTATGATTGAAGGCTCGACAAATACATAAAAAGAAATCATAAATCGTTGTAGTGATCATAGATGGAGCGAAAAATAGTTAATAGATGATTATTGATCTCATCAGACGGGAATTTTTATTGTTGTGTGGTCTTTCCCCCCTACGTAACCATGTTAGCTATTCGCACAAGGTTTTCAAATCAGCGAACAGTAGAAGGACAACAAAACATCAGTACGCACAAAACTTACTTAAAATACTGTTTACATCTTAGGAATACATTTTGTTACTTATGAATTAAAATGTATAAATTGTCAAAAACTCACTTCATTGTAATAGTGGTGGAAATTCATCAACAGAGAGCATAATAAACGACTTCCGGGTCAAAGTTTAGACTACTAATACTGGACTCATCGTTCATGTTATTTTTTTATTACATTTTTGAAGTTTTTAATTAAGTGTTTATAATAATTACTATTTACGAATCGATACATTCTTGTTGGGTTCATGTTGAAAAAATAACAATCATAAATTAAATGAAAAACAGTCCGCCTGCTCGCCAGGTGGCGCTGTATATTGTGTGATTTTAGCTAACACGTTTGTCAACAACAACCTCGAAGCTACTTTTAGCATTCAAAAACCACCACAATTCATGACTTTTCTATTTTATATATATTTTTTGAAATAATCAGTTTAACGATGGAAATTGTAAATTCCATTGGTATGAATCGATTGTTTATTTAAGAGCCTTCAGTCGGTAAGTGCAACACAGAGGAACATTATTAACATATTTGTACTCAAATGTTCATTTTTTGTGTGCTTTTGTTTGAATTTCTTTCAGCTGCGGGATGATTTCGCAGGTCTTTATTTTGTCCTCCAAAGGCGATCGCCTTGTCTTCAAAGACTGTATCCTCGACATTATAATATATAGAATAGAATATACCTTTATTGTCATTGTTACAAAATGGGTTGAACATACTGTGACAACGAAATTGGGCATGGCACTCCAGGCTCACATTTAAGTGAGGATAAAAGAAAACAAGAAGATAAAAGAACAAAGAAGATAAGGTTATAGAACAAAGAAGATAAGGTTATGGTTATAATTTACACAGTATTTATACAATAAATGTGGGCATGTAGGATGTTACATACAGTTTGGGATCATATTTGTGCAAAAATAGCCAACATGGTGCAAAAAATAGTCAACATTGTGCAAAGTGAGCATAGGCATGAATACGTTCGTATGAGGTAGTGTGTTTGCAAGAGTTTCAGTTTTTTGTGCGGTGTGTGTTAAGGTAATGGTCCTGGGGAAGAAACTGTCTCTGATTCTGTTGCGCTTGCCGAAAGGCAGCAGGTCATAGAATAGAATGGAATATACCTTTATTGTCATTGCTACAAAATGGGTTAACATATTGTGACAACGAAATTGGGCATGGCACTCCTGGTTCACATATTCACAGTGAGGATAAAAGAAACCAAGAAGATCAAGGAACAGAGAAGATAAGGTTATAAAAACAAGGAGGGTAAGGTTATAGTTATAATTTACACAATATTTATACAAAGAAATGTAGGATGTTACATACAGTTGGTATCGTAATACAGTTTGGTATCGTAAGGGTTGTGCAATATGCATTTGGTGCAAAAATATTCAACATAGTGCAAAAAATACCAAGGTGAGCAGTAAACAGTGCAGTCAACAGGTGGTGAGAAAAGTCCTTGATGATGTTTTCTGCTCTGCTGAGGTAGCGAGAGCAGGCAATGTCCTCCAGACTGGGTAGAGAGCAACCAACGATTCTCTGGGCTGTGTTGATGACCCTCTGAAGCGTTTTCCTGTCTGCTGCTGTGCACCCAGCATGCCACACAGTAATGCAGTATGTTAGAATACTCTGCAGCTGCTGTTTCAGATGATTTTTCCTGAGCACTCTCAGGAAATGTAGTCGCTGCTTGGCCTTCCCTACCACCGCTCTGGTGTTTGCAGAAAAGGAGAGGTCATCGGAGATGTGCACACCCAGGAATTTGAAAGAGTGGACTCTCTCTACACAGTCTCCTTTTATGATGAGTGGTGCTGGGTTCCTGCCTTTCCTCCAGTCCAGTATCATTTATTTTGTTTTTGTGGTGTTCAGTATGAGGTGGTTTTTCGAACACCACGTTGTCAGTGACTCCACCTCATCCCTGTACGCCGCCTCGTCCCCTTCAGAGATGAGGCCCAACAAGGGGGTATCTTCGGCGTACTTAACAATTGTGTTTGGGAGGTGGGTCGGTGGACAGTATGTACATGTTCGCATGTATGCTATACGTGTATGTCCCTCGGATTTTACAATTTTTTTCACCTTGACTGCCCCATCCTACAGTCCGGGGAGACATCGAAGAGGATGCCGTCGGTCTATTTTATAACAAAGTGACGGCTTTGACCGGAGACCAGCCTCCTGTTGTCATGGTAACCCGCAGTGCAACGTGCCAGTCGACGTGGCCAATTCCTCTCGTCTTGTATTGTGTTTATTTGTCCACAGACGCACAAAAACATCCACTTTGTGCACGTATGGCTGGGAGGACTGTATCTGGTCGCCACGACTACCGCGGCGGACTCTTCCCCCTTTGCCATCATTGAGTTACTTAACAGGTGAAGTGCGTTGCCACGGCAACCGGAAGCATGGAGGCACTTGACGTGAAGGCTTGCGTGCATGTGGTGCGTTGGCAGGTTTGCGGCGCTCGTCAAGGATTATTGCGGCGCTTTGTCGGAGAAGACCGTGCAGATGAACTTTGCGCTCATCTACGAACTTCTGGATGAGATGCTGGCAAGTTATATTTACATGTGCATAATTGGAGAGAATTTTAAATGACTATGTAAGCCTGGTTGCGCTTGCATTGTTGAGGTAAAACTGTGGAATCCATAGTAGCATTTAAAATAAGCATAAAGTATGTGCACGCCGAAAGATATCAACTTTCATTTAGTTATGAAAGTCAACAACAAAAACATTTCTTTTCATCAGTGCCAAACCCAAACTGCGCAAGGCGCTTTGTGGAGCTTTTCTATGCAACGCCGGTCCAAATCTAGTGAGTAACAAGGAAAATATGCTCTTATGACAGCAGGTTAAATGGACGAAAATAGTGGTTCACATTGACAGGAGCTTGTTTCGCATATACATTCAACTTAAGAAGTATTGACTCTGCTCGACTTGCACCCACCTTTAATACAGATAGGTAGATAGATAGATAGATACTTAATTCATCCCCGTAGGGAAATTCACACTCCCAGCAGTATCCTTGTGTTGATTATTAACAGGATGGCCTCGGGGTGCTGTGTTGTAGTTTAGCAACAGCAGAGTGGATAACGTACCATGCTAGGCCAAAACTTCGACGTCCCTGCAGCAGATGGAAATCTTTGTGCCCAGGGATACACCGCCTTGTGTTCACCTAGATAGCGAGTCCGCCTCCTATCCGCTTCCCGCAGGCTAAAGTGTCTCTGTCTAACATCGCTGAAGCTGGGTAGCTCCGGGTGGCTCCACGTTAGCATCCGGGATGCTAGACGTGAGGCACGTTTCCGTAAAACACAGCAAACTGCACTCCCCGTACACTTTGACGTTTTTCACCAGCATGCCACCCTAGCGTTCGCACTCAGGCATTACCGGCGTTCGAACTCCGATTTTTTGACCGAACAGCGAAGCAAGAATTTCTCCAAATTTTTGCTCGGACTCCGATTTGTTCCAACTGAGAGGCGTTCGAAAACCCAGGTTCCACTGTATTGATACTAAGCACAAACGGATGCACGATTCATTCTACGTGAATGCGGGCATGTGGCTTATTTGCAGGATTACGGCTACGTGCAGTCAACGTCATGTGACGTCCTGAAGAACTTCATCCAGACGGAGGCCTTGTCGACGCGACCCTTCAGCCTGTTGGACCTGGCTAACGTGGGGCTAGTATGTTGACGCAGCCGCATATAGTGACCTTTCTACATACGAATTTAAATCGCATCTCGAATTGCTCGTGTAACGAGGAAATTTTCCCCGATATGAAATCATTTCAAATCAATTGTCTGGATTGCGACCTCCACTAAGGATCTAAGTGAATTCTAAATAGCTAAAAAAACAACATTCAAATAGTATCCATCCATCCATTATCTGTACCCCTTATCCTAAGTAGGGTCTCGGGGGTGCTGGAGCCCATCTCAGCTGTCTTCGGGCAGTGGGCAGGGGACACCATGAACTGGTTGCAGGGCACACAGAGACAGACAACTCGCTCTCGGGACAATTTGGACCAGCCAATTAGCCTGACATGCATGTTTTGGGAATGTGGGAGGATACCAGAGTCCGGAAGAAACCCACGCAAGCGCGGGGAGAACATGCAAACTCCACACAGGAGGTTCGATCTCATGACCGCCTAACTTTTTTTCTGTAATTTCTTGCTTTGTTTACAATATCATCGTTCTCATTTTTTTTTTAATCTAACACTTACGTTTTCCTTTCTGTAACTATAAATAAATAATTTAAAACGAATTGGTCCGTTTCCCGACCTTCCAAAAGGATGAATGTCAACCTTAAATGGTTATAAAACAGATTCAAATGATTCAAATCCTAATTAAACATAAAAATACAGTAATAAGATAAGTAATAGGATACTGACGAGATAAAATGTGAGTTTATTATGAGCACTTACCACGGAGGGACTCGAACCACCGTAAAGAGGTCCCAAAAAGGAGATGCCATAAAATATAATTAAAGAGATGCAATCGAAACAAACTTACTGCGGAATACAGGTACCCTACAGGTATAACCAAGGGTGCCGAATCGGGTGCATGAGGGCGGGAGGTGCATGCATAAACTAGTGGTAGCCTCTGGGACTGCTCGTGCAGCTGACTTTGCTTGGTAAATTGGGCAAGATTTTTGTAAAAGAAAATAAATAAATAAAACTTGCGTATCAAAATTCTCCTGCGTAGAGGTGCTTGTATAAAGAAGCATCACAGTTCTTCTCTTTTTTTGAATTAGTTTTTTTTTTTTTTTTTTTGACCCGTTGCAGTTCGGAGCTGACACGCAGCAGAGCAAAGTGGCACCCAGTTCTGCCGCCACCAGGCCTTTGCAGGTATTGCGTCTCGTGTCCTCGAAACCCGCTTGAAAACGTTCAAATGAGATTTGATTTCAAAGCCAGAAAACCCAACGCTATTTGCGTGTGTCCAGGGAGGCAAGAGCGAGATCTTTGTGGACATTATCGAGAGGATGTCGGTGGTCATGAGCGCCAACGTGAGTACCATTGATGGATCGGTGGAGGCGGGGCCTGGATAGAAGAAAAATTGAATTGTCTACCCAAAGAAAACTATGTAGTGGTGAGGGCGGTCTGAAAAATGAAGAGAAGACAAACAAAAGGAGAAATATAGAGAGAAAAAGAAAAAAATAATAAAGCGAGAAAAAAGAAGAGAAAAGTTGGTTAAAAAGAGAAGAAACAAAATAATAAAAATATACAAGAAAAAAAGGGAAAAAGAAAGAAGTGAAAAAGCAGGAAATTATAAGAAAAAGAAGAGAAGCAAGAAAATAAAGAAAGCAAGGAAATAAGAAACAAAAGAATAAAAAAGCAAAGGGGAAAAAAAGCAAGAGAATAAAATAATTAAAAAAACAAGCAGGAATAAAAGAGGAAAACTTAAGAAATAAAGAATTCCAAAGTCAGAAAAACAGAAATAAAAAAAGGGAAATAAAATCAGATAAAAAGATGAAATAGAAGTTAAACGCTAGGGAGGGGAAATGAAAAACAAGAGGAAAAAAAAATGATGAAGTAGAAAAAAGCAGTAGAAGGCAGGTTGTGGGATATCCTTTATTTCAGTTATTACTCTTAATAATGTTATGTTCTGCACAAAATAAACAAATATGTTTTGTAGAAAAAAAATATCGTACTAAAGAATAATACCATTTATTTGTTTTACTCTGTTGTGAAGTTCATTTCAATTTTTTGGAGCCTAAGCAACTTTAAAGGGGAATCCCTGCACTTGACAACCATATTTTTATTCAAAAAATGGACGTTTCAGTGCAACAACAAAGAAACTACACTTATCATGAAACACTTCCCTGAATAAGACTGGAAACAGTGCTGTAGATGTGTAATTTATATAGCGCCACTGTTCCTTATTGTCATTGGAGGTTGGGAAACCAGATCAGACATGGCATTCCAGGGCCAAACATGTCTTCAAGACTTTGAAGGGAAAAAACACAATAGACGATCAGGATAGAAAGAAAAAAAGAATGTATTGCTTAGAAAACGGGCCTATGTTATCATCATGATCCCGCAAACGATTCGGGTAACGAGCGTTTTGGGTTTTGTCAGGGCGTGCTGATGAAGGCGGAGGTCGAAGGTGAAGTCAAGGTCAAGTGCTTCCTGCCCAGTTGCTCAGGTGAGAGGACCACATCACCTACCTATCTAGCTATCCAGACATCTATCTATCTAGACATTTATCTATCTAGACATCTATCTATCTAGACATTTATCTATCTAGACATCTATCTATCTAGACATCTATCTAGACATAGACATCTATCTAGACATCGATCTAGACATATAGACTACATATCTAGACATCTATCTAGACATCTCTCTATCTAGACATCTATCTCTCAAGACATCTATCTCTCTAGACATCTAGACATCTATCTAGACATCTACACATCTATCTAGACTACATATCTAGACATCTATCTAGACATCGATCTAGACATATAGACATCTATCTAGACATCTAGACATCTATCTAGACATCGATCTAGACATATAGACTACATATCTAGACATCTATCTATCTAGACACCTATCTATCTAGACATCTATCTATCTAGACATCTTGACATCTATCTAGACATCTATCTATCTAGACATCTACACATCTATCTAGACATTGATCTATCTAGACTACATATCTAGACATCTATCTAGACATCTACACATCTATCTAGACATCGATCTATCTATCTAGACTACATATCTAGACATCTATCTATCTAGACATCTATCTAGACACCGAGACAACTATCTAGAGATCTAGAGATTTATCTCTCTAGACATCTCTCTAGACATCTATCTATCTAGACATCTATCTCTCTAGACATCTATCTCTCTAGACATCTATCTATCTAGACATCTATCTATCTAGACATCTATCTAGACATCTATCTAGACATCTATCTATCTTTCTAGACATCTATCATCACATTTTTATAACATACTAAAGAAAAAAATTGAAGAGGTAGAAAATCATTCCCAAAACCGAGGATCCAACTCGTAGAGTACATCATTTAAAAGGGAGCCCGTACCAATTTAAAATCTTCTATTTATCATGATGTCTCTAGTTCGTTAAGCCAAGTTTTTTAGGGATGGAGTGTCGTTTTTTTCAAAAAGTTTAAAATTTTTCTATGTAAAAAATATTGCAATGAAGAGATAGAGTTCTCGTATTTATTTAATGAGAATATACGGAATTTCTAGTTGTTGTTTTTCTTAAAACTTAAAATACTTCAAATACAGTACTTCAATGGAATTTATTATAGTATTTCAATGGAATTTATTTCTTGGGGGCAAATATTTGGGATTTCACAGAAAAATAACTCCAATTCATAAGTAATTTCAGCGCAACAAAGAAAAACATTCTGTACAAAATGTTATAATTGGGCATGACTGATTTTAGTGACTGGTAAGATCGTGAAGACTCAACTTTGTTTATCAGTAGTCTGATGGACAAAAACAGAACATTGTGGGGTTTATTTTATAAATATTAATAGTTTTTTTTACATAGTGCAATCCATACCTAGTAGTTGCTTCCATGTTTTTGTGGCATCTTACTCAGGGTTGGGTAGGGTTACTTTAACTGGATTACTTTCAATGACTTTTGGATTACTCCAATAGCAAATATGCTAATAAAAGACAAAAGAAACTAAATAGGAATAAAATGACTCAATTTTGTGCAGGCTTGGGGAGTGACGGAATACATGGAACGGCAAAAATGATGTCGGAAAGCTGTTTGGATTGATTTTCATTTTGTTTCTGTCACATTTGATGTTCGTTTTGCCGGAGATCATAGAGATCAAAGCCAGGAGAGAAGGCTTACCACGTGTTGTGAGTCATCATTTTATCCATATTTAGTTTTTTTTGTCTTTTATGAGCATATTTGGTATTGGAGTCATCCAAAAGTCATTGAAAGTAATCCAGTTAAAGTAACCCTACCCAACCCTGATCTAACTGCTACGCTGTTCTCAAATGCCATTGTTTTTTGTTCGCATTAGACAATACAGTGCCACCTAGTGGTCAAACATGACACAATGTACCTTCGAAGCTACAAAAGTGCTGCAGCGCCGTCGCCCTCCTGGCCTAAACGCATTTTAATGGAGTAATTTCAGTGAGTTAATGTTTCACTTTCTTCAAAAAAGTATTACCTTAGAATAATTTTTTAGCACCTTCAGGTGGTAAAAAAAACAAAACAATAGTGATTTAAATAATAAGAAAAATACACAAACTATGATATAAACCAGAATTAAAAATGCTAGTAGGTGGAGAAATCTGCATTTATTTGACATATAATGAGCTTCACGTAAAGGTAGCTGATACAGTGTTCTGGTTTGCCCGCGTCATTTTTGCTGGGGACGCATAGTCCCAAATCAACGTGCGTCCCCGGGACACAACTTTTTTGACACAAAATTGTCATTATTACCCGATTTTTTTTTCACAAAGATTTACCGCACTCCAAACTTTTTGTCAGGCAGATCCGCCATTGTTGTTTTGGTCTCGCGCCGATCTTGGCAAACGAGATCTCGTTGCTTCGAGATGACGTGATTGTTTTGGTGGTTGTCGAGTGAAAGAGAAGTATAGCTCCGTAAAAACAGTTGGTATTAGGTGATAATCAACAAAAAATTGGTAATTTCTTCAGTGTCGATAATAGGTCGAAACATAATACAGAAATAGGTAACAACGGCAATAATTCCGGCACAAAAAAACGACGGAGACATTTTTCAGAAGACCGCGAAGGCAAGGAAAACACGTGTTTTGAAGCTAACGATTCGACAAAAGATAATAAACAAAAGAATACTCCTAACAAGAAAAGGACTTTTCTGCCAAAATGGACTCCATTATATTCCTGGTTAGGCTATGAGGAGGATGATAATGGAGGCTACATGTTCTGTGATGCGTGCACACAGCGTGACAAAAAAACTGGATTGCATCAATCATTTCGCAATACGAACTTTCAGAAAAGCACATTGGATCAGCACAACGACAATGAAAACCACAAATTAGCTATGGAAATTCCGTTGCTGCAATTGGACCTTGAGAAGGCATTACAACTGTGGTGGGACAGCAAACCACAAAGAATATATGAACTGAAAAGTCTGAAGTGATTAAAACTGCATAAATATATAGACTAGTATTTTAGCCATATTATTTTGTGTAATGTACAATATTTTTGTGAACTGAAAAATCCTAAGTGATAACTGCCTTGTATTACCAATTAACTGTGATGATTATAACTGAATGAATATATAGATTTATTTATATATTTGTCGCCGATTTACAATTTCAACCTCAATAACACTAAATTTTGGGGACCCATAGATCTCTGTTGCGACCCATAGATTTTTTAGCATGCGAGTCCCCGGGACCCATCACTTTTCAGAGGTAAAATTAACACTGCTGATATCGTGTTCAGCCATCTTGCTGCTGCGTGTACCCGAAAATCCCCAAACCTCGTAAAAAGATCAATATCCAGGATCGCTAACGCCGCAATCCTCTGTTGCAGAAATCCGTATCGGCCTCAACGAGGACTTGAGCGTGGGCAGCTCGCAGCTCACAGGTAGGCTAGTCGGCCGTCCGTCAAAGTTTCCGAGCGAAAGAAAGCGAAACGGCGCTGACGGCGTTTTCCCGGACAGGATACGGCGCGGCGGTCCGGGTGGACGAGTGCAGCTTCCACCCGGCGGTCCGGCTGGACGACTTTGAGGCTCACCGCATCCTGAGACTCAGCCCGAGCCAGGGGGAGGTGAGGCGCCCGTACGCTGGCATCCGATTGGCGTTGTGATGATTTATGACCCCCCTTCTGAAGCAAAGCATCATGCAATACCGACTGGCCGACCACTTGCCCTTCGCCCCGCCCTTCCGACTTTTTCCCGCCATCGAGAGAGACAAGACGGGAAGGTAACTTGCTCTGAATTTCAAATGCTCCCCGGTGGAGATAATAAGGGCCCCACTGTGATGTTGTGGGGTCTAAATCGACCTCTTACATGTGGGAGAGCTATTTACAAGTTGCTAACGCTAAAAAAGATACACCAGGCATTTGACTTGTTACAACTGCCAGTTGGAGAGGGGGAGGGGCCAGAAGAGGAGGACCTTACGTCCATCTCCTTGGCCGCGCTCCTAACATTGTGGGGCCCTTCCCCCACCTAACTGCATTTATTTAGGCAGAACAAAGAAAGAGAAAGAAAGAAACGCCCCTTTGGGAGGTACCAATATTTATCCGACTCCATTAACCACACACAACCTCCAACAAATTATGCGCGCTCCTTTCTTGAGAGAAAAAAATGACCAGGAAGGCCTTTCACACGGGGGCTGATTTATTCATAACATCAGAACTAAGTGTAAAACAGGAGACGGCTGAAGTGACGTTGGAGTGTGTGTGAAGCCTTCTTCTGAAGTCCTTTAGCTTTCTCTTATTGGCCCACGTCTCCCCGCAAGATGGCGTCTCGGCTCCTCCCATGGGCGTGCCAAGCAGATGTTTTGCGCCCAACGTTCTCACAACACAGCGCCTTGATGTCTGGCTTCCCAAAACGACGCCTGTCGTTCAGCGTCAGCAAATCCTCGAGTCCTGTTTATCAAAATTTCCTAGACAAAATATTATGCTTTTCGAACAGCCTGCCCTGACATTGTACAGCCCAGTCAGTGAATATCTTTATTGCATTAAACTGAGTCAATAGTCTAAAATCCTTTATAGTCAAATGTATAAAATCCTTAAGCATTGGACAATAGCGTGCCACCTGGTGGTCAAACATGACACAATGTACTTTCGAAGCGACAAAAGTGCTGCACACTGACTGACACCTTCCTGGCCTAAACACAATAAGATGCTGAATTTTTGAGCCAGATGTATTCTTGATAAGAGCCACACCTCGCCCAACCCCTTATGTACATCCTCTGGTGTCGAAGTGAAGATTGAAAGGTGGTGGGAGGGATGTAAGTTGGGCTTGGGGTACTTCCCAAAAGTATGTATCTCTAAACCAGATGGGATCACGTTTCTGTTTCAAATATTGGTACCGCCCAAAGGGGCGTTTCTTTCTTTCTCTGTCTTTGTTCTGCCTAAATAAATGCAGTTTAGTGGGGGAAGGCCCCCCCCCAGAGTTAGGAGCGCGGCCAAGGAGACGGACGTGAGTAAGTTCCTCCTCTCCTGGCCCCTCCCCCTCTCCAACTGGCAGTTGTAACAAGTCGAATGCCTGTTGTATCTTTTTTAGCGTTAGCAACTTGTAAATAGCTCTCCCACGTGTAAGAGGTCGATTTAGATCCCACAAGGGACGATAAATGACGTCCTCCTGTCTGCATTTGTTTGGCAGGTTGCTCATGTTCTTCAAGCTCCGCTGCGACCTGCCGCCTAAAAGGTGACTTATTCGCACCGAAAGCACACAATCGATGGCGTCCGTCACCATGACGCGTTGGTTTTGTGTGCCCGCAGCGCGGCCGTTAACGTGAGCGCCAGCATCCGTGTTCCCAAAGGTTGCATCAGGTAAGCAAATTTCATCCTGATTTGAATGAGGCAAAACATTGCAAAATAAACATTTTTGACGCGGGGGAAAAAAAGAGAAGCGGGCTGTTTCCATGGCAACCTCAACGCTCACCTTGAGCACATTGAAAGAAACCTCAGAGAAATCAATAATTCCCATTTCTAAAGTCACTTTTTTTTTTTTTTGGACCACCTTTTTTTCTTAATGGCAATTTGATGCTTTATTTCTAAACGACACTTTGAACCACAGCAGTTGAAAGGATAAATATTCTGCATTTATATGGTGCTGACCTTCCTAAGCGCTTTACAATGTGTTTCACACTTATCTCTTCACACCTGCTTATCAGGGGCTTTAGGGGTTGAGTCTCTTGCCCAAGGACACTTCCACATTTAACTCGGAGGAATCAAACCTGTGACCTCACAGTCCCCAGACGAGCGATAATGCCACCCCATGAGTCTTTTTACTATTTTTCCACACTTATTTTTGAACCCACACATGCATGTACTGGCAGGTCATGCATCCAAGGGTTAGTGTGTAGTATTTAGCGCCTCCTAGTGGTAAAAAACGGCTCATTTATTTAGTAAAATTTGTAAGAAATTACAAACTACCACATCAAACTGTATTTTAAGAATACTTGTAGGTCTAGAAGATTTGAATATTGACTGGGACTGCATCGTACGGGTGCTTGAAATCCTTGAAAATGCTCGAATTTTAATGTTGTCTTTTCAAGGTTTGAAAAGTGCTTTTATTTTGAGTAAAGTGCTTGTAAACCCTTGAAATTGTTGCCTTGTTTCACGGCAGTGTGACTCGATGGACCACGCCTTAAATGTGATTTCATTTTTGAAAAACAACAAAGAAACATTTTCCTCAAATATAAAACAGAAAAATATGAAGATGATTCCTTCTTTCTTTTCTTTTTGGTATTCTTGCCCTCATGTAGGTTTCAGATCAGGGGATGTTGAAATTCAGATCTGTGCAGTGCTTTGGGACTTTTTGTGATTAAGGGCTACACTAAAAACAATCGAATCTGCCTAAAATTGACACCGACATGCCTGCACTGGTGGCTCAGCTTTGCCATTGCATTTCTTCTTCTTCTTCAAGAGGATTTACGGCAGCTGGCATTTGTTTGTATGGCGACGTCATATGAAGCGTCATCGCCCCCTAAGTGTCGCACTGGAGAAATTGGAATCATCTCTTCCAAAGTGGTTAAAAAGTGCTTGCCATGAAAAATGTGTAAAAACCCTGTAATTGATTTCTTTTTTCAATTTACCGTCAACCCTCGCTGCTTCGTGGGTAGTAAAATATTCTGCGACCATTATCCCTGATCGTATATTGCCTGCAGTGTGTCCCAGTGTCTCTTTTTTGCTGTTCTCTCCACAAAAAGAAACTGCATTTCTACAGCCTCGATCTATTATCCCTGATCACATATTGCTGCGAGCGAGTGCTGGCAAACCGCACGTAGTTCAAGCCCGGTAGCCTTTTTTTTTTTTTTTGCCGTTATTGTATTTCAGCCTAAAATGTACAGTACTCGTGTGGTCGCGTTCCATTATCCCCGATTGCATAATGCTGCAAACGGGGAACGTCAGACAGAACTTTTGTCTGGATGCGTGCTGTTAAATGCGCAAAAGTTAAATGCACAGTGGTGGCTGCGATCCGTTATCCCCGGTCGATTATTCCTGAGAGCAGGGGCCGAAAGCGGCAATTTTTGTCTTTTCTTCATTCTTTCTGTTGAAAATGAAAAGCACCTGTGCAGATGTTATTTATGATCTCCGGTCAACTATTAGTGCAAAGAGGGCATGTTAAAAATGAGGCGGGGGTTACTTTGCAGCTCGTTGGGTTCTGGTCCCCATCAACTGTGATAAACGAGGCATCGCAGTATTTTAAAATGTCTCTTACATGGACGGTGCAAGAAATGCAGAAGGAAAGGACTCAGTCACTGGTGTAGTCCAGACTATGTCAGGAAATAGGCCAATATTTTGCTTTCCACAGTAAAATCAGATCTTACGTCATAATTCATTTGTTTTGATAAATTTTAGCACTTAATCCCAAAAAAATCAGATTTTTAAATTTTTAATATCACTTCACGGTTCCCTTAAGTGCCTGGGTCGTCGGGGCACCAATGAGGACGCAACTCTGGACAGCTTTCTCCACAGTTGACTGTTCCTGGCCTGTTTTTGGGTCCTGGCACAGTTGGAACCAGTCCATTCTTGATGTTGTGGGCCCAGTTCTTCTTCTGCCCCCTTGGACTCTTCCCTGGAGAATGATCTTGATCAGTCCTGATGATCTTGTGACCTGACCATGCCACTGAAGTTTCCGTCTGCGCACAGTTGATAAAGGTTCTCGGTAGGGTCCAATGGGCCCTCTGATCGTTTGGTCTGTCACATGGGCTAAGTAGCTGATGCCGACAGGTTTCCTGTAGCATGGCATCTCCGTGGCCTGGATTTTCTTTTGCAGTTTTGCTGCGAGAGACCATGTCTCGTAAGCTCCGGACCTTCGGACATGGTCTTCTCCAGGAAGATGTTGAATAAAGTTGGAAAGAGAACGCAGCCTTGTTCTAAACCACTCTCCAAGGGTACCATTGATCAGTAGCGTACAGTTGTTCAATGGTCTGAACTGGTTTCTGGCCCATGTTGTACTTCCGCATGGTGGCCCATAAAGCGGCTCTCCGTACTCGCCTTGTTGTTGAAACTTCTCACATCGGATGTGCAGATGAAAAATCCGTTTTTTGGTTCTCCTCCCCTACCTGAAACTCACCTGTTCTTCGGCTTGGATGTTTTCAGTTCAAGTGCTATCTGAATCATGTCCAATTGAAAAAAAAAAATGGTCTGCAGAGGGATAGGTGCCGCCAGGCTGTATTTGCCCTAGACACACTACACGATGGATAACATCACTAGTTATTGCCAGGGTTGGGTAGGGTTACTTTAACTGGATTACTTTCAATTACTTTTGGATTATTCCAATACCAAATATGCTAATAAAAGACAAAAGAAACTCAATATGAATAAAATGATGACTCACAACACATGGTAAGCTTTCTCTCCTGGCTTTGATCTCTTTGATCTCAGGCAAAACAAACATAAAATGCGACAGAAACCAAATGAAAATAAATCCAAACAGCTTGCCAACATCATTTTTGCCGTTCCATGTATTCCGTTACTGCACAAAATGTAGTCATTTTATTCATATTTAGTTTCTTTTGTCTTTTATGAGCATATTTGGTATTGGAGTCATCCAAAAGTCATTGAAAGTAATCCAGTTAAAGTAACCCTACCCAACCCTGGTTATTGCTTCATATTTGCTCTCAACTACAAAGATATGTTTTCTTCACCTTTAATGGGATCCTCTTCCTACCTGTTGGTGTCGATCCCCATCAGTTTGTCACAGGAACTCAGCAGTCCCGATCAGAACGCCGAGCTGCAGGCGCACAACAGAGCCGTCCTTTGGAATATTTCCCGTTTTCCCGGAGGAACGCAACTCTCTGCCCTCTTCAAGGTAAGAAAAAGCCTGCATTTTTTTTTCTTCACTAGAATTCTTCTTAATATTTGAAATTTTGTGCTATTTGATGTCAGGCAATTCAATCGTTCCACTAAGTTAAAGTGACAATATGTTTGTACTGTTAGCCTCGATCGTTCATGAACTCGACATGTAGTTTTTTGCGGGGTTTGCCTTTCAAACCAATCCCGCGATAGTCAAAACCTGCAAAGTAGAAACATTTCTTTATTTATTTGGTATCAGTAACATATAATACATAGGATTGTAAGAAAATAACTGTAGATCTACAATTAAGACATTTATATATATATATATATATATATATATATATATATATATATATATATATATATATATTTATTATATACCACAGCGGGCAGCACGGCGGCGCAGTGGTTAGCGCGTGTGCGGCACAGTTCTAAGGTCTTGGGAACCTCCTGTGTGGGTTCAAATCCAGCTACCGGAATTCCTGTGCGGAGTTTGTATGTTCTCCCCGTGCTTGCGTGGGTTTCCTCCAGGCACTCCGGTTTCCTCCCACATTCCAAAGACATGCATTTCAGGTGGATTGGCTGGTCCAAATTGTCCCTAGGTGTGAAAGAGCGAGCAAGTTGTCTGTCCCTGTGTGCCCTCAGTTGGCTGGCAACCAGTTCAGAGTGTCCCCTGCCCACTGCCCAATGATTGCTGGGATGGGCTCCAGCACCCCCGCGACCCTACTGAGGATAAGTGGTGCAGCTAATGAGATGAGATGAAATATACCACAGCCATATCCCTCTAGTGGGAGGTGGCTAGAGTCATTTCTGACTCTTCTTGGGAGATTGATTCAGAGGAGGGGATTCCCAGCCCCCTCGCTCAACCCAACTGAGGTGTTGGGAGTCATTAGGTGACCAAACCCCCCAATTCCAACCCATAATGCTGAGCGCCAAAACATAGAACACTCGGAGGAATCGAACCTGCGACCTCAATTGCAGTTGAACAAATGGTCTTTATTATCATGACACAATAATACAACAAAATTGCTTATCCTTTCGGTGTTAGAAAGTAATTTAGAGAGTGGCTGGCTAGCTGCACGCTAGCATCGTGAATCCTCGAGTTGAGCCAGGTCTCTGCAATGATTACAAAACAAACCGCCACGTTTTCCATGACTTGTGGCTCCTGGTCATCCGTTTTATGAGTTGGGGTTAGAGAAAGAACAAAATGCACGATGAAAATAGGTGAGGTATCGCAAACGCAAAAAGTAGACCTGGAAAATGACGCCAACATGCCTGTTCTGGTAGCTTGACTTTATGGTGTTATCGTGTGAAGCCTCAACGCCCCCTACTGGTCGCACACAACACGGCAGCTCTATTTAGTAAACTGACTCTTCCAGCTCCCTAACGGCTCCTCAGATTTTTGTTGATACATTATCATTAATAATAAAACATTATGCACCAAATTATTTAATCATTTCGTATGTTTTACAGCAGATCCCTGAAAACCACATGAAAAATAATCAACAATCAAAGATATGCAATAAATGAATACATTGGAAAACAATTTTAACATTTAGATTGAAAGTGGAACAACAACACAAAATCCCTAAATGCAATGAAATAAAATTCAAAATATGAAATCTTCAGTGCTCCAATATATGATAAAATGCTAAATTTAGACACAAATGAGGCCAAATAAAAAGCAAAAGTTCTGCAATCTCTAAATTTGGAAGATCGGATTCCTTTTGAAGGCAGTGTTCATTTTACCTCTGAAAAGTGATGAGTCCCGGGGACTTGCATGCTCAAAAATCTATGGGTCCCAACAGAGATCTATGGCTCCCCAAAATTTTGTGTGCTCCATGCCCTTACAAACTGTCGTATTTTCCCTTACAAAATACAACATGTTTATTTATGTAGTCTAACATGTTATATTGTACATGTGTTTCCTTATATCATATATATTGTTAATGAACATTTTGTGGTGAGACACTGAGTTGCTCGACGTGAATGAGGTTTATTATGAAAAATGAAGTCGCTTGGACGTTCACTGTAGAAGGAAAAAATACATGCAAACAGAATGAAGTAGAATAATACATTTTCTTATTCAAATTATTCATTCATTTTCTGCATTAAATTATTGTTGGTAACATACTGATTAAAGGGATAACCACAAACCAGTCTTTTTTCGTTTTCTACCTTTATACTTCCTTTTTTTCTTAACTTCTTTATACAACATCATCATTCGTAATATAATGCATCAAAGCAAGTGAGTCGTTTGAGAGCCGGCTCTTTAATGAGTTGAGCCGAAAAAGCCGGTTCTCTAAAAAGAGACGGACTTTCACTACACAACTCGAACTGGAGATCGGCGTGCGGACGAAAACTCGAACCGTGAGACCAAAACAACAAAAAACAAGCCGCACGAAAAGTTTGGGGTACGGTAAATCTTTGTTAAAAAATGCTGATGACAATTTCGTGTCAAAAAAGATGCGTCACGGGGACGCCCGTTGATTTAAGACTATGCGTCCCCAGCAAAAATACTGCGTCTAGGACGCAGGGACGCGGGCAAACAAGAACACTGTGAAGGTACTGGGAAAAATTGAGCAATTGACCTTGAAAGTGCTTGAAATTATCCATGAAAACGATCCCTGGGAGAGGGATTCCTTTATATGCTAATGTTCTTGTAGTGCGCTAACCGCAGCAATATTTTCCTCCAGCTGGATATTCCCGCCCTCAGCTCGGCATCCATGATGGAAGTGGGTCCTGTGGGCTTGACCTTCGAGCTACCCAAGGTCACGGCCAGCGGCCTCCACGTGCGCTTCCTGCGCCTGGCGCCCGTGCAGCATCGCGGGCCCACCCAGCGCTGGGTGCGCTACGTCACGCACTCGGACTCCTACGCCATCCGCATCTGACAAACGGGAACCCCTGACGAGCGAGGGGGACGAAATACTCAATCGTCTACGTCGGGGGTCAGGAACCATTTTGACAAAAAGAGCCATAAAAGCAAAAATATTTGGAACAAAAGCGCCGTCATTTTTGTCCTAATTAATGGTTTCAAAACAAAACAAAAAAATGCTTCGCTCCAGTCTCTGTCTCCCGTCTGTCTCCGGCTATGACCTGTTTTGCTCCTGACCACGTCTGTTCTCCTGTCCCGGCTTACGACCTCTTTTTGTCGTAAGATCCACTTCTTGTGGTAAATGTCACGCAATTGGGTCCTGTTTCCGTTCTGGTCCTGACAGTCAGCTTCATGAATTATTTAAATGTATCGCCCGGTCAAATACTGCTGATAACACCCTCAACGAGGAAAAACATTTTGTGAAAGGAATATTAAGGGAAAGAAAGATCATAAAATAAACCGTATTAGAATTGGTTACATTTGCTCTAATCCTCGTTTTGCCCAAAATAACTGAATTGGTTGTAATGTTTCAAATGAAGGAACCCAACTTTTCTTTCATAAACTATGAAAAGGAAAAAAACAAATCAACTCTTTGGCGAAAAGGCCTTTTGTACCATGCACACCTAATTTTGTGGGGTTGCTTTTTGACAAAAAAGGCAATATTGTGGGTTTAAAACCAAATGACCTGTTTTTATCATTTTAAACAAAGTAAAACAGAGGTCTTATATAAAATGGCCAGTTCTCTTGAAAAATTACCCCAAGGAATGGACGGGTACATGCTTGACCAAATTTGTGTTTTGTCTTTTGTAACTGTTTTTAATGATTTGAGTTTCACGTACAAGATTTAAGAGTATGTTAATATGGAAGCCAAAAGTGCCATAATCCAATTCCTAAAAACAGCCTTAAAACAAACTTTTACTGATAAAAAATGGCCTTGAAAATGAACATTCGAGTGAAAAAAATGGCCCTTTAAAATAAAAAGCCTTTAGCAAAATATTAGCAATTAAAATGCTATCATAAATGAATTTGACATGTTATATCATGGCGGATGAGTGGTTAGTACCTCTGCAGCACAGTTCTGAGGTCATGGGATCAAATCCAGCTACCGTGCTTGCGTGGGTTTCTTCCCACATTCCAAAAACACGCATGTCAGGTGAATTGGCTAGTCCAAATTGTCCCTAGGTTGAATGAGACAGTGATTTGTCCGTCTCTGTGTTCCCTGCCCACTGCCCGAAGACAGCTGGGATAGGCTCCGGCACCCCCGCGACCCTACTGATGATAAAGGGTGCAGATAATGGATGGATATCACTTTAGGTAAAACCTGGCAGACATTCTGGGTTATTAGCACCTCAAAAATCATCCTGAACGCTATTCAGCAAATACAGCTTTGGGAGTGTCGCTTCGCTTTGGTGACATCCAGTGGACCTATTTAAAAACTTCAGGTTGTCGTTTGACCATGCGGCTTGTTTTTATCATGTGCTTCTCAGATTTGTCTCGCAGGCCGGTTGAAATCGGTCGGGTCGTGGTCTGGGGCAGCACGGCGGCGCAGTAGTTGGCACGAGTGCGGCACAGTTCTGAGGTCATGAGATCCAACCTCCTGTGTGGAGTTTGTATGTTCTCCCCGTGCTTGCGTGGGTTTCCTCCGGGCACTCCAGTTTCGTCCCTCATTCCAAAAACATGCATGGCAGGTGAATTGGCCGGTTCAAATTGTCCCTAGGTGTAAATGAGTGAGCGAATTGTCTGTCCCTGTGTGCCCTGCGACTGGCTGGCAATCGGTTCAGGGTGTCCCCTGCCCACTGCCCGGAGATAGCTGGGATGGGCTCCAGCACCCCCGCGACCCTACTGAGGATAAGCGGTGCAGATAATGGATGGATGGATGGGTCGCGGTCCGCAGTTGCCCCCCTGCTGCGGTGTGTCATTTGAGATACGAGGGAGGTTAAGTCGTATCTCAAGGCACCATGGCGTTTTTTAGGGGCTTGTTTTCGTCTGGCTTTGCCGTTTGACACAAACGCGCACGCATCCCGGGTAGCCTTGACGTCTCCCAGTCGCCATTGACGCAACGCCATCATCGGAAGCCGCTGCGCGCGCACGCGCATCCAACATCGCGCGCGCACACGCATCCAACATCGTCCAGCGACTCCGGAGCCCCTTTGCGGAAGTGGCAACCAGCCGAGGCGGCGCTAAATGAAATTAGCATACCCGCGTAGCGGTTCGCCCAGGCGAATGGAAGGCTAGCTGGGAGACGCCATCCAAAATTCGAAAGTCCCCCTCCACCTAAACCACGCCAGCGACCGACTCTTCCGGTCATTCTTGACGTCCGCCAGCCGCGGAGATGGGTGACAAGGCGGGTACGAGGTGAGCTAGCAAGCTAGTCGTTCGCTTCGGGCTAGTTAGCATCCCGTCGAACGGAGGTTCCGCGGGCCGCCGCGTCCATTCGCGAACACTCTCGCTCTCGCGTACCCGTTAAACCATTTTCGCTTGTGTTTTTTTTTTTACCGGGGGTTCGGTTGTCTAACTGTCGTGCGGCACAGCGAGCGCAGCAGGGTGGGGTTAGCTAGCGGGCTTGACGCTAGCCCAAGCTGCATCTCGGATCACTCATTTGGCGTCCGGCGATTTCAAAGGAAAACGTCTTCATTTTTCAACACAAACGTGATTTTAATTCGTAGTTCGAACGCAGTTTTCGGTGTGCAGCGCATTGGAAGCAAACGGGGATGTCGGACAACATCTGTCATTTCGGAGCGACGTCAAATCTAGCGGAAAGGAAAATAGGAACCTCCGCTGGCTTCCTGACTTGTTTTTCTCCTTTTCGCTTGTTTACAATTTCAGGTCGGCAAACGAATCCACGTCCGATGGGAAATGAATGCGTCGCCAAGGGATTTATTTAATCGTGTTGACAGCGGTTGCATTTTTTTTGTCAGAGACGTTTAACCTGCTGGAGAAAACTCCGGCGGCGTGTTAGCTGCATACCTGTCGCGCTCCAGGGCTCCATGCCCGAACAAACTGTCGTATTTTCCCTTTAAAATACAAAATAATCTTACACCCTATTTGTATTATTTACGTAGTTTAACATGTTATATTGTACATGTGTTTCGTCATATCATATATACAGTTGGGTAGGGTTACTTTAACTTGATTACTTTCAATGACTTTTGGATGACTCCAATACCAAATATGCTGATAAAAGACAAAAGAGACTAAATATGAATACAATTATGACTCACAACACGTGGTAAGCTTTCTCTCCTGGCTTTGATCTCCGGCAAAACGAACCGAATGCAACAGAAACAAAATGAAAATAAACAGCTTGCCGACATCATTTTTGCCGTTCCATGTATTCCGTTACTCCCCAAGCCTTCACAAAATGTAGTCATTTTATTCCTATTTAGTTTCTTTTGTCTTTTATGAGCATATTTGGTATTGGAGTAATCCCAAAGTAATTGGAAGTAATCAAGATAAAATGACCCTCCCCAACCCTGCAAATATATTGTTAATTCACATTTTGTGTTGCTCGACATGAATGAGGTTTATTATAAAAAAGTTTAAAAAATGAAGTAGTTTGGACATTCACTGTAGAAGGAAAAAAATACACGCAAATTGAATTAAGTAGAATAATACATTTTCTTATTCAAATTCATTTTCTGCATTAACTTATATGTTGGTAATATACTGATAACCAGCTCAGTAGCCTAGATGGTAAGGCGCCCGCTTTGAGACTGGGAGGTCGGTGGTTCGCGCCCCGGCCGAGTCATTCCTAAGACTTAAAAAGTGGTCGGCGGCGCCCTCTGTTGGCTGCGGCTGCATCGGCTCGCTACAACGGGTCAGGTGCAATCGACATTTCGTTCTGTGTACATTGTTACACAGAATGACAATACAAGGAAATTATTATTATTATTATTATTATTATTATTAAAGGGATAACCACAAACCTCTTATTTTCATTTTCTCCTATTCCTTTTTTTCTTCACTTCTTTATACAACATCATAATTCGTAATATAATGCATCAAAGCAAGTGAGCCGTTGGAGAGCCGGCTCTTTTGAATGAGTTGAGCCGAAAAAGCCGGTTCTCTCAAGAGACGGACATCCTTTCACTACACAACTACCACAGGAAATCCGATGTTTTTTAAGACCACATGTATTTCAAATTCACTCAATCAACCCCGCCTGTTGTTTTCAGATCAGAATGACGTTTTAATTCATGTTTGGCCATTGCGACTTGATGATTGTATCCAAAGAAAATTCAAAATTATGTTGTAATGTTGGCTTACTGCTCTGCTTTCGCATTGTTCACGTGTGATCGGAACGATGCATGATGGGAAATCCCCAGGCGGCAGAAGCATGCGCACAGTAGCATCAAACCGCTCGCTTCGTTTGAAACCGGAAAAAAACGATACCGTGATAGAGGCTACCGCGGTGAACTCGTTTGACTAGATCGATTTGCCGTTTCGGGATAGTCGGTGTATACCGGATGGTATCCATCATTGGCAAATTGTCATTTTTCCGTCCAGATTTTCTCGTACGTCTTAAAATGCATCATAAACATACTTTCCCCGCCACCCTATCATACTTACTTTGCGATAGGTGAAACATTCCGACTGGTGCCACTAATCCTTTTTATCATTTTATCTTCCAAAATGTGTCCCCTCCAGTCTAAACATCACGATTGACATTGCGTTTGTGGAATAAGGTTTAAATCGTAAAATCCACTCAGCAGATATTTTGCCACTGTCAAGTCATGGCTTCCATGTTGCCCAGGTAATGATCAACCAACGCTGAGCCATGGTTATTTTTTGACCAGAGAACTTGGCATTCAGCTGTGTTTATAATCCACTAGATGCATAGTTAATCAGAATGTTTTTGTGAAACCAACATTTTTGTGTCCTCTTTTGTTTTCTTTGAAAAACCTTCAAATATTTAAACAAATTAGAATAAGACTTAAGGGGAAGAGTGCTCGAATGTTGACACATCTGCTCTGCCGCACAGCGACTCGACTTCCTGTTTAGGTCGAGGAAGGAAAAAAATGGCTCCACCTCGCAACAAATCCCCAAAAGTCGAAAAGTGACTTCCCTTCAAAAAAATCTTTCCTGTTAGCTAACAGGAAGAAGTCAGCTGAGCGGCAACCCCTCACCTTACGATTCTACTTCCTGTTCCCGTCTTTACACTTCCTTTTACCAAATTCTGATGGTTTTTCTACTCCTCCTTTTTTTTAGAGTCTTCAAGAAATCCAGTCCAAACTGTAAGGTGAGGAAGCCATGCCAATTTGATACACTCAAACCCATTGACATGATATCTTCTGTGAAGATTTCATTTTGAATCATCCATGACACAAATTTATGAGAAGACATTGACCGTGATCACAAATCGAAATAAACAATTTACTTGCACTCCTTTTACCATGTTACTTGCAGGTTCTAGAAAATCACGAGGCTTTTTCAGAAGATGACTCGTAGGTCCTAAAAGTCACTAAAGGGTGTAAAAGGCAATTACAGGGTTGAAGAACTCTTCCAGGAAGCGGCGAGCGTGTTCCTGAAATCATAAATCGTAGGATTATCGAAAGGGACTCGCATATTTTAGTTGACTTGTTGTTCAAGGTTATCAAGGTCACAGAGGGTTCTATTAAATGTCAGATCTATTCCCAAAAAGTGATGACTCTGTGAATGCATCAAAGTCATGTGGACTATCCAAGACATCTTAAGAGTGTTTGTGAAAGTGAAGTAAACATCCTCTTATGTTCCACCTGCGTTCCTATGCGGGCAGGTGACAGTATATCTGGGCAAGAGGGACTTTGTGGACCACCTGGACCATGTGGATCCAGTAGGTGAGTCATTTGGCCCATCAACTGCCCCCGCCTCACTCGAGGGTCCATGGTTTGTCACCATCGCTGTGATCAATTTGTGTCTCTGTGGACAGACGGTGTCATTCTGGTGGATCCTGAATACCTGAAGGACAGGAAAGGTAGGACACTTTTCAAAATCTAGTTTTTGGTTTTTCTTGAAGGGGTACTGTGGAATATTTGACAATTGTGTAGTGCAAGCAAAAAAGGAGTGCTACAAAGCACAAGGAAGAAAACAAACTAACCCCAATAAGCAGGTTGGCGCCTTGCATGGCTGCTATTGGTGTGTGAGTGTGTGATTGAATGGGTGTGAAGCAGATTGAAAAGCGCTTTGGGAGGTCCTCATTGACTTGAAAAGCGCTATAGAAATGCAGACCCTTTACCATTGCCCAGTCTTTCTCAATGTTTTTGTTTTTTAGGAGAGTGTGTTTTTGTTCATTAATCAAATCAATATTCTTTTTTAATTGTTTTTTTTTTTTTTTGACTACGACATTTGTATTTATTTTACATAACATCTTGCTGGGAAAAGCTGGGCAAACAAATAAGAAGATAAATAGTCTGATTTTGTCACTTTGAGACTCCGTGGTTTGTAATCTTCCTTGTCAGGGTTCGTACTGGTGTTTAAAATCCTTGAATGCTTGAATTATAATGTTTTCAATGATTGAAAAGTACTTGGACTTTGGGACAAGGGCTAGTAAATGCTTTAAATTGTTGCCATGTTTCTTAACAAGTCCGCTTAATAATGATGCCGACACTGCTCTCGGATGGCTTCACTTTGCGATTGCATTTCTTCTACCCTCGTGATTAACGGCATCTGGCATTAGTTTGTATGGCGTTGTCCTGTGAACGTCATCACCCTCTTCTTGGTTGCACCCAAGAATACGGGTGCTGTATGAAATGTGTATTAGTGCAAGGATTACGTATGGATTACGGACATTTATGATGTAGCGTTTCCCAGTGGTAAATAGTCACATGAAGAACTTCCTGCAACTGAAAATGGAAGGTACATTTGAGTGTCATTTTTACCCACCACCTATACGGGGAGAGAAATCTCATTTGTAAATTGCATATGTATTGTATTTGTGATTTGTGGCTCTGCAAAATACACGATTCACTCAGGATTTCTTCATTTAATGGCACTGGATTCATTTTGCTTTGAAAGTCCTTAAAAGTGCTGGAATTTGGCCATGAAAAAGGTGTACGAACCCTGCCTTGTGCCTCGCACGACACAATACAGCCACATCTCTTGGTCAAATATGACACAGTGTCCCTTTAATTGTTTTATTTTTTAATTTGGGTCAGGTGTTGGTCAACATAAACAGACAATACTTAATGAAGGCGTCTTAAAAAGGAGTGGGGGATAAAAATAACACTTCAGCTGCACCCAATCTTATTAACTTGTCTAATCTACTGTATTCATTAGTGTATAAGGCCCACGCTTAATTTTTGTGTGAACGCAGGATAAAATTGGGTTTCCCTTTCTCTCAGCGCAAACTGAGCATTATAAGTGACCTAAATCCTTTATTGACCACGTAAACTACAAACACAATCACGGTTCACGGATGCCTTCAATGCCAGGGTCACCGAGGCACCAATTTCTGTGGTGTGTCTTAGGCAAGTACAATCTGTTTCGTTTATTTTTTAGTAGGGGTTTTCCCCCCCATTTGAAACAGCTGGTTTCTATGGTTACCAGTAGCAGGAGAAGCCTCCCTATCATACGAACCAGCACCTTCATCGTGTGATCACTGTTGTTTTTCGGTTTAAATTGCATAGACGGGCATCCCGACTTAAAATTTACAATGTATATATCGAATGTCCTTCAAAGTCTTGATTCATCATCAGATACACTAAATAGTCTTTTCCTGTTCGTGCTTTTTTGCGTTTATTTTTCAGGACGACTTTTTTTTCTCAATTCTCTAACTTTTGTCTCTGGTACTGTGGATAAAAATTCGATTTATCTATTTACCCTGGTCATATCCCTCGAGAGGGGTGACCGACAGCAAGACAAACACATACAAAAATAAAGAAAATTTAAAAAAGGGAAAAAGTAGCAAAAAACACAATTTTTTTTAGGGGAGCATGGCCAACCCTAATGCCCAAACAAGTGAAGCACCTCAACACCCAAGTCGGTCATGCTTTTGTCCCTCCAGATGAAACGGGACACAAGAAAGCGGCCGTGTCACTCAGGTCAGGGTGACACGACACACTTTTGTTCAACAGCAGGGCCCGACAGCTTTGGCTGGTTTACCCCCGCTGCATCATACGGGTGCCCTGCCCATCCCTTAGAACGTGCCCAAACATCCCACTATCCTTTCACAATCATTACTCTCACCAACAAGAGCTCTCGCTTCCTCTATATTCAGACCTCTTTCCCGCAGTGCACTCATAACACCATCCATCCACGTCAATCGCGGCCTTCCTCCCCTTAGATAAAAATAGTGTCATAAAAAGGTAAAATCGTGGTCTAGTAGTTAGGATTCAGCGCTCTCGATTTCTGTTTCTTTCAGTGTTTTGAGATTTTGGTCAGCGATATTTTGGGATTTCTCATTGCACAAATATGGTTATCTACTACCGTAAAACCCTTTGTATAGCGAGCACCCAAAATTTGAGTTCATTTTTAGCGCTTTATACAGAGTGAACACATCCTGACGATCCGTCACACTTTCTCTTCTACGTAGTTTTCGTCACGCTGACGTGCGCGTTCCGTTATGGCCGCGAGGACTTGGACGTGCTGGGTTTGTCCTTCCGCAAAGACTTGTACATCTCCACTTTCCAGGTAGGCGTGGGCGCTCGCCGGCCGCCGTGTCCCCGGCACAGGAGTGACCTCTCTTTTTTTTCCCGTGGCAGGCCTTTCCGCCCGTTCCCGAAGAGCGCAAAGCCAACAGCCGACTGCAAGAGCGGCTCCTTAAAAAGTTGGGCCAGCACGCTCACCCTTTCTACTTCACTGTGAGTGTTTGTTTCTTTGTTCCTTATGGGAGATTTTCACATATAGAATTGCTAACACCATACTGGGGGCTGTTATCACCACAAACCGTTTTAAAATATATATACAAGCCTCTCTAAACATGAGAATTTCTATCCAAAAGACTCATTTGGAACAGAAATCTTGCTCCGCATATGAGGACAAATCCAAGTTACAAACATTCCCAGACGCTACCACTAGAGATGGCTCACTGCTCTTGCTACAGCTCTTTTATTTAACCCCTTACCGTTCAAGTTTTGACCCAAATTGAAATAATCACTACTCACATTTAGTCATCCAAGTTGAATCTCACATAAATAAATGGTTTTTATTCTCACCTGAATTCGCTTTTTTTTTTTTTTGCAATCAAATGCCTGCAGATGAGTGTAGCATGGCCATCTTAGCTGAAAAACAGCTTGGACAGTAGCATGAAGCCTTACCTGGTACAATGTTGAATTTGATCACAATCAGAAAAACTACTCATTATATTTTACACATTTTCCTAATGGAGGGTCTAACGGTTTCCGAAAGTGGTCATTTGACAGCCCCAAAAAAACGTTGCAACCATGTATTTTACTTTGGCCAATATGCCGGTTTGGGGTTTACTGTTCAGGGTTTGTACGAGTGCTTGAAATCCTTGGTGTGTTTAAATTTAAATCTCGCACTTTTCAAGGTTTGAAAAGTGCTTGAATTTTCCGTGAAGTACTTGTAAATGCTTGAAATCTTTGTCATGTTTCTTAGGCTAGGTGTTGGGCTGGGGTTAAGTGCTGGGTTTGGGCTTCAAATAAGGGTTTTATACTTACTTATTTAATGGTTCCAAAATAGGATTGGGTCTATTTAGGGTATCAAACTGAATTTAGGATTGGGGCTAGGGTTAGGGGTCGGCTTAGGTTTAGGAACTAGGGTTTGAGCTCCGTATTGGGGTTTTAAACTGAATGTAGGGTTCAAAAATGGGTTTAGAGCTAGGGTTGCTGTTTGAAAAAGGGTTGGGCATAGTGTTAGGTGTAAGGCAAGGTGGTGCAAGTTAGGGTTTTGAACCTAAACCTAAAAAATGGATGTGAAAGTCTTTAAAAAGTGCTTGAATTTGGCCACGGAAAAGGTGTACGCACCCTGAGTGTTAAAAATCAATTCAAGTAACAATTGTGCATAGCGGATTATTCAATGATTTCATTTTCTGGCCGTTTTACCCAGCAATAATTTGGATAGTTGAAAACTGCTTGCACTCTTTGACAAGAATATGATAACGGTTGAGCAAACATCTCATGATTTCGGAGGTGCGACGATGTTGCAGAACACCAGTGAGAAGTTTGTGCCTGTGCCCGTGTATGTTTGGGTGATCTCGGAAGAGTTTCTGTTTGTGTGTGCCAACGCCGAGGCGGGACGACTGAAGGAGTGCCAAAAGTGAGCGGGTCTGTGTGCTCGGGCCAAGGTGTCACTAAAGTGCCAGTGAGAGAGTTTGTGAGTGTCTGAGAAGACATCACTCACTTGTGTTGTGTTGTGTGTATTTGTCAGATCCCTCAGAACCTTCCCTGTTCGGTCACGCTGCAGCCCGGACCCGAAGACACCGGAAAGGTAAACTTGAAAAGTTGCTGGTCACTTGATTCAGGAGCCGTGATGGGGATTACGTAACATCGGTATTTTGTCAGGAAAGGGGTCATCTTACTCTCCAGTGTGCCGTAAGACCTTGTCTAGTTTTGCCGCTGGAATTTGCCCAATTTTATCTTCCCAGAAAAATCAGGCCATTATTCAGTATTTTTGCTATATTCAGACGAGGTACTGTAATAGCCATCCATATCTGTAGGTGGCAGTAGATTTTTATATATTAATTATCTGGTAGCACAGTTCATTTAATAACAATTTGTTTAACAAAGCGGTTTAAGATCGCACTGTAAAATTAAAAAAAACCTAAATAAAGAACATCATTCTTTTTTATTTTAAGTATTTTCATCCGCTTATGAGGTAGTATGGCGAAATATTTGGCATTACTTCATTTTCAAATATTTTCGACGGACGTGCCTTGGAACTTTATTATAAAAAAAAGTGTACCTTGGTTCAAATACGGTTGAAAAACACTGATCGAACTCATGATTTTTTCCCGCCGTTATTGATGGTCAAAAGTGCTGCGTTACCTCGAGTAAAGCGGTTTCCTGCTCTCCGAGTTCGTTACGTCACCTCTTTTGAGATTGTGACACCGTTCAAAATTGAGATTTTTGGATAGCGATCACGAATACAGTATTCACTAATGCGCCGAAAGAAAAGGCCAACGAGGGCTAAGTTTTGACTAAGAGAGCCGGCTCCCTACCAATCAACCTTCGAGACGCCTTTATTCTCTCGTGATGAATCAATATGCATTTTTGTTGAATTTCAATTTGTAGAGCATCAAAAAGGTTGCAATTGTCTTGTATTTGATCTCTTTTGTCGATTTATGAATATTATAATTATATTTCCCGTGTTTTTATATAGAAATGTAAAGTTTATTCTTTTTTTTCTTTTTCCTTTTGTTGTATTTTCTTTTCTTCCATTTTTAAATCATTCCTTGCATAATGTTACATTATAATTGGTAATGTAGGTATTAAATTTACAAAAACAACTACTTCTTGCTCTTTATATCACGCATTATATTATTAATATATATCTCATCTCATCTCATTAGCCGTACCGCTTATCCTCATTAGGGTCGCGGGGGGGGCTGGAGCCCATCCCAGCCATCTCCAGGCAGTGGGCAGGGGACACCCTGAACTGGTTGCCAGCCAATATTCTATATAATAATATATATATCACATTTTGTTCATCGAATCAAATTCCATGCAAAAAAAAAATCCAAATTCCAAGCCCTATTGCATTTTTAGTGTTTCAGTGCACATTATTACATGAAGTGCTAGAAAGGGACATCAGATAACAATTTGCTTTCAAAACCCATTCGATAAAATGCTCTATTTATGGATACAAAATTAAATATAACATCCATATGTACATGTGGTCCTTGTTTGGTTGATAAATGCATTTGATTGCTGCTGTCCTCTCGAATTTTGTTATTTTTAGTATTTGGCACGAACGTAATTTGTTCAGTAAAAAAGCGTGGAAATGCAAAATATGTAAAAGGAAAATGTCAGAAAATGGACTGATTTTTTTTTTAAATGCCACTGATCATATGATAAAATTTGGATGCTAATATATTTTTCCCTCGTGTATTTCCGAGGTATTGGATTAAATAGATACTTTATTCATCCCCGTAGGTAAATTCCCACTTTCACACAAGCAGAATCCTTGTGTTGAAAAATAAAATTATAAAATAAAGATAGAATACAAAAATACCTAATATAAAGTTTTGCTATAGAGAATTTAAATAGTGCTACAGAAACTACACTCTGTAATAAAAATAGGGTAATATGCAAAGGTGGGGGTGGGGTTTCATGTCGGCTTTTACTCCCCCGGGTGGAGTTAAAGAGCCTCACGGCATGAGGATGAAATAATCTCCTCAGTCTGTCCGTGGAACAAGACTGTGACGGCAGTCTGTCGCTGGAGCTGCTCCTCTGTCTGGAGATGATGCTGTGTAGTGGATGTGATGAATTGTCCATGATTGACGAGAGGCATTAGAAACGGTATAGGCGATTAGAAAAAAAAAAAGATCATTACTGCTAAATCTTTTAAACCCATGCTGCGGCCTGTCACTTAAGGTTTGCCCACCCCTTATCTATAGCACAAATATGAACACTTAGAACAAGATGAGAACAGCCAAACAATTGATTTTCTGTTTATTTTAGTCAGTTGTCCTTTTTGTGGTTTCTTTGATGTCACAAGCGCCTCAACTGGCCTAGTTTGTAGGGTTTTTTTTGACCCGAATGATCAATCATAAAATGAACTGGGTTTTTGTTGTTCGCAGGCGTGCGGCGTGGACTTTGAAATCCGAGCCTTCTGTGCCAAGAACATGGAGGAGAAGATCCACAAGAGGTCAGTCCTGGACACTCGGTCTCAGTCCCTCGAATAGTCCCGGACTGATTCGCCCCCTTACTCCTTTGCAGGAACTCTGTGCGTCTGGTCATCCGCAAGGTGCAGTACGCTCCGGAGAAGGCAGGTCCACAGCCCATGGTGGAGACCACTCGAAGCTTCTTGATGTCCGACAGGTCGCTGCACTTGGAGGCGTCGTTGGACAAGGAGGTAGACGTACACACGAGGCGAGGAAGAGCATGTACAGTTCGACCTCTATAAAGGACCTAAATTCGTTCTGAGATTGTACTCGTATCTGAAATGACTCTTGTATTGAGCAAATTTTCCCGATATGAAACGATTGAGAAGTAATTAATCCGTTCGGGCCTCCTAAAAGCATCCAAGTTAACCCTAAATAGACATAAAGTCAGTTCAATATTATTTATTTGTAAAGCCCTTAATCACAAGACGTCTCAAAGGGCAGCACAGGTTACAATGACACCATCCCCTGATCTGAAACCAACATGCGGGCAAGGAAAAACTCAAAACACATCCAATAATAACTTCACATTAAAATACTGTAGTAAGATGATGAAGATGATATTAACGAAATCAAATCTTGACTTTGAGATGAGCACTTGCCATGGAGGTGATCTGCGGTTGTTAACGCAATCGTGGTGTGGCGTAAATTGAATTGTCTTTGTCATTTGTCAACCAACATGGCACGCCAGGATAAACATCAATAAAGTCTTTCAAAAGAAAATAAGATGAGGCTATGAGGATGAAAGGCAGTGTAGAGTGATGGACACTCGAGACTCAATGCTCAATGCTAAATCTATTCCACCCTGGTCATCCTGGAAGGGGGATTACCACTTGTGAGGCCCTTTTTTCCTTACGCTGAGGTTTTGAGTTTTTCCTTGCCCGCATGTTGGTTTAAGATCAGGTAATGGTGTCATTGTAATCCTGTGCAGTCCTTTGAGACATTTTTGTAATTAAGGGCTATATCAATAAATGTGACTTGACTATTGATGATGCGTAAGCACTTACTGTACTCTTGAAATTAAAGTTACTGTAACTTTAAATGAACGTACAACAAACATTTCTATACTGTGCGCTGTTTTTATTTAATTTAATGAAGTAATGATGATGAATCTGACTTTAAAGGACATGAAATTAATATTGGGGGGTGGGGGTTGGGTGGGACAGGAAATAAGTAAATGAAATAAATAAACTAAAAAGAAAAATGATAATGACATGATTTACTCTACAGAAGGGGCAGATTCTTATTATATATCATTTTTATGTTGGGAATATGTATCATATTGAATGAATGAAAACTTATTTCGAACATTAAAATAAAAACAGGACAAAAACAATGATTCAACAACAAAATAATGTCACATAACATGTTCAAAAAGGGGTAGTCAGAAGCAGATGCTTATTTTCCCCTTTATCTTCCCTATTAAATACATTTTACAAATCCTCCTTTCCTCTTGTGTCTAATATAACTCTAATACTATAATCTCATGGATATACTTATTACATAGGTCAGATATCAATAATTATAATAATTACAATAATCACACATTTTATACAATAATCTTCGTAATACCCATCCCTCGACGTCATAATGACTCAAAATGTCACTGCGGCACCAATGATAATAACAACAATATAAATAAACACAATATTTATAATAACGGTTCTGATATAATAATAGCAACAATTACAACAAGTTAACCATAGTTTTAAACGCAGTATTTCCAATCTCACTCATATCCCATTTTCTTCATCCCTGTATTTCGCCAGTAATGCTTTTTTGTATTTAAATTTGAACACATGGATAGTTGGACATTGTTTGATCTCATCTTGTAAATTATTCCAAAGTTTGACTCCGCACACAGACATACACATACTTTTCCTGGTATATTATATATTTATATATTTATAATATTCAAAGATATTAATCAAAGGAACAAAATTGTTGACCAAATTTTGAAAAGTGTTTTTATTTTGCATTGTGTATATAAAAAATGCATCATATAAAATGGAATGTATTGCTCTTTTTTGTTTCGTATGATAAGTCCAAATATAATAGGGATTTTGGATACGGTGGTAGGAAAAGGGTATCTTGCATATTTGCAGGTGTATAGCATATATTTCTATGCATTTTTGTTTATTGTCAGGTTAATTAGCAACCACTTGGATTTTTTGTATTGTTTTACATTTTGTGCACTATTTTTCTATTTGTCCAAAAAGTTCAATATTTTTTAGAATTCATAGCTAGGGTCACAAAAAGAAGAGATGCAACATGATCAAATCAAACGTGCTACATATTATTATCAGGTGTCTGATAGTGGGACCAGCGGTCTCTAGTGGTAGCCTCTGGGAATGCTCGTAATTTGGATTTCCCTTCAAATCCCGGGCAAGCTTTTTGTTCCGAATCAATATTCGATGTGGTAATTCTCGTGTTTAGAGGTGCTCGTATATCGAGGTATGACTGTAAATAAATGTGTTTGTGTATGTGTGTTAGCTGTACTACCACGGGGAGCCCATCGCTGTCAACGTGCACGTGACCAACAACTCCACCAAGACTGTCAAGAGGGTGAAAATCTCAGGTCAGTTGATGCAGCGTACAAAATAATACCAAGTTGAAATGTGTCGCTTCAGTGCACTTTGCTTGGAAAGACTGTCTTGTGTATATTTTCTGAAAACAAAATACGCAAATACAAATTTGATTAGTATTTGTCCGAAAATTGTAAAAAATGTGACCACTTATTTCACAATGAAACACCTATTGCGTATTTCTGCTTTCATGGAAGACTTAAAGGAACTGCGATATAGTTATGACTGAAGAGTCTAGAATTTTAAAGAGACACTAATATTTGACCACCAAATGTGCTCACTTTAAATATAATTCTAGTTGTTTTACCATTTATTTAGAGAATTATTTTAATAACATTGGGGACTTGGCACAGAGATGAACGATCCACGCAAACTCGCTAAAAAAGTCGAGTCGGTAAAATCCTCCAGCACATTTTATTTTCTGCCCCCTCAGCAAAAATGACAGTTGTATCCACTTATATATAGTGGACGTCAGACTTTTATATATGTAAAAAGTGTAAGTCAATGCTTTTTGCAAGCCCTGTACGATGAGCACAACTTGTAAACACAAGACTCAGCAATTGACCACACTTTAAGAGGAAACCAGCATGGTGCCATGTTGAATTGTGTGGATGGAATGAATAAAATCATCCTTTATTTACAGGTACACTGTGTAATATTTGACCGCTAGATGTCAATATATTGTGTGGTGCGAACACAAACTACACAGACTCATTGACCAAACCACACAATTTTTCTTATGTTTTTGCCCAGCTATCTGAGAAGTTTTTTGTTTTTTTTTGGGAAGTACCTTTAGTAGCAATATGGCGGACATTTATATCGATGCTCAACTGAGTTCAAAAGAGCCTTTATATATTTTTTCACCACGGCTATCTGCTTTTATCCTACTTTTTTCATTGGCGTTTTCTGGAGGAACGCAGGCCGTGGGGTTGAAGAGTGATTTCACACGCGTGCTGGTTCTTTTCTTTCTAGTAGGGTGACAATAGTGAAAGTAAGAAAAGGAGCATTTGAAACACAATCCAGATGTCAACCAAAACACTAAAAAAGATTTTAAAAAAATGTATTCAAGTGATTCTAAAAGACACGTGCTTGGATGCGGCACACAAGCAGCTTGACAGAGGCTGCAATGATGATTTTAGCCAGAAGATGGCGTCAGCAAGTAGAATATGTTGAACTTACGGACACCACTTTTATGGTTTAGGAGGAAATAATGTTAAAAACACATTAAATGGATCTGATGAGCATATAAAAATCATTCCTGCTTGAAATATTGTCATGTGTCTACGGGCAAAACTGGAGATAAACAAAATGGCTCTAAATAGAAACTACCTTGACTTGTGTGCATTTGTGTGTCCTTGGCCCTGCAGTGCGTCAGTATGCCGACATCTGTTTGTTCAGCACGGCGCAGTACAAATGTCCTGTGGCGCAGGTAGAAGCTGAGTAAGTATATCCTTACATGTGTACTTCTATATAATCTCATTTCCGCACCGGAATATAAGGCGCATCCCCAGAAATGAGTCTTTTGTCAGAGTTTTTCATGTATAAGGCACACCAGACTATAAGGCACGTTGCCTTAAAACTACAGTCAGAAAGCGGTAGGGTTTTACAATGTCATCATCAAACTATTTTTAGTCGCGGTCAGGAGGTACTTGCCTAAGACACACTACAGGAAATGATACCAGTCTGACCTGAGTGGTTAAGGTAATGTTAATGTTATTATTGGGCTGGGCCGCGAAAATATTTTCACACATTAAACCGGATTGTGGTACAGAGAAGGTTGGGGACCACTAGAATAGAATATTGGGTTGTCTACTCGTCCTTATGACGCGCTTGAGATTCAGAATTAAATGAAGAGAAAGGCATTGTGGGAAGTAATTCGGTCATCCTGAAATATATAATGTTGGGGTGTCCAAACTTTTCAGAAAGCGCTGGCCAGATTTGATGAGCTGAAAATGTGTGAGGGACGACGTTTCAGCTTGGCATTCTTTAATAAATTGGTCATCCGTCAAAAGTTAGCAGTGCTTTCATTTGACATGCGAGGTCTTGTGAAAAAGTGCTCCTGTATCATTCAAACAGCTTCCAGTTATTCTCGGCATTCGTTTCCAGTGAGCTTTTTGTAGTCTGCATGTTTTTGTCGGGCTCGGTGGCTTTGGGGGTAAGGCGCCTGCCCCGAGACTGGATGGTTGCTGGTTCAAGCCTCAGCCGGGTCATACCTAGGACTTAAAGCATTAGGACCTAACGTGTCCCTGCTTGGCGCTCGTCATTAGGGGTTGGAATTGGGGGTTTGCTCGCCTAAAGATTCCCAACACATCAGTTGAGTTGAGCGAGGGGGCTGGGAATCCCCTCCTCTGTATCAATCTCCCAGAAAGAGTCAGAAATGTGAATGTGTTCTTGACTCTAGCCACCTCCCACTAGGAAGGATATGGCTCCGGTATATGTTATGTCTGGCAGTGCCCCTTGATACTATATTCTTTGAAAGGCGCTTACAGTCTCTTGGCACAGTGGTTTTGTTATTCGGTGAAAAAATAGTCAAATTTTTACTTTTCCTGGAGGCGACGGCCCTCACAGTCAACTTTCCTTTTTTTATTTATTGTCGCAATCGAGGTGGGCTTAAATTCTCACAGAAAGCTCAAGTCAAGTCATTTTTATTTGTATAGCCCTTAATCGCAGAGTCTCAAAGGGCTGCACAGGTTATTACACAGACTATTTTTCAGACTATTATTACATCATTCCCTGATCTGGAACCAACATGAGGGCAAGGAAAAACTCAAAAACCTCAACATGAGGAAAATGAAGAAACCTTGAGAATGGACCACACATGTAGCATCCCCCTTTCAGGATTACCAGACAGCAAAGGATGTTGCAATCACAAATAATACAGAGATATTGGTGGCCATAGGGCTACTGTCTGGTGATTTTTTTTTTTTTTTACATATTTATTTTATACTACGATCAACTAGCACTAACGAAATAAGAACAATTGCATTTTCTCACATTACCTATGTTCTTGGTGGCATGTTGGTTAGGATTAAATGCCCATGCCGGGTTCTATCCCCTTTACCACCTCCATTATTTTGCATTTGTGGTCCTCCATGAATATCGATTGATCCATAATTGCACAAACACGATGAAACAGGTTTTCCAATTTTACACAAGGCGCACCGGCAATTTGGGTTTTTTGGGTACAATCGGTAAATGCTAATAAAATGTTGCACGTATCGCATTAGCGCATGAAGAAAGAGCTTGGATTGAGCAGTGTGTCGTTTGCCTCTCAGTGACCAAGTGTCATCGAGCTCCACGTTCTGCAAAGTGTACACGCTGACGCCCACTCTGGACAAGAATCGGGAGAAGCGAGGCCTGGCGCTGGACGGGAAACTCAAACACGAAGACACCAACCTGGCGTCTTCCACCATGTAACGTTCGAGTCCGTCCAGCCATCGGCTGGTGACCCCAAGCTGATGCCGAGGCGTTCTTGTGTTTCAGTGTCAAGGATGTGACCAACAAGGAGGTGCTCGGCATCTTGGTGTCCTACAGGGTCAAAGTCAAGCTGGTGGTCTCACGCGGAGGGTAATGTTATCACTATGCTTGTCTTGAAGTACGGTTTCAGTATTGGTGGTCTTAATTTACCGTAAATTCCGGACTATAGAGCGCACCTGATTATAAGCCGTACCCTCCACATTTTAAGAGTAAAACCGATTTTGTACTTACACAAGCCGCACCTGTATATAAGCCGCATGTGCCCACATTAAAAAATGTAACACAAACACAAAATTAACCCAAACCCAACTTTAAGTCCCACGATTTAAACTAAATGTCCTTCATTAAAGTACACAGTCCAAAAATCACAGCCGTCAAAATGAACGGAAAATTATTCCGGTACTTAAGGTTTGATGCAGACCTGCAGAGTCCGGGTCCCGTTGAAAGTAATCCAAGGATAAAAGTGTATATTTCCAAAGGTAAGGGTGGGAAAAATATATATCCACTATTGTCCGCCGCGTCCACAAACATGTCTCACCTTTACTCCACTTCCCGTCAGCCCCCGTTTTTTTCGCCCCTTCTTTTTGATTCGCCTGTGCAAAACATATCAGAATAAGTCTCTAAAATAAATACATTACAAAAATATACAGTTTCAAATACATATTATACATGGTTACACATATTTACAAAGAAAGACGGTACACCGAGAGAGTTTTCAAAGCTTTAATAATAATAATATAACTTTCATCCCAAACCGTGCCTGACAGGGCAGTTAATGGTAGCAACACGTTAGCAACACGCTCGCAACACAGTAAACGGGTCTGTTAAATACAAGTACGGTATGTTGCGGCTTATAGTCAGGAATTTACGGTACTTGGAAGTGCATTTTCTAAAGCAGAGGTGGGCAAACTACCGCCTGGTTAAATCAAAATAGTCAAACGAATGAATGAATGAAAACTTTATTTCGGACATTAAAATAAAAACAAAACAAAAACAATAACTCAACCACAAAATAATGTTACATAACATGTTCGAAAAGGGGTAGTAAGAAGCAAATGCTTATATTCCCTACCCCTTCATCTTCCCTATTAAATACACAAATGATAATAACAACAATAGTAATAATATTAATAATAAGTTGTGATATAACAATAGCAACAATAACAACAAAGTTAACCATAGTTGTAGACGCACGATTCCCAATCTCTCGTATCACTCATACCCCATTTTCTTCATCTCTGTTTTCCGCAAGTAATGTTTTTTTGTATTTAAATTGGAACACGTGAATAGTTGGACATTGTTTGATCTTGTCTTGTAAATTGTCCCAAAGTTTGACTCCGCACACAGACACACACATACTTTTCCTAGTGGTTCTCACCCATGGGATTATGAATTTACGACACCCCCTTAAATTATAATTTCCCTCTTTCCGAATGAATCATTTATGGGTGTTTTCTGGCACTATGTTGTTGTCAGGGTTGGGTAGGGTTACTTTAACTGGATTACTTTCAATGACTTTTGGATGACTCCAATACCAAATATGCTAATAAAAGACAAAAGAAACTCAATATGGATAAAATGATGACTCACAACACGTGGTAAGCTTTCTCTCCTGGCTTTGATCTCTTTGATCTCCGGCAAAACTAACATAAAATGCAACAGAAACAAAATGAAAATAAATCCAATATCATTTTTGCCGTTCCATGCGTTCCGTTACTCCCCAAGCCTGCACAAAATTTAGTAATTTTTTTCATATTTAGTTTCTTTTGTCTTGGAGTCATCCAAAAGTCATTGAAAGTAATCAAGTTAAAGTAACCCTACCCAACCCTGGTTGTTGTTGACCTTAAATAGCAGTCGTGCTGTGAAAAAAAGTTACTAATTCATCCAATTTTAATCATTTGGACTGCAGGAAAAATGATGACAAAATATATACCTGTGATAGTCGAAAGAGTACTACTAAAACACGGGTTATTTTGGTGCCCCCTTTGTGAGCTATAACAAAAATACTACTATAGAAATTCTACAAAATTACTCCAAAACTAAATATCAAATTTAGTGCTCAAAAACAGGGATCTAAATAATATTTTGCTTTCATTCTGAAAAGAAAAAAAATACCATAGAAATACTAGAAATACGGAAACCATAGCCACCTCGTGGGAGGTGGCTAGAGTAAAGAACAAACTCACATTCATTCCACTTCACTCTTCCCAACCTGACACCGAACATTAAGCCCACCGCACAAGGGCTCAGGTGCTTTGCACCGCAACCACCAATCAACAGAGAGGCCTGAGCGTTTACACTGGTTTATCCCCTCTGCATCATCTGTGTCGAGACATACTGTACTACTACAGAAATACTATAAAAATACTACAAAATACTCCTATGGAAATACTCCAAAAATAGTTCTGCATAAATACCACAAGAACACCATTAGAGTTTTAATATAGTAATACTACTACAACAGAAATATAACAAAAATACTACGAAAATATCACTACAATAAGAGTACAAAAATACTGCAGGCTTACTACAAAGATTCCCTGATGGAAATACTTGAAAAATACTACAGCAGAAATACTAAAAGAATAAACTACAGTAATACTACAGAACTACCACAAAAATAACATAATATTATGATACAAAATTACTACTAAAGAAATATCACAAGAAAAATACTAGATATACTACAAAAATACCATTACAGTTTTAATATAGTAATACTACTACAACAGAAATATAACAAAAATACGACAAATATACCACCACAGTAAGATTACAAAAATACTACAGATTTACTACAAAAATTCCCTGATGGAAATACTACAGCTGAAATACAAAAAAAAATAAACTGCAGTAATACTACAGAACTACTACGAAAAATAACACTACAATATTATGATACAAAGATACTACTAAAGAAATATCACAAGAAAAATACTACAGATATACTACAAAAAAATACAACCGTAGTAATTCTACCAAACTACCGTAAATATCAAATGAAGCGCTTAAAACCGGGACCAATATGGCATGTCATCGCTATAATTGTGAATGTTTCGAAACCAATTCATGAAACTAATCTATTTAAAAAGAAATATAACGTGTAATTGTCTGCAAGTATATTCATAAATGGAAAAAAATGGACCGGTCCCCAGCTGTGGCCCCTTGCCCACTTGTTTTAACCCAATGCGGCCCATAGCTCCAAATAATTGCCCACTTTTGCTCTAAAGCAGGGGTGTCAAACTCATTTTACCTCGGGGGCCATTCTCTCAGGGGCCGGACTAGTATATTAGAGAGAAAGAAAAAGAGAGACAGAAATAAGACAAAGCGAAGAAGAGAAAAGGAGAGAGGGTGGGACGTTAAAAGAGCGAAAGGGAGAAAGAAAGAGAGAGAAGAGAGAGAGAATGTGAGAAACAAAAAAGATATAAAGACAAATATTGAGAGAGGGGGAAAGAGAGAGAAAGAATGATATCCAAAGAGAAATAGAAAGGGATGGAGAGAAAGAGAGAATGGGAGAAGGAGAGAAGGGGAAAGCAGGAGATAGCGAAAGAGAGAAAAGGAAAAATGCAAGAGAGAGCAAAAGAAGCTAAAAAAAGAGAAACAAAGAAAGAGAAAGAGAGAGAGACACAGAGAGTGAGAGAAAAAGGGGAGAAAAGAGAGAGATAAAGAAATAAATACAAGTACACAGTCTTTGTTCGAGGCACCTGGCTTTGGCAACATCATGTGGACATATTTAGACCTGCAGCTCGTTTTTCTCTTGCGCTTCTCTGAGCATTGTCTCGCGGGCCGTATTCAATCCCGTAGCGGGCCTGATCTGGCCCCTGTGCCGCCTGTTTGACACCCCTGCTCTAAAGCAATATTTTTTTTAACCTTTTATCGGCCGAGGCACACTTTCTCATCCAAAAATCTCTGGGGACACTGTTGAAAGTATTTGATTCGTAAATTCCTTCATTGATCAATGGAAGGAAGCAAAGATAGTGAACTTTGGCATGCTTTATTTGCAATTTCCCGCGACGGAACCATCAAAAGATTCGATCATTAGACGATATTCTCACGCGTGTACTCACTCTCTCCCCTCCCTCAGTGATGTGTCCGTGGAGCTGCCGTTTATCCTAATGCACCCGAAACCCGTGGAGCCCCCCGCGTCGCGCCCGCAGTCAGGTGAGTGCGCTCCAGTCACATGTAGCAAGCAATGTTCCCTGTCATTTTCCTTACGGGTCTGAGCGTTCACACAAAGTCAGTGAGCAACGCTTGAAACAACAGTGAGCAACAGCGATCCCATGTGTGGCAACTAAGTCATCATCAAACACGTCCAAAACATCAAGTAACATTTTGCTGAGTTTCCGGCAAAGCAAAAAAATGTTTTCACTTTTGAATGAATTGACTAAGGTATTATTGCAAAGGTTGTACGGCCTACAAACGTTATTTGTTTTTACAATTCTTTCACAAGATTTCCATTTCTTTTTTTTCCTGGTATCTTTTGTCGCATAATACTAACATTTTTGGGGGCTTATTGAGTCGGTTGCACGATATACAACTGTATTTAATCACATTTTTTTATTGGAAGTACAATGTTGGCAACAAGATTGACTTGGTATAATTGGAAATTATTTGATTGCAACACAAACTTTTTCTTCTTTTTCCGTTTTCTTTTTTTAAATTTCTTTTAAAAAAATCTCAATGTGTTTATTTTTTCCTAGCTGTTACGTTTTTCTTTTTGTTCTCTATTTACTTTTTTTCTGAATTTTTCCTTATTTTTTCTCTTCCTTTTGTTTCTTTTTTTCTCAGCTTTTCACTACTTTTTCATTTTGTTATTTTTTTCTTTTTTGTTCTATTTCCTCCTTCCTTTAAGTCATTTTGTGCATAATTTTACATCATATTTGGTCATATAGGGATGAAAGAAGCAAAAAAAGCTAAACATTTAGCCAGATACTTAGCTAAAAGAACCGCAGTTTTTTTCTCATTTGCATTACAAATCATTATAAAAATCTATGAATTGGAATTTAGTTTGTATTTCCTGTAACATAAATTGAATAAAGGTGAATGAAAATATTTTTTTAATACCTGAACAGATTCTTAGTCTATTTTTTAATTGGCGCAAAAAAGAATAACTACCAATACTGGATAAGATTCCATGAATTTATTGATTTGAATTTCTAAAATATCAGCCTATTAGGTGTTTACTATGTTGTTACTGTTATTACCAAGGTTTTTGTTTAAAATGGGGTTAAATTGGCCCAACCTATAAAATTTGACCAGAAAATCAGTATGCACTGGTTAGCTGTTTTGAGAACAGGTCCGCGGGCACCTCAGCTGTCCTTAGGGGGCACCGTGTCGGAGACCCCTGGTCTAGAGAAAGCTTGATACTAGGTGGGAGAAGAAGTAATAACAAGCTCTAGCGCCTCCTACCAGACAAAGGGCTCAGGTTTAATGGAGAGAAGGAGACCTCCTTCGGCTCCCGGTCTTAATTGTTAGCTCGCCATTCACAGGATTGGAGTCCTTGGGTGGGCACCTGGCCAGTTCCGTTGGTCATAATGCAAACACAAACCGGTCCACAAGAAAATCTTCAAAATGCTTGAAAGGATTTCATTCTGACTAGACAGAAAATAATCTCATCTTATCAGCCGTACCGCTTATCCTCATTAGGGTCGCGGGGGGGCTGGAGCCCATCCCAGCCATCTCCGGGCAGTGGGCAGGGGACACCCTGAACTGGTTGCCAGCCAATCGCAGGGCACACAGGGACAGACAACTCATTCGCTCATTCACACCTAGGGACAATTTGGACCGGCCAATTCACCTAAAATGCATGTTTTTGGAACGTGGGAGGAAACCGGAGTGCCCGCAAGCACGGGGAGAACATACAAACTCCGCACAGGAAGCCTGGAGCTGGATTTGAACCCACGACAGGTTCCCATGACATGAACTGTGCCGCACAAGCGCTAACCACTGCGCCGCCGTGCTGCCCACAGAAAATAACAATTTTTAAAAAGTGCTTAAAAATGACGCAGTTGGTGGCTGCGGGCCTCATTATCGAGTCTTCATGTGAAGCGTTACTGCCCCCTACTGTCACGTAGAAGAGGACAGGTGCATCGGACTAGTCACGGGAGTTCTGGGTCTTTTTAAGAAGCGGCTCTTTTGCCTCCTAAACGGCTCCTAAGATTTTTTATTTTTAATGATACATTATCAATAATAATAAAACAATTCACCAAATTATTAAGTAGTAAGTCATTTCATGTTTTGCGGAGGATCCCTGCAAAACACAAGAAACAAAATAGAAATATTCCCAGAGCTACAAATTTCAGCTTTTCACTCACTGAACAGATTGAAAGTTGAAAAAACAAAATCCCTGAAAATGCAAAACAATAAATTAAAAATGACTCTTTAGTGATATAAATAAATGATAAAATGCAAAAAAAACTATTTACAATTCTATATTAACCAATTTGGACACAGATCTTCTGAAAAATATGCCAAAATTATAAAGTATAAGTATAACATGAAGCAAAAGATTGTCTCTAAGATTTGATGCACTCTGCTTCGGAGCAATCAAAATCATTCCAATTACTAAAAATCTGGTTTATTTATGCTTTTATATACATACCGTAAATTCTTTTTTTTTTATCTACCATACTGAACTCTTATTAGCCAATATCTTTAGAGCCCTTACCATATTTAAAAACATGCGTGACGTATTGAAGCTGCGCGTGCATTGTTGAAGCAGAATGGCAGAATTCATGTCAGTTTATAGCAGCTCGATCATGTGTCGTAAAATCTTACATAAGTACAAAATATGTGAGGATTTTATTTTAGTCCTCAAGGACACTCAAAGAAAAAAAACTTCTTTTGATCTGCGCTGGATTTTTTCCGTTTTAAAGGTACAGAAAGAACGGGAAAATCGGCCTTAAAAGTGCTTGAATTTGGCCATGAACAATGTTCCCTCTAAGCTTTGTGCAAATGCACACTACCCAGAGCTTTTCCGGGCACAAGAAAATCTAGCCAGCTCACAAAAGTGAGGACTCAAAATTGCATGAAGGTAAAAAGACACGGGTTCCCCTGATGCTGTGTTCTAAATGCGGTATTTTGAAGTCAAGGTTAAAGTAGAACGAAGTTGAGTAAAGTTAGAGTTTTTCGAGAACCGGCTTCTTCGGCTCGGCTCACTAAAAGGAACCGGCTCTTTCGGGTCCCAAACGGCTCTTCATGTTGTTTTTGCTTTTTTAATCCCTACACGACCAAATTAAAATTATGCACAACATGACTTAAAGTAAGGGGGGCAATAGAACAAAAATAAAAAGAGAAAAAAGAGCAGAAAAAAAGCCAGAAAAAAATAAAAAGAAACAAACAAAAGGAAAAAGGAAATAGAGAACCCCAAAAAAATACCAGGGAAAAAAAAATTGAAATCTTGCGAAAGAATTTTAAAAACAAATGACGTTTGTAGGCCCTGCAACCTTTGCAATCGTACACGAGTCAATTCATTCAAAAGTGAAAAATAATTTTGCATTGCCGGAAACTCGTCAAAATGTCAAGTTTTGGACATGTTTGATCATGATTTAGTTGCCACACTTGGGATTGCCGTTGCTCACTGTTGTTTCAAGCGTTGCTCACCAACTTTGTGTGAACGCTCAGACCCCTGGAAAATGACAGGGAACATTGGGCAATGAACCCTGTATATAGTGCAAAGTAGACTGGTGATTGACTCATTTAAATAAGGCCTAATGGGAGTGTGGGGAAAAGCCCCCTAGTGGGCATTCAAACCCCCGCTTAACACACACAACACGACCGGGGACTAACTCTCGCGTTTGCCCACCCCAGCTTTGCCCGAGTCGGACCCGCCCATCGACACAAACCTCATCGAGTTCGACACCAAGTGAGTATTTTATGAAAAACCGCGTCCGTCGCCGCCCCCGCGAGCCGAGGCCATAAAGTGGAATCTTCTCAGCAGCGTCTCCCAAGACGACGACTTCGTCTTCGAGGACTTCGCCCGCCTGCGCCTAAAAGGCGTGGTGGACGACAAAGACGAGGACTGCTAGGACACGCTCGTTACATTCCCCGGCGAAAGGGAGGACGCCGGCGCCACCATCTTCTCTGCGTTTAGGTTTGAAGGATCTTCGTCCTGGCTTTTCACCATTAGTACCGCTAAGGTTCTTTCCTTACCGTCGCGGGAGGACGTTTTCGGTTGCCTGCGGTTTGTGTTGGGGTCAATTTAACCATTTCTTTGCTGTGAACGGGAACGGTTTGCCCCGAATTAGACGTTTTTTCATAAAATGCGATATCCTTTGAGATGTCAATATCACAAAAAGTACATCATTAAGTCAGTAATCCGGATGGATCGAGCGTGCCGGTGTTTAAAGGGATTACACAAGACCGCTTTTTATTTTCTTTTTAATTGGGCGCAGAACGTGTAGCGTTCCTCCTCACAATCATGCAGAAATGTCCCGTAAGATTCCATGGATCCCCAGAATCGAATTCTCGAAATAGACCGCTCGACCTCCTATCCTCTAGAGCTGTGACGTCACCGAAAAACGACGAGAATTCAGAACAATGGCAGGTCCTGTTGAAAAGCATTCAGCGATCGTAGTAATCGGAGAGTTCATGGCGCTAATATTCTGCTTGGAGTAATCGTTAGCAGCCGGCTAGCCTGGGTGCTAATTGTTATTTTCCCCCATGATGTTTTTTTGTTGTCTGCTTCTGGTTATCGAGGCTGCTTACTGCATGATTTTGTTGGTCCAGCTCGCATTTGTAGCCCTTTCATTTGATCCACAGCGTCTCGTGAAAAAGTTCTGCTGTTTTATTAAAACGGCTTCCAGTTGCTTCAACTTTTCACAGCGGTCCTTTCCTGTTACTTTTTGTAGTCAGCATGTTTCGCCTTGCTTGTGCCTCTTTATATCTATCTATATACCGACGCCATTTCCCCCTCGTGGGAGGTAGCTAGAGTCGAGAACAAACTCATTCCTTCCCATTTGTTCTTTCTGACCTGACACAGATCATTAAGCCCACAGCACAAGAACCGAGGTGCTGTGCCATGCATCCCTGCATCAGCCTATATTGGTTTACCCCTTCCGCATCATATGCGTCCATACCGGTCATTCTTGACTATCTTTTGCCATTCACATCTATCCCTAGCACCCCTTTTGCATTCATTAAATAAACCCATCTCACATCCATGACACTATATTCTTAGAATTCAGCCACTGTCTTTTGGCAAATTATGCAGACAGTTGTTTTGAGATTTGGTGAAAAAAATACAATATCTACTTGTCCTGGAGGCAGAGGCCCTCACAATCAGGTTTCCTTTTTTTTATTTTAAATTTCCTGTCTGCAATTGGGTAGGCTAAAATTCTCACACATAGCCAAAGGCTACTCCCATCATCTGGTGAAATGGTGACTTTTCTTTGGTACACATTGATTTTATACTCCGGTCAACATGATCGGCACGCCTCATGTTATTCATTTGATGACAAAGGCCGGTAAAATGTAATCAGACCACATGATAAATCCCATGATCTTTAACATGAATATTTCTTAATGAACTTTGCCTCGATGATGTACTTTCTGTGATATTTACATCTCCAAGTACTTCAACTTTCTTGAATTATGCTTCATAACGGTTAAAAATCTACAGATTTAGCCCTTGGCCAAAACCTTATTTTTCTGTCCATCGCCTTCGACCCGAAACCCGGCTTAGTAGAAAAGTACCAGCGTGCCAAAACTTTCAAAGGACTTTTTAAAAAATAGATTGAGCAAAGAAATATTTTGATTGACTTTTTAACGCTCGCCAACGAAAACTGTCGTTCGCCGTTTATTCCATGAATCTCAAGGCGATCGGTCGAAGGATGGATCCGAAAAAAGAAGCTATACGTTGCTTTTATTTTGAAATCCTTTTGAATGTTTAGCGTTGTTTCCTGTGGCGACGATGATGGCGTCTTGTACAGAATTGTTGATTTTCAAAGGGCGTCCATTCCCGACAGGGAGGGGGGGGGGTGATCGCCCGCGTCACTCGCAACATTCCGGCGCCGCCTCTTTATCACTTCCTGTCTCGGCCATCTTTTTTTTTTTCTTCACTTTAAATGTTCTAAAATGAGATTTCATTCATTTTGAAAGTGCCATGATCCCATTCAGCCAGTAAGGAGTGTGCAAAGGAAACACTCCAGCTTTTGATTTCGCTGCATTTTTAGCTTTCAATCTTTCGGCTCCGCTCGGCCGCGTCCCCGATGGGGAAAGAGGCGGAGCATGTTCTTTGCAGTGCCGTGATTGGTCGTCGTGGTTGTTTTAGTAGTGCATGTGCGTTGAATTACTCGCCACGCGCGTGATGTGTCAAAACGTGCGCGCTACTATTTTGTTGTTGTTTTTTTTTTTTTGCCTCAAACAGGAAGTGACTTCAAACGCTCGCTCATAATCATTCACATTGTTTAATTTTTACGTTGAAATTGTTTTTAGGATTAAAGTGAAAAAGCAGAAAAAGGAGCGCGTGTTGTGGTCGTGATTTCTTCCGAGTGCGCGCGCGGCGTCACATGGCGTTGTAGTCGTCGTCGTCTTGATGTTTTCTCTTGAGCGACTCGCCGCCGCCGCCGGAACTCTGGGCCGCCACGCTGCCGGCGATGAGAATGTTCTTGGAGCCGACCAGGGACGAGTTGATGAGCACGCCGGAGGCGGCGGGAGTACTCAGTTGGCCTGCGAGGAAAGGACACTCGAATCGTGGTCCGGAACGCCGAAGGACGCTTGTAGCGCCTTACCGCTTTTGGTGCCGCCGCTCTGCGAGGGAGGCGGGATCTGCACAGCGAACCTCTGGCCCGTCAGCGACACCGGAGTGCCCGCTTTGGCGCCCCCGACCGAAGAGTTGGCTGCAAAGATGACAAGGGTGCGTTGGGTGAGTATCGGCCCGGCAAAAAAAGGAGCGCTGCGACAATGATCGAATCGATTCTTAAAAGCGTTGGCAACTCATTACATCATCGATTCGTCGTGTCAGCATGTTAAATCAATGCAAATAAGCACGTTGAATCTCGTAGTACCACTTGGGTCCGGCAGGGTGCGCCTTGACCATTTTTGTGAATGGTAAATGGTCTGCATTGATATAGCGCTTTTCAAGTCAATGAAGACCTCCCAAAGCGCTTTACAGTGAGCTTCACACTCACCCATTCACACACCAATAGGGAGTCAGCCATGCAAGGGGCCTACCTGCTTATTGAGGGCATTAGGGATTCAGTGTCTTGCCCAAGGACACTTTGACATGCAGTGTTCTCATTTGCCCGCGTCCTAGACGCATCATTTTTGCTGGGGACGAATAGTCTCAAATCAACGTGCGTCCCCGGGACGCAACCTTTTTGCCACGAAATTGTCATTATTGCCTGATTACTTTTTTTTTTAAACAAACAACCGGCTTTTTCGGCTCAACTCATTCAAGAGAGCCGGCTCTCAAACGGCTCACTTGCTTTGATGCATTATGATGTTGTATAAAGAAGTTAAAAAAAAAAAAGGAAGTATAAAAGGAGAAAAAAAAAAAAAGACAGGTTTGTGGTGATCCCTTTAATCGGTATATTACCAACAATAATTTGATGATTGAGAATGAATATATAGATTTACATCATATTTGTCGCCGATTTACAATTCCAACCTGGATAACACTTAATTTTGGGGAACCATAGATCTCTGTTGGGACCCATAGATTTTTGAGCATGCGAGTCCCCGGGACCCATCACTTTTCACAGCTAAAATGATCACTGGACATGTAACACAGACAAGCCGGGAATCTAACCTATGATCTCTTGATCCCAAGAAGAGCGCTCTACCTGCTGAACTAATGCCGCCCCAAATTTGTTTTTTTTTTACTTTGCATAGTTACAAATTGGCATGAAACAATCATACACTACAAAGTTAACAATTTTCAAAGGAACAAAGTGCTGCAGAAACACAGGAAAAAATGATAATAATAATATAATAATAATAATTTCCTTGTATTGTCATTCTGTGTAACAATGTACACAGAACGAAATGTCGATTGCACCTGACCCGTTGTAGCGAGCCGATGCAGCCGCAGCCAACAGAGGGCGCCGCCGACCACTTTTTAAGTCTTAGGAATGACTCGGCCGGGGCGCGAACCACCGACCTCCCAGTCTCAAAGCGGGCGCCTTACCATCTAGGCTACTGAGCTGGTGATATGTTTATCTCAACACAAGGGGCATATTCTATAATAGCTGCACATTGAGAATATTTATCATCATGGGGATGATTCAACCAAAAAACAATTTTTTTGGGGCTGATAAGTTTTGCTACAAATATTGCAATTTCTTTTATGTTGTGTATAAGCCCTAATATGATCTTTGGACAAGGTGATATGGAAAGAATATCTTACCCATTTGCAGGCATATAGTATACGTTTGTACGCATTTTGGTTTATATGTTATATGACAAACACCAAAATTTGTTTTTTTACTTTACATTCTAGAATATGAAACCAGCTCGGTAGGCTTGGGAGTAGGGCACCCATCCTGAGACTGGGAGTCATACCTGTTGCCTCCCTTCTTGCTGCTTGGCATTAGGGTTTGGAATTGGGGGACTTTTCACACCTCATGACTCCAAACGACGGGTGTTACATGGCATATCCAGCCCAGGGTACAATTGATCCTTTCTGGTGCAGGGATTCTAAACCATCACAATGGCCAAATCGGATATATTCTTTTTATAAAAAATCAAGTATGTTCAGTTATTTAATGTTTAAGTTTGTTTGTTCAGAATGTATGTATATGTTAAAAAAAACGTTAAGTTTGTTCAATAAATGTTTATCTTAATCAGCGCGCGACCAAAGATTTGGTTTGGGCTCCCACCCTTTGTGCAAATGAGTTTGACACCCTCTTGCATTAGGGGGAGATGGCTCCGGTATATACATACAATACAAAATAATACGTGCAATATTTCTCCATCTGGGCAGCACGGCAGAACAATGGTTAGCGCGTGTGCGGCACAGTTCCGAGGTCACGAGATCAAACCTCCTATGTGGAGTTTTGCATGTTGCCCCGTGCTTGCGTGGGTTTCCTCCGGGCACTCCGGTTTTCTCCCACATTCCAAAAACGTGCATGTCAGGTGAATTGGCCGGTCCAAATTGTCCCTAGGTGTGAATGAGCGAGTGAATTGTCTGTCCCTGTGTGCCCTGAGACCAGTTGAGGGTGTCCCCTGCCCACTGCCCGAAGATGGCTGGGATGGGCTCCAGCACCCCGCGACCCTACTAAGGATAAGAGGTGCAGCTAATGGATGGATTGATGCGCTACGGAATGTTTTTTGAATAAAAGTGTACCTCGGTACAAAAAGGCTTGAAAAACACTGAGCTATATAATTAAAATCCATGTTGTATATTTGGACTGGTGTAAAATGACAGCTCTGTTGGATATTAAAAAATTATTGTGGGAGTCATTACAAGGAAAATTGAAAGTGGCACTCCGCACCGAAAATGTTGCTGACCTAAACTCAAGGCATTCAATTGAGGAAAGGCCGCTTTATTTTATCATTTGTAGCACTGAAGTTAATATTTTGAATTCATATTTTGTCGTTTTTACATTTTCAGGGATGTAGTGTTGACTGTGTTGTATGGTGCAGAGACTTGGAGTCATTTCCTCTCATCTTAAACCCAACATAAAAATTCAAGGGTTTCAAGCACCCTTATGAACCCCGAATATAAAAATTTAGACCTTTTTGGGACGCAACCACCGCCAAAAACGGATTCCCCTACATGCAAGAAGCATGCTATTCAAGAAGTCAATGAGGAAGTTATGGCTACTCACCAAGCGTGGGTGTGGCAGGTCTGCTCGTGACGGCGCTGAGACGGGGTGCGGTTATCCGTCCGGCCGACATCACCTTCTTGGGAAGAAACTTGAGGCGGTAGTTGGGGGCGGTCAAGCAGTAGCGATCAGGTGGCAAGCGTGGACCCGTGTAGGGTTTGATGAGAGGTAGCGGGGTTTGATTCTTTTGTCTGGCCACCTCCAACAGAAACTGATGGACAGACAAAACACTAAGAACAGGGGTCTGGAATCCATGGCTCGCCAGCCATATGGATCATCTCATGAGTACATATGGCTCTGATAAACAGGATTGGGTAGGGTTACTTTAATTGGATTACTTTCAATGACTTTTGGATTACTCCAATACCAAATACACTAATAAAAGACAAAAGAAAGTAAATAGGAATAAAATGATTCCATTTTGTGCAGGCTTGGAGTAACTGAATACACGGAACGGCAAAAATGATGTTAGCAAGCTGTTTGGATTGATTTTCATTTTGTTTCTGTCGCATTTGATGTTCGTTTTGCCGGGGATCAAAGAGATCAAAGCCAGGAGAGAAAGCTTACCACGTGTTGTGAGTCATCATTTTATTCATATTTTGTTTCTTTTGTTAGCATATTTGGTATTGGAGTAATTGAAAGTAAAAGTAACCCTACCCAACCCTGCTGATAAAACTTAAAATATGTCATCACATAGGGCCGCAACAACTCATCGAAAACATCCACAACAGCGTTGGCAACTCATTATCATTGACTTGCCGTCTCACGTGATTTGAGCCACCAATACGTTAAATAAACGCAAATATGAGCGGACAATTCTTTTGTGGCGTTAAAAGTTTGAGTCATTTTTACAAAATAACTCATTTAGGACGAAAATGAGCCTCTGTCTTCAAATATATGGTCTGGCTCTCTACCCAAAAAAATCCAAATATTTTTGCTTTTTACGGCTCTTCGGGTCAAATAGGGTCCCGAAACCCCGCACGAGGCCGCCTCAGATCTTACATCTCTCGGGGGCGGCGATGTAAACGATTGGTCCATGCGACATTGGATGGCCAGTTTGATGTCATCGGCGTCCACGTTGGATTTCTTGGCGTGCATAGCGTAGATCTTGGCATCTTCGATGATGCTCGTCACATATCCTGAGGTGAGTAAGAAGACGACGTTTAAGGCGGCGAAAAACGAGCCGGGCAGGATCGGGCACTCGCACGACTCACTGTAGGTAAACTCCAACATCTGGTTAATCACGCGGGGCTCGTACTCTGTGACCCCCATGTCCTTCAGGATCTGGATCATCACCTAAAGTGCAAACATTTGAAACACTTTTTGGACGATTCAAATGATACTTGAAAACAACTTGAATCTTAAATGGTGTGCCGATGGCAGTTTACATTTTATACACTTCACCCATATTAAAATGCACTGTTATTTGAAGCAGGCATAAAAACCGGTCAGTGTGGAGGAGATACTGTATTCCATGTATATTGAGTACCCCCAATTTGAATTAAAAATCTATCATTTTATGAACTTTCTCAGCTCAAAACCAACACGCGGCCATGATAATGTCCTTCATAGTCCAAATCATGATCAGACTAGGGCCGCAACCAGTGATCCCTCTAAGCTGTGCGGGTGCGTTATCGCGTACTGCCCGCAGATTCTAAGCGCACAAGAAAATCTAGCCAGCGCACAAAAATCAGGGCTCAAAATTACTAATTAAGAAGAGACTTAAGTCAAAGTTACAGTTCATGAAGGTCAAAATACACGGGTTCCCCTGATGCTGTGTTCTAAATGCGGTATTATGAAGTCGAGTCGAAGTAGAACGAAGTTGAGTAAAGTTAGTAGAGTTTGTCGAGAACTGTCTTCTTCGGCTCGGCTCACTAAAAGGAACCGGCTCTTTCGGGTCCTGAACAGCTCTTAAGGTTGTTTTTGCTTCTTTAATCCCAACATGACCAAATATTATGTACAATGATGCACAAAATGACTTGAAGGAAGGGGGGAATAGAACAAAAAAGAAAAAAATACCAAAATGTATAAGTAGTGAAAAGCTGAGAAAAAAAAAACAAAAGGAAGAGAAAAGAAGGAAAAAATTTGAAAAAAAGCCAGAAAAAAAAAGAAAATTTAGGAAAAAAGTAAATAGAGAACAAAAAGCTCGGAAAAAATAAACACAATGAGATTTTTTTTAAAGGAATTAAAAAAAAAGTAGAAAAAAAAACACGGGAAGAAGAAGAAAAAGTTTGTGTTGCATTCAAAGAATTTCCAATTATATCAAGTGGATCTTATTGCCGACATTGTACTTCCACTCAAAAATGTGATTAAGTACAGTTGTGTATCGTGCGGGGGTTGCGGTTTGTTAAATCTTTGAATATGAGCATTACCAAAATAAAATAATATACACTATAAAATCTTAGTTAATTGTCAATATTATTATTTACTTTTTCGTTTTTTTTTCTACTACTACTTCTGTTCCCTTCAAAATTGTTAACTTTGTGTCATGATGAAAGTCAAAACACTAAAAAGGTTGAAACTCGTGCCAATTTTATTTATTATGATTCAATGTCCAATAAAGTAAAAAATATATATAGGATAACTTATGGCCTTGGCGCCACCTGCCAGACTAAAGTGCTACTAAAACTCTCAGCGTCACAACGGAATTGTGTGCACTGATTTAACATGTGTAATGGCTCATAATTTACGAGACATTACAAATCAAAGATCTCATTAGTTCTTAAGACTTATTATTCAATTTTAACGAGTAGTTGTTGCAGCCCTACATCAGATACACCAAAGATTGGTTTCCTTTACCGTCCTTTTATTGCATTTGACTAAATCTTTCAAGAGGACTTAAATTCTCCATTCTTTAATATTCGTCTCTAGCAGGGTTGGGCAGGGTTACTTTAACTGGATTACTTTCAGTGACTTTTGGATTACTCCAATACCAAATATGCTAATAAAAGACAAAAGAAACTAAATAGGAATAAAATGACTCAAATTTGTTCAGGCTTGGGGAGTAACGGAATACATGAAACGGCAAAAATGATGTTGGCAAGCTGTTTGGATTGATTTTCATTTTGTTGCTGTCGCATTTTATGTTCGTTTTGCCAGAGATCAAAGCCAGGAGAGAAAGCTTACCACGTGTTGTGATTCATCATTTTATTCATATCATCTCATCAGCTGCAACGCTTATCCTCAGTAGGGTCGCGGGGGTGCTGGAGCCCAGCAATCAGTGGGCAGGGGACACCCTGGACTGGTTGCCAGCCAATCGCAGGGCCATTTTATTCATATTTAGTTTCTTTTCTCTTTTATTAGCATATTTGGTATTGGAGCAATCCAAAAGTAATCCAGTTAAAGTAACCCTACCCAACCCTGGTCTCGAGTACTGTGACTAAAATTTGGGGGTTTGAGATCGAACCTAATGCGCACGACACATGATACAGTATCACCGCCTGCGCAAACTACACTGATTTTAATTGAAAGGCTCCAACGCAAACACCCAATATACTCTAAGAAACCAAACATTTCCTACACATTTTTCCTCGGATCTACACAATTCACACAGGTCACCCCATTTTTTTATAACTTCAAAACGGTGAATTTCTCCTAATCGGAAAGATTTTAATGCCCGTTTTATATTTGCACACCTTCATTTCAATCATGTAAAAATGCACCCGAATTAAATCATGTCAATCTAACATTGATTTACAACTTTTGTAAACATTATTTGGACACGCGGGTGGGAATCGAAACTACCGGTTTCCCCTGAAAGGAAACAATGCTTGGAGAAGTTCTTCCAAGCGTAAATAATCTCGTGCAAACTAGACTTTTCTTCGAATCCCAAAATATAAAATCTAGTAACAATTTTGTAACTATATTTACCTTTAATTTAGCCCTTCAGCTAGCAGTGGCTAAGCTAATAAGACGCGATCTATAGTGATCAACGATCGTGCTCACAAACTAGTTATTACATGGTCTCTGCATGAAAGTGTAGCATTCGGACAACTTTGGCGCAAGAGAAGCCGGCACCTGAACGCAAATAGAAACTAAAAAAAAACAAATATTACCTGAGCATCTTTAGGGATGCTTTTCGGAGCAGACATCTTGAAGTTCTCATGTGCCAGCCACGCCCCTGCTTTCTTCTTCTACGTTCCAATTTTCTTCTACGGATTTTTCATGGCGCGTCCTGGCGGACCGGAAGCCCAAACCAAACAAGTGAGTTTTATCCAGATTATATCGATGAAAGTCGTCAAAACAGCAAATATTCGACTCTGTTCGTGTGTAAGTCAGCGTTTTTATAGTACACTGATGCATTTTAGATGTGTATGGAACGGAATAAGAGAGAATATCTGGTTATATGTGGCGAATATTGAGGCACTAGTTACAGTCACGTTTGCTCTCTTACCGTTGCAGAGTACATTTGTGTAGGCAAGCTATTTAACATTACGAGCAGTTATTCGGTTATTAAAATACAACATTCACGTGACATGCGGTGAGGTTTGTATCTGCGCAATCAGATTTACTAATAATTTCACCCATATCACATTCAGGGTTGGGTAGAAAAGAATAGAATAAAATAGAATATACCTTTATTGTCATTGTTACAAAATGGGTTAACATATTGTGACAACGAAATTGGGCACGCCACTCCAGTTTCACACATTCACAGTGAGGTAAAAAGCCAAGAAGATAAAGGAACAGAGAAGATAAAGTTATAAAACAAAGAGGATAAGGCTATAGTTATAATTTACATGATATTTACACAAGAAATGTCGGAATGTAGAATGTTACATACAGTTGGTATCGTAATACAGTTGGTATCGTAAGGGTTGTGCAATTTTGCATTTGGTGCAAACATAGTCATCATAGTGCAGAAAAAAAATGGTAGGGTTACTTTAACTGGATTACTTTCAATTACTTTTGGATTACTCCAATACCAAATATGCTAATAAAAGACAAAATAAACTAAATATGAATAAAATGACTCCATTTTGTGCAGGCTTGGGGAGTAACGGAATACATGGAACGGCAAAAATGATGTCGGCAAGCTGTTTGGATTTATTTTTATTTTGTTTCTGTCGCATTTGATGTTCGTTTTGCAAGAGATCAAAGCCAGGAGAGAAAGCTTACCACGTGTTGTGAGTCATCATTTTATTCATATTTAGTTTCTTTTGTCTTTTGTTAGCATATTTGGTACTGGAGTCATCCAAAAGTCATTGAAAGTAATCCAGTTAAAGTAACCCTACCCAACCCTGATCACATTTATGATTTGATTGGCAGAGCAAAACGGCAATATATAAACTGTAGTTCGGTCAAACTTCTTACCCCCTTAACGTTCCGAAAGCTTGCAAAGAAGCAAATACGTGTCTCAGACATGTACGGAAACAGTGTCTGTACGATGTCACCAAACAAACATTTCTTAGTTTCCATTTTATTTTTTGCTGGCAACTGTAAGAAGTAAGAATTTGATTGTGCAGGGAAACGGGGTTCTTTACTGTGCATATGACAATAAACACTTTGAATTGAATTGAGTTTAAAAATAGACTCATCACAGAAACATCAAGATCGTTCTAAAACAAGATACCGGGAAAATATAAAGCCGCAAAGCTCACCTAAGTTCTCTTGCAGCCTTCACGTAACCATGGTCTTCTTACAACCGTGAGTGTAGTAAATCCAGGAGAGTAAAATATTTACAAATACAAAATAGTAAAAATGTTTTCTCTATGCCGTAGCGCAACCCAACGTGTGATTCACATTCATCTTTTTCGGCCAATTGCAGGCTTTGTTTCGCCCCTTTAGCCTACGCGAGCCTGTAAATGATGAAAAGGATCCGCCCCCTTTACCTCCGAATAACTTTAGCCAATAGTGACTGATTCAAATGATGATTAACACATTGGTTAGGAAATGAAACGCCGATATATAAATCCCAGCAATACACCGCGGACGACTTCGCCTTCGGGGGAAAATCGAGTCGGCGGCTGCTTGCCTTAGTTGCAAGACTTTGCGACTTAATATTGATCCATCTATAAGGCGCACTGTATTATAAGGCGCATGGTCAGCTTTTGTAAAAAATAAAGGCTTTTAGGTGAGCCTTATAGTGCGGAAAATACGGTACTCGTCTTTTTAGTGCTTTTTGACGAAATTTGTCCCCTTTGAAATTTCTACTTCCCTGTGAAGTGGAGATTTCATAAATAAACAAAGTAAAAATGTGTCTATTTAGTGATTGTTGTTCCAAATGTATATTTTAGTATTCTTCCTCAAGAATGAAGCAGGATGTAGTCGCCATGGCAACAGGCACGCACCAGCACCCATCCTCTGCGTGCGTCCCCTTTCAAAGGACATCAGGAATTCCTAAAAGCAAGAAAAACCCGCCTCTTTGTTGCCGTCTCTCCTCCAGTCTTCTCATCTCCTCCACCATTGGTCCTCCCCGTCCCCTCCCATTGGCCCCCCGGCCAATCACGTGCCTGCTTCCTCTCTACCGCTCGTTTAAGTCACGTCGACACGTGCACGCCGACCGCAAACAGGCAATCTTGACATCTCCACACGTCCGTTCTCTTTTCGGCGCCCTGGAAATGAGGAGGTGGTGTCGGACGGGCGGGTGTCGCCCTCTCGGGAGGAGGACCAGAGACCACCGCTGAGATCTTCATCAGGAAGTCCTCCGCTCGCCTGTGAGTTTTCCGTCCAACCTTCGCCAGCGTGTGCTTGAGGAAGTGGAGGGTTTCCCATACCATAGGAACATTCTGGCAGGGCGCCAGGGTTCCATTCAGGGATCGGGAACCTTCTTGACCCCAAAAGCCATAAAAGCAAAAATAGTTTGTTGAGAGAGCCAGCCCATATTTTTGAAAACAAAATTCAATAAAATCGCCAGACCTGCTCTCGGTGAAATAATACTAAGGCTAGTATTAATTTGCATATGACCCTATTTTTATGACCGTATGTATTTTCCGTAACACTATTTAAATACTCTATATCAACACGTTATATTGGCTATTTTTGTATTCGATATCTTTGATTTTATTTTTCAACAAAAGGATACTGCTGGAAGTGCCAATTTACCTTCGGGGTTGAATAAAGTATCTATCTAGACATCTAGACATTTATCTAGGCATTATCTATCTAGATATTCATCTATCTAGACTTCTATCTAGACATCTATCTAAACATCTATCTATCCAGATATCTATCCAGACATCTATCTAGACTTCTAGACATCTAGACAATTTCTAGACATTTATGTAGACATTTATCTAGACATTCTTCTATCTATCTAGACATTCATCTATCTAACTAGACATCTATCTATCTAACTAGACATCTATCTATCTAGACATCTATCTAGCTAGACATCTATCTAGATATCTATCTAGATATCTATCTATTTAGACCTCTAGACATCTATCTAGATATCTAGACATCTATCTAGACATCTATCTATCTAGACATCTATCTAGATATCTATATATCTAGACATCTATCTAGATATCTATCTATCTAGACATCTATCTATCTATCTATCTATCTATCTATCTATCTATCTATCTATCTATCTATCTATCTATCTATCTATCTATCTATCTATCTATCTATCTATCTATCTATCTATCTAGACATCTAGACATCTATCTATCTAGACATCTATCTAGACATCTATCTATCTATCTAGACATCTATCTATCTAGACATCTATCTAGAAATCTATCTAGACATCTATCTATCTAGACATCTATCTAGAAATCTATCTATCTATCGGATAGATAGATTCTATCCTGACATCTATCTAGACATTTAACTATCCATCTAGACACCTATCTATCAATTGCCCTATCGCCTGTATCCCATAACAGTAAATATATGACTTAAATTTGTATCTCCCTTTCTCAGTCACTTAAGATCACCGGTGCTCATTTTTGCCTTAAAGCACGGTTTCAAAACAAGGTGCGAGCAAAGTTCTTTTGTAAAAATGTGACAAAATACCGCAGACGACAAGAATATCGTCTGATTTATCTCAATATCTGAATTTGAAACGTTGCTGAGAAAAGTGCAAGAGTTACATTTTATGTCCGACCCAAATTCTGGAGGACCCCCCCTAGACCGTTTGCCCACCGGGGTCTTATAAAATTCTATGGGAAACCCTGAAGTGGATCGACGGATTCATATGACAAGGTGAGATTGCTGAAGGAAAACGGTCGTCACGTTTGTGGGAGCGTGGAGGGAAAACCTCGGGCACCGGCTGTCGTTTGTTGTTAGTGGAAATGGAGAGCAGAATGTCCGGCCGGCACGGCAGGAATGCGGAGCGGCGTGGGGAAACGGGGAGGGGGTTGGGGGGCTTGCTCGGCTTTACAAGCCACTTGTAATCGCGTCGAGTCGGAACGGAATTCTTTTTGGGGTTGTTCTTGTTTTGAATCGACAGTTACTTATTTCAGTTGAGGTCAATGTGCGGGAGAAATGAAGTGGATATTTTGGGGGGGAGAATGCTAACTCAGTAGGTTTTGATTGGTCTCTACCGTCGAGTTGAGTTTTGGACAACGATAGAGAGGAAGGCTACTGGACTAGTTTTAGGTTTGATAAGAGTTACAATTTACAGAGGAACCACCACAGTCCGAGTTAATCTGAACAAAAAAAAAACAGTAATTTTATGAACAAGATGGATGGATACTTTATTCATCCCCATTAGGGAAATTCCCACTTCCAGCAGTATCCTTTGTTGTTTATGAACAGAATGGCCTCGGGGTGCTGTGTTGTAGTTTAGCCACAGCGGAGTGGATGACGGCACACGCTAGTCCAAAAGTTCAACGTCCCTGCAGCAGATGGAGATCTCTGTGCCCAGGGTTACACCGCCTCGTGTTCACGTAGATAGCCAGTCCGCCATCTCTCCGTTTCCCGCAGGCTTTCGTGTTTCTGTCTAACAGTGCTGACGCCGGGTAGCTCCACGTAGCTCCATGTTAGCGTCACGAGCACAGCCAGTTCGTTGGTCTTATTTGGTAGAGAGTTCACAGTTCCGATGATTACGGACGGTACCGGATACTTGTAACGCCGCTAGCCGCTTACTATTGTTGTATTTTGGTTATTATAAGGAGCCCTTTTAGAAAGGTAACAAGCATGTTGGTTCAATCGGCATTCGGATCTTCTTTAAAAGCCTAGCTGCGGGATTTTGTATGCTCGACTTGGGGAGACCGGAGAGTAGTACATTACAGTCATGGAGACAAGAGGACACAGTACTATGAATGGTCATCTGGTCATTAAATCACATATTAGAATATATTATTTCCCAGGTGACGTCCGTGAAGCAGCGATGCCTTCAGTGACCTTCACCGACTCATAAAATGTCCCTTTTCGGATAGAAGTACAATCCCGGACCAATGTTCCCTCTAAGCTGCGTGTGTGCGCAATCGCGCACCACCCAGAGCTTTTCCGCACACAAGAAAATCTAGCCAGCTCACGAAAATCAGGGCTCAAATTTGCTAATTAAGAAGCAAATTAAGTCAAAGTTACAGTGCATGAAGGTCAAAATACACGGGTTCCCCTGACGCTGTGTTCTAAATGCGGTATTTGGAAGGCAGGTCGAAGTAGAACGAAGTTGAGTGAAGTTAGTAAAGTTTTTCGAGAACCGGCTTCTTCGGCTCGGCTCACTAAAAAGAACCAGCTCTTTCGGGTCCCAAACGGCTCTTAAGGTGGTTTTTGCTTCTTTCATCCCTACACGACCAAACATTATGTAAAATTGTGCAGAAATTGACTTAAAAGAAGGGGGAATAGAACAAAAAAGAAAAAAATACCAAAATGAAAAAGTTGTGAAAAGCTGAGAAAAAAAAGAAACAAAAGGAAGAGAAAAAAAGAAGGAAACATTTAGAAGAAAAGCCAGAAAAAAACAAAAGAAAGAAATGTAAGAAAAAAAAGTGAATAGAGAACAAAAAGAAAAAAGTAACAGCTCGGAAAAAATAAACACAATGAGATTTTATTTAAAGGAATTTAAAAAAATGGAAAAAAAAACAGGGAAAAAGAAGAAAGTTTGTGTTGCATTCCAATAATTTCCAATGATATCAAGTGAATCTTGTTGCCAACATTGTACTTCCACTCAAAAATGGGATTAAATTCAGTTGTGTATCGTGCAACCGACTAAATGAGCCCCCCAAAATGTTAGTATTATGCGACAAAATATATCAGGAAAAAATAAATAAATGGATATATTGTGAAAGAATTGTAAAAAAAAAAATGACGTTTGTAGGCCCTACAACCTTTGCAATCGTACATGAGTCAATTCATTCAAAAGTGAAAAATACTTTTGCATTGCCGGAAACTCAGCAAAATGTAACGCGATGTCAAGTTTTGGACATGTTTGATAATGACTCAGTTGCCACACTTGGGATTGCCGTTGCTCACTGTTGTTTCAAGCGCTGCTCACCGACTTTGTGTGAACGCTCAGACCCGTAAGGAAAATGACAGGGAACATTGCCCCGGACCGACTGTTACGTAACGCGTACGTGATTCACTCGCTGCGCGAAGATTACGAGTAGCGCGAGTGGAGAGAGGATGCCGTTCTGTATTTGTGCGTGTGGGGGGGCCGGAGGGGGGCGAACTGCCCATCCAGAAATAATGCGTTCCTTTAAATATCCGAGCGGTCGCGGCAGCGACCCGGAACGTGACGTCATTTGTATGAAGATCTTCGTCGTCGTTAACGTGTTACGTAACGCCCTGCCTCTAAGGAACCGGAGACTCGAGAATCTTATTTTCTAGCTTAGCTCAAACGGGGGTACGCCCTTAATCAAATTAACGATGAGAAAAAAGGACTTATTAAATGAATTCATTGTTCAGGGTGGCTTGAAATCCTTGAAAATGCTTGAATTTAGGTGGAAATGATTGTATATGTTTGAAGTCGCTGCCGTGTTTCTCAGTTGTCGGATTCGATAGATCACGCATTAAACAAAGACGTGTATTCGTGCAAATGATTTAGAAAATTGTCATTTCACATGTTTACAAGGGATCCATGAAAAACATACTAAATATAAATTCACATATTCACAGATCTACAGTGTTCTGGTTTGCCCGCGTCCCTGCGTCCTAGACGCATCATTTTTGCTGGGGACGCATTGGGTCAAATCAACGCGGGACGCAACTTTTTTGACACCAAATTGTCGTTATTACCCAATTACATTTTTTTTAAACAAAGATTTACCGCACTCCAAACTTTTCGTCAGGCAGATCCGGCAGATGTTGTTTGGGTCTCGCGGTTCGAGTTTTCGTCCGCACACCGATCTCGAGTTGTGTGGTGAAAAGTCCGTCTCTTTTTAGAGAACCGGCTTTTTCGGCTCAACTCATTCAAGAGAGCCGGCTCTCCAACGGCTCACTTGCTTTGATGCATATTACGAATGATTGTATAAAGAAGTTAAGGAAGTATAAGAGGAGAAAATGAAAAAAGACAGGTTTGTGGTTATCCCTTTCATCGGTATATTACCAACAATAATTTGATGCAGAAAATGAATTCATAATTTGATAATTAAAACTGAATGAATATATACCATTTAGTTCTGTGTGCATGGTTACAAAGAATGACAATAAAAGTAAATTCTATTTTCTTCTAGATAGATTTTATTATATTATTTGTCACCGATTTACAATTTCAACCTGGATAAGACTAAATTTTGGGGAGCCATAGATCTCTGTTGGGACCCGTAGATTTTTGAGCATGCCAGTCCCCGGGACCCATCACTTTTCACAGCTCAAATGAAGCCGGCTCTCTTGAATGAGTTGAGCCGAAAAAGCCGGTTCTCTAAAAAGAGACGGACTTTTCACCACACAACTCGAGATCGGCGTGCAGACGAAAACTCGAACCGCGAGACCAAAACAACATCTGCCGGGTCTGCCTGACGAAAAGTTTGGAGTGCGGTAAATTTTTGTTTGAAAAAAAAAGTAATCGGGTAATAATGACAATTTTGTGTCAAAAAAGTTGCGTCCCGGGGACGCACGTTGATTTGAGGCGATGTGTCCCCAGCAAAAATGATGCGTCTGGGACGCAGGGACGCGGGCAAACCAGAACACTGCCATTGACACAAAAAGTAGATGAATAGATACTTTATTAATCCCATAGGGAAATTCATACTTCCAGCAGTACCCTTTTGTTGCCTATTAACAGGATGGCCTCGGGGAGTTGTGTTGTAGTTTAGCAACAGTGGAGTGGATGACGTCACACGCTAGTCCAAAAGTTCGACGTCCCTGCAGCAGATGGAAATCTTCGTGCCCAGGGTTATACCGCCTCGTGTTCACGTAGATAGCGAGTCCGCCTCCTCCCCGCTTCCCGCAGGCTTTTGTGTCTCTGTCTGTCCTAACAGTGCTGAAGTCGGGTAGCTCCACGTTAGCGTCCGGGATGCTAGACGTGAGCCACGTTTCCGCTCTATATTTTCCCAGCAAACTCCACCTCCTGTACGCTTTGATGTTTTTCACTAGCACAGCCAGTTTTGATGTTTACATACATATACAGTGACATCTGGTGGGCAAACAGTGCACACTGTCCCTTTAATTTTCTTATTAAGGCGGGGACCTCAAACTATCATCCTGGAGGGCGCAATTACCCCTCTGAGTTTGAGACCTGTGGCATTAATTTAATTTTTAGGACACAACTTGATGTAAAAATGGACCCACCACTCAACTCAAAAGAATGACTTTGAGACAGGAAGCTGCCGAATATGATTTTTTTTTTCCCTCCAATTTCCCAGCGCTATTGAATGCATCATAATCTTATTACAGCCTGCGTTTTGGAGGGGTCAAAAGTATTACGGGTACAATTTGGTCATTTGACGCCTGGACACTCTTAGCTCCTAGGTTAGCCTACTAGCATATTTTAGCATGATGTCGGGGTTTGTTCTGTGTGTTTGAGGAAGTTGTTTTGGGTGATTTGAAGGGGTCTCTTTGAGGTGAGTTATTTTAGCCGGGGAGCGTCCCGGTCCGGCTGCTGTGGCTTGCAACTACGTTTCAACTGTGAGCATGCGTGTTTGTGTCTTTGTATTTCCACCGACTCGGTTTTAGACTGATGTCATTTTCTCTAATCTGGTCCGTCACATGCTACTGGATTGCTTTAAATTTGGACCGTTGCTGAAATGAACCCTATTTTGCATTTATTTCTTGACCATTCTTTCTTTGAGTTTCTTCAATTCCATTCTTCACTTGGTTTTTGACTTGATAGATAGATAGATACTTTATTCATCCCCGTAGGGGAATTCACACTTCCAGCAGTATCCATGTGTTGAAAAGTAAAATAATAGAATAAAAGATATAGAATACAAAAATACCCACTATAACGTGTTGATATAAAGTATTTAAATAGTGCTATGGAAAATACACACGGTCATAAAAATAGGGTCATATGCAAATGTGGGGGTGGGGTTTCATGTGGGCTTTTACTCCCCCGGGTGGAGTTCAAGAGCCTCATGGCATGAGGGAGAAACGATCTCCTCAGTCTGTCCGTGGAACAAGACTGTGACAGCAGTCTGTCGCTGAAGCTGCTCTTCTGTTTGGAGAGGATGACGACACTTATTGGAATAATTTTGTGATGGGTCGTTAAATAGATCTTTACACCAAATTTGGTTCGGTTTTACTTTTGTTTTTCATTTGCTCCTAAATCCGATTTTAAGAGGAGCGCCGCTTCCCCCGATAAAGAAAAGTGGTTGCCATTGGTCCTTCTCCTTTGCTGTGCTTGTATGTCAAGTCACAGCAGGCGTCCATGTAATCCAGCAGTGACACATTTTGGACGACGTGCCGTCCCCCCGACACCTACACCAAAAAGAACATGGAAGTGAGACTGTTTTATGCAAATTTGAATGCGTTTTTGTACCCTTCACTTGGTCAGAAACTGGGTCCCTACAAGTGCTCCATATTCTCGAAGGATGCTAAAGTTGTTTTTTCATAGGTTGGAATGTGCTTGAGTTTCAGATGAAGTGCTTGTAAATGCTTGAAATTGTTGCCTGCTTAAAAATGATGCAGATGCCGCTAACTGGTGGCTTCGCTTTGCCATCGCATTTCTTCTTCCCTCGTTGGCATTAGTTTGTACGGCACTGTCCTCTGAAGGGTCTTTGCCCTCTACGAGTCTCGGCCAATAGGACGAATGGATGCTGATTCTAAACCGCGCACTATGTTACGAGTATTAGTGCAAGGATTACTGTGTGTATCAATCTGTCACGACCAGCACAAAAGGTAGACCCAATCGCGTAACGTTTTTCACAAGTTTTATCCAAAGAAAGAGGTAGGGCTGCGCACACGATCCAAAGCAAGTCGCTCTCGCAATCAAATTGTGACCCGAATACAGAAGTGGATCTTCCGTAGCAGTTGATGGCAGTGTCAGGGACGGAAAAACAGATCGATAGCTGGGACAGAAGAGCAAAAATATGGTCGGGGTCAGAAACAGGTCGTAAGCCAGGGCAGGAGAGCAGACGCGGTCGGGATCTAAAACAGGTTGAAGCCAGGACGGGAGAGCAGACGTGGTCGGGATCAAAACAGAAATGGGCAGGTGGAAAAACCAGTGCAAAAACGGGACAAACGGAAGTCAGGGTCATAAAGGCTAGCCTTGTATCAGCAGAGGTTCGCAGACAGACTGACAACAAGGGAGAGACAGGACTGCGTTCAAATAGTGACAGGGAGCCAATCAGAATCCGCGGCGGTTGGCGCCAAATGAGCGGGCACAGCTAAGTCACATCAGTAACCATGACACAATCATTCATGATGGGCCATGCAGAAAATGAAGGTAGCGTTTCCCAGTGGTCATTTGTAATGGGAAGAACTTCCTGCAACTGAAAAAAATAAGCTACGTATTACTGTCATGTTCACCCAAAAAATTATAAATATTTACACATGTATTGTTCAGATTCACAAATATATTCGCAATACACTCAGGATCTAAAAGATGTATGTGTTTGTAAATGCCCACGCAAGACTACAAACAGGGTTGGGTAGGGTTACTTTAACTTGATTACTTTCAATTACTTTTGGATTAAACTAACTATGAATAAAATGACTCCATTTTGTGCAGGCTCGGGGAGTAACGGAATACACGGAACGGCAAAAACGATGTCGGCAAGCCGTTTGGATTGATTTCCATTTTGTTTCTGTCGCATTTGATGTTCGTTTTGCCGGAGATCAAAGAGATCAAAGCCAGGAGAGAAAGCTTACCGCATGTTGTGAGTCATCATTTTATTCATATTGAGTTTCTTTTGTCTTTTATTAGCATATTTGGTATTGGAGTCATCCAAAAGTAATTAAAAGTAATCCAGTTAAAGTAACCCTACCCAACCCTGATTACAAATCGCAGATAGATTTTTGCTCAATTCGTGATTCATACCGGATTTCTTCTTTGAATGGTACTGGAGAAAATAATGTATAAAGTGCTTGAAAAAGGTGCATGAACCATTTATAAAATAACATTAAAATTGGATCAGTATATCTATTTTCTTTGTCTTTAACATGAGTTTTTGACGGTTATTTTTTCTTTTTTCAAATCTTGCCAGGATTCACTGTCCTCTTTTGTTTTCAGGATTGGAGGCGTCCTGCCCGCCCGCCCGGCCGGCCATGGCCAAGCAAGAGTCCGGCAGGACGGCCAGTCCGGTGGTGCGTCAGATCGACAAGCAGTTTTTGGTGTGCAGCATCTGTCTGGACCGCTACAGGAACCCTAAAGTCTTGCCCTGTCTGCACACCTTCTGCGAAAGGTGACGCTTCCCTTCTTTGCACCATCTCGATTGCCATTGATATCAACGTTGTGAAGCCATGTATGCCATGAGATTAGGCATTGGATCCCAGGACCAAACATGTCATATAGAGACTTTGAAAGGAAAAGAGATAAACGACTATCAGGCCCAAAAATCATAAAACCATAACTGGCCCAAGTTATAGTAATTATGATTTAATTAGATAGATGGATAGATAGATACTTTATTCATCCCCGTTGGGAAATAGTAAAATAAAAGATATAGAATACAAAAATACCCAATATAACGTTTTGCTATAGAGTATTTTGATAGTGCTACAGAAAATACACACTGTCATAAAAATAGGGTCATATGCAAATGTGGGGGTGGGGTCCAATGTGGGCTTCTACTCCCCCGGGTGGAGTTAAAAAGCCTCACGGCATGAGGAAGAAATTATCTCAGTCTAGGAATACTTGATTCTAATAACAGTACAATGAATAAGTGCAAATATTTAACAGCAGCAAGTTATTGAATGATTTTTGACCCGGATATTTCCCCGCTGGTAATTTGGTTCTTTACTTTTCACTCAGAACATGAATTACCGTAAATTCCGGACTATAGAGCGCACCTGATTATAAGCCGCACCCACCACATTTAAAGAGGATAACCGCTTTTGTACTTACACAAGCCGCACCTGTATATAAGCCGCATGCGCCCACGTTAAACCATGTAACAAAATCACAAAATTAACCCAAACCCGACTTTGTGTCCCGCGATTGTAACTGAATATAAAGTACACAGCCCAAAAATCACAGCCGGCAAAATGAACGGAAGATGATACCGGTACTTAACATTTGATGCAGACCTGCAGAGTCCAAGTTGAAAATAATCTGAGGAAAAAAAAGTGTATATTTCCACATTCACACATGGCCGCATCACTGAAAGAGCCTCAGGGTTAAACGTTTGGGAAAAAAGTAGCGGCTTATAGTCCGGAATTTACAGTAGTTGTCGTCCTTTTTTGTAGCTTTGTTTTAAACATTCAGAATCATCCATATATCCATATATAGCACGTTTTCAGAATGTGGGAGGAGCCAAGAGTGCCCGTTAAAAACCCACACAGTCACAGGGAGAACATGCAAACTCCGCACAGGGAGGATGGAAAAATCGGATTCGTACCCGGGACCTCCAATTTGTGAGGTAGGCGTGCTTTTTAGTCCCCACCGAGCCACCTAAACAATTTCAATGTTTAATGAAACGAATCGAGTCCACCCGAATAGAAAACGTCTGTCGGAAGCACCGAATCTCCCCCCCTAAAAAACCTCGGCTTCGCTGTATTAAGCTCATTCCCTAATATGGTCGCGTTTCCCGGCAAACTTTAGTGCGTGTGTCATGTAAAATGGGCGACCTTAATCCTGGCTTCGAGCTGAGGTGAACACACTCCTGTTGTGCTGTTGGATCTTGATGCTATGCTAACTGTAAGCTGTCAGGGAATTGAGGAGTGTCTTTTTTTACACGGCATTGGACGAGTTTTTCTCACTCATTGTCTTTTTTTCACATCATGAATGAATGAATGAATGAAACTTTATTCGAACATCAAATTAAAAACAGAACAAAAACAATAACTCAACAACAAAATAATGTTACATAATATGTTTGAAAAGGGGTATAGTAAGAGGCAAATGCTTATACTCCCTACCCCTTCGTCTTCCCCACCAAATACATCAATGATATAACAACATTTGTAATGATATTGATAATAACAGTTATAAGAATAGCAAGAATAACACAAAGTTAACTAGATGCACTATTCCCAATCTCCCGCACCACTCATACCCCAGCCTCCTCATCTCTGTATTCCGCCAGGAATGTTTTTTTATATTTAAATTTGAACAAGTGAGTAGTTTGATCTCGTCTTGCAAACCGTTCCAAAGCTTGACTCCACAAAAAAACAAAAAGAAAGAAAGAGAGAGAGAGAAATAAATACAAGTACAGTGTCTTTGTTCTAGGCACCTGGCTTTGGCAACATCAAGTTGACCTATTTCAACCCGCAGCTTGTTTTTCTCTTGCGCTTCTCTGAGTGTTGTCCCGCGGGCCGGATTCAATCCCTTAGCGGGCCTGATGTGGCCCGCGGGCCACCCGTTTGACACCTGTGCTATAGTGTATAGCTCCGTCCATGAGATGAGATGAGTTTGTTCTGTGGCTTTTTATTATAAAGTGTCTCAACAGTAAATCACACACGTGAAGTCCAATTTTATCTCCGAGCCGTACGTACTCGTGGAAAGAGCCGTAGATGGCTCGCGAGCCGTAGGTTCCCAACCCCTGTTCCAAAACCCGGAGCGAATGCAATGAGACACCGAGCAGGGGCCTTAGGTCTACGTTCTCGTGGCTTAGCCAGCTGTTGAGCATGACCAAAGCCAACCCGACACCGTTACCGTCACATTGACCCGTGAGATTATTATCATTATTCAGGGGACCAATTTTCGGAGAGTCATGACTTTGTGCTTGAAATTTTTTTTAGAGTTGGTACGGGTGCTTGAAATCCTTGTAAATGCCTTCATCGTAATGCTGTGTTTTGAAGGAAAATGCTTGAGTTTTGGGTGAAGTGCTTATAAATGCTTGAAATTGTTGCCGTGACCATGTTTCTTAGCCGTCTGACTCTATAGACCACGCAACCAATGAAGAAGAATAAAAAGTGAGGGAAAATGACGGCGACACGCCTGCTCTCGTGGCATGTTACGATGACGTCATGCGAAAAGTCAGCGTCCCCTACTGGTCGCACCCAAGGCTTGGCCCTCGTATTTTAATGATGCATGATCAATTATATAATATAGCTATCGAGCTAGCTAGCTATCTATCTAGCCAGCTAGCTATCCATCTGGCTAGCCATCTGACTAGCCATCTAGCTATCTACCTATCTAAGATCATTGAAATGAGTCCAAATTTGGCTCATTTTTCTGCTTTTTATACATACAAACTCCATTTTTACCCAACACCTACAGAGCCCTTTTCATATTTGGGATTAGGGTTGTTAGTGTTCGAGATGTGACCAATACCTTGCCATTTTTTTTGCATTTTTTTCCAAGATTCCAGTGCGTTTATGTTGCATTGACTTTAGGGCTGCAATAACGAATCGATGAAATCGATACAAATCGTCGATTAGTTGTGTTGCCACAACTCGTTTATGAGCCACTATGTACTTTAAATCAATAAGAAAATAAATAAGAGCGCACGCAATTCCGGTGGGACACTGAGAGTTGTAGTGCCGCTTTGGTCCAGCAGAGAGCGCCAAGACTTTTTATTTAAAAGTTATTTTAAATTTTTTTTAAAGACTTTTTTATTGAACATTGTATCATTACAATCCCCCCACTGAAAACAGTACTCAGTACTCTGTCCATCTGTCTGATTGTCCTCCTGTCCAGCTGCCTCCAGAACTACATTCCGGCCGAGTCTCTGACGCTGTCCTGCCCGGTCTGTCGGCAGACGTCCATCCTGCCGGAGAAAGGCGTTTCGGCTCTGCAGAACAACTTCTTCATCACTAACTTGATGGAGGTGCGTTTGGAGGTTTTACTTCTCACATGTGTAGCAAAATGGAGGCGGTCAATGAACTGTTTTAACAAATAACTCCTCCTGACGTCAAGGCAACCTGGTCCTTTGTGTCCCAATGGCACGATAAGAAATCTCAAGCTCAGGGGTTATCAAATCATTCAATCACTGAATAATCGAATGAAGGCACTCGATGCACATGTTCTGACGTTGTTTCTTCGTTTTTTTCTTTGTCATTGCAAATTCTAACCCAGTTTAGATGAAAGCCAAAAATTGCAAAGATCTCATCAGGATGTGATAGTGCCACCTTCTACCACTCAGCAGTGATTCTATAGGCTGTGCTCAATGGTAAATGGTCTGCATTGATATAGCGCTTTTCAAGTCAATGAAGACCTCCCAAAGCGCTTTACAATGTGCTTCACACTTACCCATTCACACTCACACTCACACAACAATAGGAAGTGAGCCTCCAAAGGTTTTGAGGATAATCAAGATGCTAAATGGTAAATGGTCTGCATTTCTATAGCGCTTTTTAAGTCAATGAAGAGCTTCCAAAGCGCTTTACAATGTGCTTCACACTTACCCATTCACACACACACTCACACACCAATAGGGAGTCTGCCTCCAAACGTTTTGAGGATAATCAAGATGCTAAATGGTAAATGGTCTGCATTTCTATAGCGCTTTTCAAGTCAATGAAGAGCTCCCAAAGCGCTTTACAATGTGCTTCACACTTACCCATTCACACACACACACACACTCACACACTAATAGGGAGTCTTGGATTATTGTATTCTGTCACAAGAACACCATTTAGTTGTGCCTTGAAATGAATTTAGTATGAATGCCTTTTACAGTTATTTTTATAGATTTTTTAGGTTTACAGAGTAATGAGAACATCTAAAATATAACTTCTGCTTATTTATTTTCAGCTAGGCATACATATTTTTTCAATTTTTTTTGTTTGTTTTTTTCCTTTTGCAATAGTTTTTTCCTTTTTTGAAACGGTTGCCCATTTAAATACAAAAGTATACCGTAAATTCCGGACTATAGAGCGCACCTGATTATAAGCCGCACCCACCACATTTTAAGAGGAAAACCGATTTTGTACATACACAAGCCGCACCTGTATATAAGCCGCATACGCCCACATTAAAAAAAAGTAACACAAACATAAAATTAATCCAAACCCAACTTCAAGTCCCGCGATTGAAACTCAATGTCCTTCATTGAAGTACACAGTCCAAAAATCACAGCCAGCAAAATGAACGGAAAATGATACCGGTACTTAAGGTTTGATGCAGACCTGCAGAGTCTGGGTACCCGTTTTACCCCACTTCCTGCCCCCATTCTGACACATCTTTTTTGGCCAATTGCAGGCTTTGTTTTGCCTTTCAAGCCAATGCCGGCCTGTAAATGATAAAAAGGATCCGCCTCTTGACCTCCGAATAACTTTAGCCAATAGTGATCGATTCAAATGATGATTGACACATTGGTTAGCCAATGAAACGCCGGTAAATAAATCCCAGCATACACCGCGGACTACTTGGCGTTCGGGGGAAAATCTAGTTGGCGGCTGCAAGTTAGTTGCAAGACTTTGCGAATTAATATTGATCCAAATATAAGGCGCACTGTATTATAAGGCGCATGGTCAGCTTTTGAAAAAAATAAAGGCTTTTAGGTGCGCCTTATAGTGCGGAAAATACGGTAACTTTCATCCCAAACGGTGTCCGTGACAGGGCAGTTAATGGTAGCAACACGCTAGCAACACGCTCGCAACACAGTAAACAGGTCTGGTAAAAAAAAAACAGACCGTTCTTGTAAAAATCATGGTAATTCGTCCTCATCTTCCTCCTTAAAACTGAAGCCATCAAAGTCGTCTTCCTCAGTGTCGGAAAGAAACTTTGTCATATAGACGTCGTCCCACGCTCCCATCCACTCCTGATTCTGTGCCCTCCTCTCCGTCACGCAGCAGACCGGCTTTTCGGAACCCATTGGTTATGGTAGAATTTTTGATGCTGCCCCACGCTGTCAGGATCCACTGGCAGACTTGCAAAAAAGTTGTCTTTCGCATGCGGCCAGTTTTAGTGAAGTCGCAGTCTTCCTCGGCGCATATATTCCACCGGTCTAAATCTTACCTTTTGTACTCGAGCGCCGCAGGGTTGAAAGTTTGGGGAAAAAGTAGCGGCTTATAGTCCGGAATTTACGGTACTTTGTATTCATGACTTCTATAATAATGCATTGAATCTATTTATTGTTTTATCATATTATGTACAGAGAGTACATCAAATATAACTCAAATACTCTAATGCTAGAAACTACTTTTGCATGAAGGTCCTTCAACGAGAAGCGGAATGTTCAAGACCCGAGAGCTGCAGTCTCCTGGAGTCGGTCAGCGCGGTGGCGGCGGGGAAACCGCTCTGCTGCCCCAACCACGAAGGGAAGGTGGGTAAGGGAAAGGCCGTGTCGTCATGGCAACCAGAAGAGGCTTCAAAACGCGCCACCCAGGGGCCGATGACATCTCCCAGGATGATAGTATGAGGCCCCTGCCTTCATAGGAAAATGAAAGGGACAGTGTGTATTACTTGCCCAATATACGTCGCTGTGCAGAGAAAAATTGCAAGAGCTCAATTTGATCTCTGAGCCAAATGCACTCGTGAAAAGAGCCATATCTGGCTCGCGAGCCATAGGTTCCCGACCCCTGATCCAGGCCCATTTCATGTACCGTGTATTTGCTGTGCAACATGGTAGTGGTCTTAGCTCATGATGTCAAAGATAAGCAGGGTTGGGTAGGGTTACTTTAACTTGATTACCGTAAATTCCGGACTATAGAGCACACCTGATTATAAGCCGCACCCACCGCATTTTAGGGGGAAAACCGATTTTGTACTAACACAAGCCGCACCTGTATATAAGCCGCATGCGCCCACATTAAAACATGTAACACAATCACAAAATTAGCCCAATCCCGGCTTTGAGTCCCGCGATTGTAACTGAATATAAAGTACACAGTCCAAAAACCTCAGCCGGCAAAATGAACAGAAAATGATACCAGTAGTTAAAGTTTGATGCAGACCTGCAGAGTCCGGGTACCCGTTGAAACTAATCGAAAGGAAAAAAGTCTATATTTCCAAAGGTAAGGGTGGGAAAAATATATATCCACTATTGTCCGCCGCGACAACAGATCTCACTCACCTTTACCCCACTTCCCGTCAGCCCGCGTTTGCTCCGCCCCCTCTTTTTTAATTCGCAAAACATATCAGAATAAGTGTCTCAAATAAATACATTACAAAAATATACAGGTGCAAATACATATTATACATCGGTTACACATGTTTACAAAGAAAGACGGTACACCGAGAGAGTTTTCTAAGCTTTAATTATAATATTATAACTTTCATTCCAAACCGTGCCTGTGAAGGGTAGCAAAACGCTACTAGCAAAAGGCTCGCAACACAGTAAATGGGTCTGTTAAAAAAACATACCGTAGTGGCAGAATCCACAGTAAACCGTCCTCATCTCCCTCCTTATAACTGACGTCATCAAAGTCGTCTTCCCAAGTATGGGAAAGAGACTTTGTCATATAGACGTCGTCCCACGCTAGCTAGCAAGTTTACGTGCAGTAGTTCTGTTTCCTTTTTTAACGGATTGCTCGTTTGCTTAACGCTTGAAAGCTACGTCATGTGCCTTTCTTTTTGCAATTTGCATGATGAGGATATTTCTACGCTAATTTAATTTGTGCAGAAGCTAAGAAGTTGCAGTCTTCCTCGGCGCATATATTCCACCGGTCTAAATATTACTTTTGGTACTCGAGCGCCGCTGGCGGCTGTTAGAAAGATGACATAATTTGGCCGCATCACTGAATAAGCCGCAGGGTTGAAAGTTTAGGAAAAAAGTAGCGGCTTATAGTCCGGAATTTACGGTACTTTCAATGACTTTTGGATGACTCCAATAGCAAATATGCTAATAAAAGACAAAAGAAACTAAATATGAATAAAATGATGACTTACAACACGCGGTAAGCTTTCTCTCCTGGCTTTGATCTCTTTGATCTCCGGCAAAACGGACATCAAATGCGACAGAAACAAAATGAAAATCAATCCAAACAGCTTTTTGCCGTTCCATGTATTCGGTTACTCCCCAAGCCTGCACAAAATGGAGTCATTTTAATCCTATTTAGTTTCTTTTGTCTTTGATTAGCATATTTGGTACTGGAGTCATCCAAAAGTCATTGAAAGTAATCCAGTTAAAGTAACCCTACCCAACCCTGAAGATAAGGCACGCCGTCTTCAAAATGCATCGTCTGGGAAAATAAGCGGAATATACGAACGAAATATGGATTTCAGCAACTTTCAGAATTTGGGATTACCTTTAAAGTGCAATGCATTCAAGAGAAAGGGATCAGAAATGATCGAAACCCCTACGACGTATGGTCCCACTTTCAGGTGATGGAGTTTTACTGCCAGTCATGCGAGACAGCCATGTGCCTGGAGTGCACCGAAGGCGAGCACCGCGAACACCTCACCGTGCCTCTGCCCGACGTGGTGGAGCAGCACAAGGGGGCGCTCAAGAGCCAGCTGGACGCCCTCCGTAGCAGGTAACCGACATCCAGGTTTCCGATGACTGCGATCCCTCGCCACCCGGCGATTCGTCCTTGAAAAATCTTCCGCGGTCCATATTGCAGAGTGCATTTTTGTCAGGCATGGCGGCTCTTTTTTACCATTCTGTACACCAAAAAGTGAACTGAATTCATGCGGCCGCAACCCATTATACAGGATCGCATACTGTTGCCGGCGGGGGACCAGCGGAGCACACTTCTGTCGGGCCCGGCGTGTGTTTTTATCGCTGTCATTTCCGCTTAACATCAAATGCACTCGTGCAGGCGAGATCCATTATCCCCGGTCGACTGTTGCTGAGAGCGGAGAAGAGAGGGCAAATTAATGTCGTGCCCGTTATGTTTTTTCCATTCCTTGCGCCTAAAAGGAAATGCAAGATTGTGGCGGTGATATATTATCCCTGTCAACTACTGCTGAGAGCACGGTAGAAATAGTATATTTATGGCTTTTGGGCGGCTCTTTTATTTCCTTTCTCTCCGCCTAAAATGAACTGAATTCATGCGGCCGCAACCCATTATACAGGATCGCATACTGTTGCCAGCGGGGGACCAGTGGAGCACACTTCTGTCAGGCCTGGCGTGTAATTCCAAAGCAGAAGGGGCAATGTTTAAAGCCTCAGTGTGTATTATTTGACCAAAGAGAAAAAAAATGAAGAAAAAAAACATTAAAATATAAACAAGAAAGAAAAAGGAAACTAAAAAAAAGACAAGGTTTTTTGTAGATACCCGAAGCAGAAAGATGGCACACAATGTCAGATCCCTCTAGACCAGGGGTGTCAAACTCATTTGAACTCGGGGGCCACACGATAGAACAAACATTCTGTCGGGGGCCGGACTAGTAGATTCAAGAGAAAGAAAAGAGAAAGAGGGAGAGAAAAGGTGAGAGGGCGGGACAAAGAAAGAAAAAGAGAGGGAGAGAGTGTGAGAAACAAAAGAGGTAAAAAGTTGTAAGAGAGGGGGAAAAGAAACAGAGAGGAAGAAAGAAATCCAAAGGGAAATAGAAAGACAGAAGGAGAGAAAAGAGAAAAGAAAGCGTGAAGGGTAGGAAGAGAGAAAGAGAAAGGAGAGAAAAGGAAAAAAAGGAAAATAAGTTAAAAAGACAGAGAGAGAAAAAGAGACAAAGGGCAACAAAGGAAGAGAAAAAGAGAGACACAGAGAGTGAAAGAGACAGAGAGTGGGAGTGGGAGAAAAGGTGTGGAAGACAAAGAGCAACAAAGGAAGAGAAAAAGAGACAAAGAATGGGAGAAAAGAGGTGGAAAAGTGAAAGAGAGAGAGAGAGAGAGAAAGAAATACAAGTACAGTGTATTTGTTCAATGCACCTGGCTTTCAACCTGCAGCTTGTTTTTCTCTTGCGTTTCTCTGAGTGTTGTCTCGCGGGCCGTATTCAACCCCTTAGCGGGCCTGATCTGGGCCGCGGGCTGCCTGTTTGACACCTGTGCTCTAGACGAGCCTGATCTTCTGTAAGATAAATTGAAAAATGTTCGACCAACTATTTCAAAAGAAAAACACGTTTATATCGTAGTTCATGTCTTTTTGCTTATTTCAATATGAATATATTTGGTGGTGAAGTGTCATTTTAGGAAGCGGGGACAGGCAAGGAAAATTCCTCAACACGGTCCCGTGCGACCCCCGCCCCCCAGGTTGCCCCACATCACGGCGGCCGTCGAGCTGGTGGGCGAGATTTCCCGGCAGCTGGGCGAGCGGAAGGAGCGGGCGGCGGCGGAAATCATGGACGCCTTCGGGGAACTGGAGCGAGCCCTGGAGCACCGCAAGACCGCCTTGCTGGCCGACCTGGAGGACACGTGCGCCGCCAAGCAGAAGGTTCTCCGGGACCAGCTGGAGGACCTCCTCCGAGGCCGAGACGGCATCCGGAGCAGCTGCGACTTCACCGAGCAGGCCTTGGACCACGGCAACGCCACCCAAGTAATTGCAATTTGGGCTTTTACTCCCCCGGGTGGAGTTCAAGAGTCTCATGGCATGAGGAAGAAATGATCTCCTCAGTCTGTCTGTGACAGCAGTCTGTCGCTGAAGCTGCTCTTCCGTTTGGAGATGATGCTTATTGCAATGGATATGGGAATACCGGTATGTAGTGGGACTCCGCTGTCAATTTCCGGGAGTTGAAGTCCAAAGCAGTATGGGACATTTCGTTTTTTCTAGGCATTCTTTTGCACTTTTTATTTTTAGACGGTCAGACATTTTTAAGCTCTTGCGGGTCACACAAAATGACATGTGTTAAATTAATTCATTGTCTCAGTATTTCATTATCAGTGTCTGAAATAACGTCTGCCCGGACGCCCGAGGTGTGTATCTTTTACAAAACGTCTCCGCCCGGGTGGCCGACAACTTTTTCAAAAAAAAAAAAGTTTTTTTTTTCAAATCAAGGGTTTGCTTTATTCCAATTTCCAAATTTTCGTTCGGTTTGGAAATTTCGTATTTTTGGTTTGTTTGGCAATTCGCATACTCGGCAGCCAATCAGAAGCCTGAATCGAATACCTTTGTGCTCCGGACTTTCCTGAGCGTTAAAAGATCGTGCATTTGCATATCCTTTTCCAAAGTAGATGCACAGAGAACACAAGGAAAATGGAGAAGTGGTTCAGAATCAAGGGCAGCACGGCGGCGCAGTGGTTTGCGCGTGTGCAGCACAGTTCTGAGGTCATGGGTTCCTGTGTGGAGTTTGCATGTTCTCCCCGTGCTTGCGTGGGTTTCCTCCGGGCCCTCCGGTTTCCTCCCACATTCCAAAAACATGTATTATCAGGTTAATTGGCCAGTCCAAATTGTCCCTAGTTGTGAATGAGCGAGCGAACGGTCTGTCCCTGCGTGCCCTGCGACTGGCTGGCAACCGGTTCAGGGTGTCCCCTGCCCACTGCCCCAAGATAGCTGGGATGGGCTCCAGCACCCCCGCGACCCTCCTGAGGATAAGCAGTGCAGCTAATGGATGGATGGATTAGGAATCAAGCCAAAACCTCAGCCCCAGAAGAACTATTCAAAAGAAGCTAACAAAATGGATGTCGCTACAAAACGTAAACGTACATGAAAAGCATGGTGGAAAGAGGAGTTCATGTGGCTTGGAGCAGACAACGCAACGCAAACATTGCATGAATGAAGAGGAGTTAATACAGGTACATACTGATGGCAGAGGGAAAACATGCAATGAATGTGATAAGTAGATTTAGAATAAACTTGATTTTAAAGCGTTGTTCTGTTATATATTCTGATGATCAATCCTTAATACTTGGCGGCAAGGGGCGTTTTTTTTTGCGATGAGTCGTCCTATTGCGTTTCAAGTTGTGAAAAATGGGGCAGGCAACTTTTCAGAGTTGTCTGCCCTGCTGTCCGATAACATTCAGACAGTGTCATTTATATATATATTTTTTATAGTTATATAAAAAAAGCAGGACTGAAGTTCTCACAAGATGTCCCTCGCGTGTGTCGGCTTCAGGTCCTGCTGGTCCAGAAGCAAATGAGCGAGCGCATGACGGCGCTGGCCAGAGACGACTCCCCGGAGAAACCGCACCAGAACGCGCACCTGGACTGTCAGGTAAGCGGCTTTTGGCCTATTGAGCAGCTCTATGGACCGCGCAACCCTCTGGAAACCTTTTCAGGTGGAAACCGAAGGCCTGCGCCGGTCCATCCAGAATCTGGGGGTCCTGTTGACCACGTCCGCCGTGGCGCACACCTCGGTGGCCACGGGCGAGGGTCTACGCCACGCCACGACCGGACGCCACCACACTGTCACCGTCACCACCAAAGACAAGGTAAGAATTCAACTATAGCTAGAGGGGCACGGCAGCAGTGGTCTAGGGTTCGATTCCAGCCAGCAGCCTTCCCTGGATGGATGGAATACTATAACTTTACGTATGCATGATAATCGGGACGGTTGAACGAATAAAAAGGCCAAATATCATTGCAGATAATCGGGCCGGTTGAACGAATACCGTAAATTCCGGACTATAGAGCGCACCTGATTATAAGCCGCACCCACCACTTTTTGAGTGATTTGCCACTTTTGTACTTATACAAGCCGCACCCTTGTATAAGCCGCGTGCGCCCGAACTTAAGCTGGTGATACAGTCATGTTTAACCCAGACCACGCTGTGAGTTCTACAATTGCGTGTTTGAACAAATTTATTGACACTAATAACAGAAGACAAACAGTGCGAGGTTTGAACAACCCCTCTTGACAATCTCAACAGCAATCAAGCTAGAGGTAAGATTTATGGCCCGAGCCCGAACCCGAACCCGAACCCGAGGCAATTTCGGGCCGGGTCGGGCCCTGAAATGTCAGTCATACGGTCGGGTCGGGTCGGGTTCGGTCCTGCTTTTTTTTTTTTTTTTTTTTTTTTTAAATCAATTAATAATGTGTTAAATGTTCATTAAAAATATATACTTAAACTATGTATGGATACTAGACCAAGGAATACTTGTTATAAAATAAATAATTTGGATAAAACGGAGAAGGAGCTGTAATTGCTTTTTTTCCGACTCCTATGCAAATTCCTCCCCCCCTCCGATTTTAAATGAAAAAAACAACAATTTGTTTACACCGCGGGATCCAATGCAACCAGGGTTTCATTCAAAATAAAAAAGACATTACATACGGATATTACAGTAAATCAAATAAATATTATTTGTGTACAATTAGTTGTGATTGCAGAAATCATAGCGTACAGTGACGTTGGTGACTTTTCCATCCGCGTTAAAAAACGCATTTTGTAAAATACGATCGCGCTTTATTGTTTAAATAAACGCGATCTCCCAATGATTATAATTACCTCGCTTTATTTTGTTTTAAAGCGTATTATATAGAATACGATCGCTTTTGTCGGAAGCGTACATTGACGTTGGTGAGATTTTCATCCGCGTTAAAAAACGCAATTTGTAGAATACGATCGCGCTTTATTGTTTAAATAAACGCGTTATATAGACTAGGATCTCCCAATGATTATAATTAGCTCGCTTTATTGTTTTAATAAGCGTTTTATATAGAATACGATCAGGGGGGGGGTAATTTGCATAGGAGTCGGAAAAGGGCACAATACGTAAGCGCTAAAATCTTAAAGGCGTACTACTACTGCTGCTGTGGATTATGGCCCAATGATCAAGTCGTCAAAATGACGGACGCCTTTAAATGTTTTCGCTACCTCAAAAAAAAAACCGTCAATGACAGATTGCAGTGCAGACACAGAAATATAAAAGATGTAAATGTTTATACAGTTTTATTTAACTTAGGCCTAGATGTTGTAACAAAAGGCAGAGTTTAATTTGTTATCATAAATCACCCCTCCTTATAAATAAAATATGTAATATCGGGCCCCCTCGGGCCGGGCCAGCAAATCCAGTTAATTAGTCGGGCCGGGTCCGGGTCGGGTTTAATACCCCTCGGGCCTGCGTCGGGCTCGGGTGCTTTTTTTGGGCCCGATCTTACCTCTAAATCAAGCACATTCACAATATTATATTTCAATATGACGTTTAACAGCAAACACAATAACCCCAGAACCACAGTTGACGTCATAAATGGTAAATTATACCCGTAATTATCGTACGATGCAGACTTGTAAAGTCCAGGTCCCGTTGAAAGTAATCCAAGGAAACAAAATGTGTATTTCCAAAGTTAAGGGTGGGAGAAATATATATCCACTATTGTCCGCTGCGACAACAGACAGATCTACTGGTAACTCGGCTTTACCACATTTCCCATCAGCCCGCGTGTGCTCCGCCCCTAAGCCGCAGGGCTGAACATTTGGGAAAAAAGTAGCGGCTTATAGTCCGGAATTTACGGTAAATAGGCCGATATCAGTCAAATTCCCAAATATCATTGTCGATAATCGGGCCAGTCGAACGAATAAAAAGGCCGATACGGATATCCGTCAAACTCTCAAGTATCGGTGCTGATAATCGGGCTGCCGGATAACTGGTGGAGCTCTCGGATCTTCCCTCTCTCCAGGACGGCGAGCTGGTCAAGACGGGCAACGCTCTCCTGACAGCCGAGATCACCTCGGTGTCGGACGGGCGGCCTGCCGCTGCCGCCGAGGTGACGGACAACAAAAACGGCAGCTACGAGGTGGGCTACACGCTACGGCGAGAGGGCGAGTACGCCCTGGCGCTCGTCCTGTACGGGCAGCCGGTACGCGGCGCCCCCTTCCGACTGCGTGCCGTCAAGCCCCGCGACGTGACGCCCTCCCCCGACGACGTCAAGCGCCGCCTCACGTCGCCCGCCGGTGCCGGCCACGTCCGGCAAAAAGCGCTGAGGCGGCCCGCCGGCACGCACTGCGCCGCCAAGAAGAAGGAGAACCCCATCGAGGACGAGCTCATCTACAGAGTGGGTGAGGCGCCCTAGTTCTCCTGAGGGGTAGGCGCAACCAATTTCGTTAGATAGATAGATAGATTGTTCTATTAACACCCCCCCACCCCTTTCCTTTAAGTGAATTTGTGCATAATTTTAGATAATATTTGGACCTGTAGGGATTAAAGAATCAAATCAGGGCTCGAAATTGCTAATTAAAAAGAGAATTCAGTCAAAATTACAGTGCATGAAGGTAAAAATACACTGGTTCCCCTGATGCTGTGTTCTAAATGCGGTATTTTGAAGTCAAGGTCCAAGTACAACGAAGTTGAGTAAAGTCAGTAGAGTTTTTCGAGAACCGGCTTCTTCGGCTCAGCTCACTAAAGAGAACCGGCTCTTTCGGGTCCCAAACGGCTCTTCAGGTTGTTTTTCTTCTTTAATCCCTACACGACCAAATATTATGTAAAATTGTGCACAAAATGACTTCAAGGAAGGGGGGAATAGAACAAAAAAGAAAAAAATACCAAAATGAAAAAGTAGTTAAAAGCTGAGAAAAAATAAACAAAAGGAAGAGAAAAAAGATGGAAAAATTCAGAAAAAGCCAGAAAAAAAGGAAAGAAAGAAACAAAGTTAAAAAAGTAAATAGAGAACAAAAAGAAAAAAAGTATCAGCTAGGAAAAAATAAACACAATGAGATTTTTTAAAAGGAATTAAAAAAAACAGGGAAAAAGAAGAAAAAGTTTGTGTTGCATTCAAATAATTTCCAATAAAATCAAGTCAATCTTGTTGCCAACATTGTACTTCCATTTAAAAAATGTGATTAAATAGTCCCCCAAAATGTTAGTATTATGCCACAAGATACCAGGAATATAAGAAATGGAAATCTTGTGAAAGAATTGTAAAAACAAATGACGTTTGTAGGCAATTCATTCAAAAGTGAAAAATTATTTTGCATTGCAGGAAACTCAGCAAAATGTAACGTGATGTCAAGTTTTGGACATAATTATTTATCTTGCCACACTTGGGATTATGGTTGCTCACTGTTGTTTGAAGCGTTGCTCACCGACTTTGTGTGAACGCTCAGACCCGTAAGGAAAATTAGAGGGAACATTAGTCGGGACGGGCATAATGTCACTCTCCTGATTTTTTTTCTTCCCCCTCAGGATCTCGCGGCCGCGACCGAGGCGAGTTTACCAACTTGCAGGGCATCTCGGCAACCTCGAACGGACGAGTGCTGGTGGCCGACAGCAACAATCAGTGCATCCAGGTCGCCCTCCTTCGACTCCTTCTTTCTCATCCAACCAATACTATAATGGCCGACCCGTCTCTATCGCAGGGGTCGGCAACATATGGCCCGCGAGTCATACGTGGCTCTTTTCATACATATGGCTTGGAGATCAAATGGAACTTGGTATATTTATGACCAGGGTTGGGTAGGGTTACTTTGACTTGATTTCTTACAATGACTTTTGGATGACTCCTATACCAAATATGCTAAGAAAAGACAAAATAAACTAAATAGGAATAAAATGACTCCATTTTGTGCAGGCTTGGGGAGTAACGGTATACATGGAACGGCAAAAATGATGTTGGCAAGCTGTTTGGATTGATTTTCATTTTGTTTCTGTCGCATTTGACGTTCGTTTTGCCGGAGATCAAAGAGATCAAAGCCAGGAGAGAAAGCTTACCACGTGTTGTGAGTCATCATTTTATTTATATTTAGTTTCTTTTGTCTTTTTTTTAAGCATATTTGGTATTGGAGTCATCCAAAAGTCATTGAAAGTAATCCTGTTAAAGTAACCCTACCCAACCCTGTTTATCAGAGGCATATGTACTCATACACCATTTTTGGGAATTAAATACTAAAATGTATCGTTTACCAAATCGTTCGAATGAGTTATCTGACTCCATTAACCAAACACAACCTACATTCACCCAACAATGCGCGCTCGTTTCTTGAGGGAAAAGATGAACAAGAATAGCCGACATTTCCACACAAGGGCAGATTTTATTTTTATTAGCAATTTATCTAAGTGTACTCCATCGAAAATGGCCGAATTAGTCGAAATAGTGTCTCTAGGAAGCCTTTTCTGAAGTCGTCCAGCCTTTCTCCTCTCAGCCCACGCTTCTCCGCAAGATGGTGTGCCTGCTCCTCCCATAGGCGTGCCAATGAAGCCCCCTGGACCCCACCATCTCGGAGAAGAGCGCCGCGATGTCTGGAATTAACCAAAACAACAGAGCGTTTATCAAAACAATATCTGCCGTCCTCCGTCATCTTGTCAGCCTCACGTCAGTTCCCGCCATTCCTTTAAACAATATTTCCTACCAGACCAGGGTGCCCTGAACTTTCACTGCTCATTGAACTTAAGCCTACTCGGTAAAAATCTTCATTGCACTCAATAAATGTAACTTCTCAATCAAAAACACACACTTGATTGACCAACTCATGTTATGATAAGAGCTAATTCATCAATCTCCACCCGAACTTGCTTCCTTAAAACAAATCAAGTACATTTTCAATAGTATCTCTTAATCACTCACACTCTTTTCTACCACAGACTTTTTCAAAATCTCAATATTTTTAGCGGCTCAATTTTCTAACGCTGTTCCGGTGGCTCCGCCCCTGGTCACGTATCCGATACGAATACGCAGGGTGAGTTGAGGGGAAGGAGGGGAGGGAACAAAAGCCTCAGCTGGATTTAAGGCTTAAATATTGGCCCGTTGAATTTTTTTTAAAAAAGCCGATACCAGTATCTGTAAAATCCCCAAATATCGGTGCCGATAGTCCGCCGACCTCTGGTAGAGATGCCTCACTCTGTTCGAAAAACGTGTGTTCTACGATGGTTCTCTCTACGTTTTGGGCGCAGATTTTCTCCAACGACGGGAAGTTCAAGATGCGCTTCGGGGTCCGCGGCCGTTCTCCGGGACAACTGCAGAGGCCCACCGGCGTCGCCGCCGACTCCAACGGCGACATCGTCGTGGCCGATTACGACAACCGATGGCTCAGCATCTTCTCCTCGGACGGGAAGTTCAAAGTGAGGAAATAAGAAGGTTACTCAGGACGGGTGGCCCGATGAACCCAAATCGAACCAAAAAGGCGATGTGACGTCGTGCCGTAGCGTCGTCGCAAGACACTGCCGATTTCCTCAAGGATTTACGACGAGGCTTTTGGACCCGAACGGCCATAAGAGCAAAAATATTTGGATTTATTTCTTGAGAGAGAGCCACACCATATCATATTTGAAGACGAAATTCAACAAAACCGCCAAACCTGCTCTCCCGACAAAAGCATTTTATTTTTTTGTGGGATTTTTGATGATTTGATCAAATCTGTGAAACGGCTCCTCTGATTTCTTTTTTTTTTTTTTATATATTTCATCAATATTAATAATCCTAAAAAATTGTACACCAAATTATTTAGTCATGAATAATTTCATGTTTTGCTGGAAATCCCCGAAAAACAATTTTAGCCTTTTACATACTTGAACAACAACACAAATCCCTGAAAATGCAAAAAAATAAAATAAAAATGACTCCTCTTGCTCTAAATAAATAACATATGCAAAAAAATAACTGTTTACTATTCTATTTTAATCAATTTAGACATCTGCTGAAAAACACGCGAAAAATATGAATTACAATAAGTAAAGCAAAAAGCAAAAGATCAGAATGATTGAATGCACTCTGCTTCAGAGCAATCGTTATTCAAATGAGTCCAAATTTGGCTCATTTTTCTACTTTTTATACAAACAGTACTTTCTTTTTTGTCTTCTGTAATCAGGGTTGGGTAGAGTTACTTTAACTGGATTACTTTCAATGACTTTTGGATGACTCCAATACCAAATATGCTAATAAAAGACAAAAGGAACTAAATATGAATAAAATGACTCCAGGGCAGCACGGCGGCACAGTGGTTAGCGCTTGTGCGGCACAGTTCATGTCATGGGAACCTGTCGTGGGTTCAAATCCAGCTCCAGACTTCCTGTGCGGAGTTTGTATGTTCTCCCCGTGCTTGCGTGGGTTTCCTCCGGGTACTCCGGTTTCCTCCCACGTTCCAAAAACATGCATTTCAGGTGAATTGGCCGGTCCAAATTGTCCATAGGTGTGAATGAGCGAATGAGTTGTCTGTCCCTGTGTGCCCTGCGATTGGCTGGCAACCAGTTCAGGGTGTCCCCTGCCCACTGCCCGGAGTTGGCTGGGATGGGCTCCAGCCCCCCCGCGACCCTAATGAGGATAAGCGGTACCCCGCGACCCTAATGAGGATAAGCGGTACGGCTAATGAGATGAGATGAGAAAATGACTCCATTTTGTGCAGGCTTGGGGAGTCACGGAACACATGGAAGGGCAAAAATGATGTTGGATTGATTTTCATTTAGTTTCTGTGGCATTTGATGTTCGTTTTGCCGGAGATCAAAGAGATCAAAGCCAGGAGAGAAAGCTTACCACGTGTTGGGAGTCATCATTTGATTCATATTTAGTTTCTTTGTTTTTTTAATCAGCATATTTGGTATTGGAGTCATCCAAAAGTCATTGAAAGTAATCCAGTTAAAGTAACCCTACCCAACCCTGGCTGTAATGAACTCAATTTTAGCCAACACCTATAGAGTCCTTTCCCTGTTTATGAACAAGTGTGACGTATGGCATTGTTGAGGCAGAATGGCAGAATTCATGTCAGTTTATAGCAGCCCATCGACAGCAAAATATCGTAGATCATAGATGGGAACAGCACAAAGTATGTGCTAGCAGTTAGCGAATTTGTTTTAGTCATCAAAGCCAACCAAAAAATGTCCTTTATTCCTTTAAAGGTACTGGAAAAAAATGCCCTTAAAAGTGCTTGAAAAGTCCTTGAATTCAGCTATGAAAAAAGGTGTACGAACCCTGTAGGATTAAGTACTCGTCCAAAAAACAAAACTAGCACAGCGAATGCACTTCTTTCTTAAAACTTGCGAAATTATGATACCGGTTTCCGAGTGGCACAGCCCAACCGACGACCAGGGTTGAGTAGGGTTACTTTAACTGGATTACTTTCAATGATTTTTGGATTACTCCAATACCAACCCTGCTAATAAAAGACAAAAGAAATATGAATAAAATGACAAAATTTTGTGCAGGCTTGGGGAGTAACGGATAACATGGAACGGCAAAAATGATGTCGGCAAGCTGTTTGGATTGATTTTCATTTTGTTTCTGTGGCATTTGATGTTCGTTTTGCCAGAGATCAAAGCCAGGAGAGAAAGCTTACCGCGTGTTGTGAGTCATCATTATATTCATACTTAGTTTCTTTTGTCTTTGATTAGCATATTTGGTATTGGAGTAATCCAAAAGTGATTGAAAGTAATCAAGTTAATGTAACCCTAGCCAACCCTGCCGACAACATCGGTATCAACTCTGGAACTTGTCTTTACGGTGTGGCTGCAGAACAAGATCGGCTCTGGTCGTCTGATGGGTCCGAAAGGCGTGGCCGTGGACAAAAACGGACACATCATCGCCGTGGACAACAAGGCCTGTTGCGTTTTCATCTTCCAGGCCAACGGAAAGCTGCTCACCAAATTCGGAGGACGCGGCGTCTCCGACAGACTATTTTCAGGTAACCGACATTGATTGACATTTTACCTTTGTTTTTTTTCACTCGTCACTTCCAAGGTGACAATACATTCGAAATCAACAACTTTGAGAAACAATTGAGGAAAAAAGGGCAAACGGGAAAGAGACAAACCTTATCTTGGTACTGTCCTGCTGAACCAGGGTTCATGCGGATCCTGGAAATGTCTTAAAAGGGATTCAATTTCAAAAATAAGGCCTTAAATTGTCTTCAATCCAATTTTTGAAAGTCTTAAAATGTGAAAGATTTATATTTATTTGAACTCAAAAGATTTAGTCACATTTACCCATTTTTCAAAATTCCCCGATCAAAACGGCAATATGGTTTCAGTCTGACACAATACACATGGCAAGGTTTACGCGTTTGGAGCACGCCCAGAAAGTTGGCATTTCGTGAAAAAGTGTCTGCCCTTGGCCAAAAGCTGTGCAGGGCATGTGTAATGCATGCGTGCAAGGATTATTTGTTTTAGTTATATTTTTTCTTGTTACCTTGGTCTTCAATTTGATTTCGAAAGGCATTCAAAAGTCTTCCAAAGTCTTGGTTCTGTAGCATTTGGCACTGCTAATTAATAAGCCCCATTTTAGGTAATCAACTTATTTTAAGGGATCAGGAGTTGCTTCATGGCGTGTCAGCATGAAATATTTTTTTGTTACCTCTGAGAACAAAGGGGCTTGTCGGCGGAGGGCGGTGTGTAAGGCTAATGGCCTCACAGGAAGCTGAAGGAAACCAGGTTCTTCTCCATTTTGAAGGTTGATCTTGCAGCGGTTCTCATCCGATTGACAGGGACAGACAGAGCCATGGGTTCTCCAAGCCTCGTGGTTCTGGGGTGGCAGGGCCTTAAGCCCAGAGACATCTTAGTTCCAACCTGAGCAATCCCCCTCCCCCCATGGGTCTCTCCTGGGCAGAAGAAGTGCTGGTTGAAGAGTGAGAGAAAGCTATTTGTGCTTCCCCTTTTAAAGTGATGATGTCACGTTCACTGTCTAGGGTTCCAGTTGAAAAAAGTTCTCCAATCGGTTGATGGATTGATAATAGGCTTATTTCATTTACACATAGTGAAATGAATCCCTGACATGAAACATGACAAACGGATGCAAATCATTCCTCTTTTGATTACAAATGGACACTCTGGGGTTTCAAATCTTTATTACACTGCCGGAGAGTCTGCTCACTACCTGTAGTTTTGTGGATGGAGCCGGATAGGGGAGATTGTTTTGCAGCAAGACAGTACTCTACAAAGTAATAGATACTTTTAAAAACATACCTGTCAACAGGGTTGGGTAGGGTTACATTAACTTGATTACTTTCAATTACTTTTGGATTACGCCAATACCAAATAAGCTAATAAAAGACAAAAGAAACTAAATATGAATAAAATGACTCCATTTTGTGCAGGCTTGGGGAGTAACGGAATACATGGAACGGCAAAAATGATGTCGGCAAGCTGTTTGGATTGATTTTCATTTTGTTTCTGTGGCATTTGATGTTCGTTTTGCCAGAGATCAAAGAGATCAAAACCAGGAGAGAAAGCTTACCACGTGTTGTGAGTCATTATTTTATTCCTATTTCGTTTCTTTTGTCTTTTATTAGCATATTTGGTATTGGAGTCATCCAAAAGTCATTGAAAGTAATCCAGTTAAAGTAACCCTGCAAATGTATGACTTTTTTTTTCATCTAACTTGGTCTTTTAGCGCACAGTGTCGTCTGTTCGCCTGTCTTATGTTGTTTTCTTTTCTGTTTTGTGTTTGTCGGACTTCTTGTTTTCCACTCAGCAGACAAACTGCTTCCAAATGTAAATAAGTCAGGCTCAGCGTTCAGTAAGTATTTCTTCTGTCCAGCTTGGCGTTTCCTTTTCCTCCCCGTAGATCCTAAATGTCATCATTTCCTGTTCAATTCCTGTCAACTTCCTGTCCGGCGGATGATTTTTTTGTGTGTAGTGTCTAAACTAACCACTAGATGGGATCGTTTAATCCCCGTGCTAGTGCATGAGCAGTCCAGGGAGTTTTCCACCAAGCGCTGCTTTACAAAAAAAATGCAAGGTAGGGTGCGTTGTTTGAGGTGTCCTTAGAAAGGCGGAAGTCAAATATTTTTTTTTTATTAATTATGTGTTAAGTGTCCAACTGAGTTCAAAGAGCACTGTGCTTTTTTCCCACTATGCCTAGCGGCTCTTATCTTACTTTTCGAAGAACTTTTCGGGGAAGAACACATTAAGTTCAAGGAGTGAGTGCTGTAGAATGACATCATGGTCTTCCTTGCATTATTTTTTTTTTAAATGTCTATTTTCCAGTGTAGCATGAAAATGGTGAAAGTAAGAAAAAGGCCCGTCTCAATTGTTTATACAAGCACGTCTAAAAAATGCACTTACCGTAAATTCCAGACTACAGAGCGCACCTGATTATAAGCCGCACCCACCACTTTTTAAGAGGAAAAACGATTTTGTACTTACACAAGCCGCACCTGTATATAAGCCGCATGCGCCCACGTTAAAAAATGTAACACAAAGACAAAATTGCACCCAAACCCGACTTTAAGTCCCGCGATTGAAACTAAATGTCCTTCATTAAAGTACACGGTCCAAAAATCACAGCCGGCAAAATGAACGGAAAATGATACCGGTACTTAAGGTTTGATGCAGACCTGCAGAGTCCGGGTCCCGTTGAAAGTAATCCAAGGAAAAAAGTGTATATTTCCAAAGGTAAGGGTGGGAAGAATATATATCCACTATTGTCCGCCGCGTCCACAAACAGGTCTGTCTGTTCCTCACGTTTACCCCACTTCCTGTCACCCCGCGTTTGTTCCGCCCCTTCTTTTTCATTCGCTCGTGCAAAACATACCAGAATAAGTGTCTCAAATAAATACATTCCAAAAATATACAGTTGCAAATACATATTATACATGGGTTACACATATTTACAAAGAAAGACGGTACACCGAGAGAGTTTTCAAAGCTTTAATATTAATAATATAACTTTCATCCCAAGCGGTGCCTGTGACAGGGCAGTTAATGATAGCAACACGCTAGCAACACGCTCGCAACACAGTAAACGGGTCTGGTAAAAAAAAACATACCGTACTTGTAAAAATCACGGTAAACCGTCCTCATCTTCCTCCTTAGAACTGAAGCCATCAAAGTCGTCTTCTTCAGTGTCGGAAAGAAACTTTGTCATATAGACGTCGTCCCACGCTCCCTTATTCCAAAACACGCTAGCAACACGCTCGCAACACAGTAAACGGGTCTGTTAAAAAAAACATACCTTACTTGTAAAAATCACGGTAAACCGTCCTCATCTTCCTCATGTGCTGCGTCATGTGCCTTTCTTTTCGCATTTTGCATGATGAGGGTATGTTTACGCTAATTTTATTTATGCACAAGCCAAGAAGTTGCAGGCTTCCTCGGCGCATATATTCCACCGGTCTAAATCTTACCTTTTGTACTCGAGCGCCCAAAAATGACATAAATTGGCCGCATCACTGAATAAGCCGCAGGGTTGAAGGTTTGGGAAAAATGTAGCGGCTTATAGTCCGGAATTTACGGTACTTGCACGTGCATCGTGAATGAGTCAATGGGCAGACTTAGGCTGCAATGATGAGAGTCACAGAGTTCTAAATTCTGTACAGCTCCACTAATGGGGAAAATATTGCTTTTTGGCTTTCTTTCGGGAAGCGTCTATTTGGAAACGAGAGTAAGACGAGTTGAAGAGCTGCTAATGTGGCAAAGTGGGGTTCACAATGTGAAATCGGTTCTTCCGATTGTATTCTTTATAATGATAGATTATTAAAATAATGAAACAATATGAGCTAAATTAATTCATTTTAGAATGTAAAACGCTACTATAGTACAACAAACTTCATTGTGTTAGTAAACAGTGAACCTTTATGGAATTAAAAGTCTCAAATTGGTTATACTAAGGAAAAAGAAAGAGTGGGACTAAGAAGGAGAGAGTAAGACTAGGAAAGTGAGAGGGAAAAAGGGGCAAAGACGGAAAGAAAAACAGGGTAAACTGCAGGGAAAGAGAAAATGAGATGTAAAGTGAATGAAAGAAAGAGCAAGAGAGAGAGTGAGAAAAAGAAAGAGAGGAAAGCAACAAGAGAGAAAAAAAGACTGAAAGGGACAGAGAATAAGAGAGAGAGGGAGCGAGGGAAAGTAAGAAGGGGTAAGAATGAGACAGAGAGTGAGAAAGAGAGACTGAGAGAGAGAACAAAAGCATAAGAAAGAGAAAGACAGGGAGAGAGAAGGAAAGAAATCGTTTTGAAGGGAGCCAGCTTTTGTCTCCAAAGAGCCAGTGTGTCGGCGATCCAATGTGGAAGCATAAAAACAACACCGAGCGGCTCTACATCATCAGGGCCTTGTTCTCAAAACAACGCCTGCCGTCCTCCGTCAGAGTCCTGTTATCAAAATTCCCTAGTCAAAATATTCTGCATTTGGAACAGCGTGACCTGTCATTGAACTAAAGCCCAGTCAGTGAATATCTTGCATTAAACTCAATAAATGTAACTTGTATTCCATCGTATAAAATCCTTTATAGTCAAACGTATAAAATCCTTCACCATCATCCATTATATCAAATCGCAATTGGCAAGAATCGTGCTCATAAGTCCAATCGGCACCCGAGTGTCGCGATACAATGGAATCGTTCCGAAAGCGGGAGTCTGACGGTATATGTGAGAGCAAAAGGCCTCTCATACTAATAGCGTGTGTTTTTCAGAAAGAAAAACAGGGAAAACTGCAGGGAAAGAGAAAATGAGATGGAAAGTAAAAGAAAGAAAGAGCAAGAGAGAGAGTGAGAAAAAGAAAGAGAGGAAAGCAACAAGAGAGAGAGAAAGAAAGACTGAAAGGGACAGAGGAGAAGAGAGAGAGGGAGCGAGGGAAAGTAAGAAGGGGTAAGAATGAGACAAAGACAGAGAGTGAGAAAGAGCAAAAGACATGAGGGGGAATGAGAGACTGAGAGCATGAGAAAGAGGGAAAGGGAGCGAAAGCGTTTTGAAGGGAGACAGCTTTTGTCTCCAAAGAGGCATTGTGTCGGCGATCCAATGTGGAAGCATAAGGCATGAACGCCAAAGGCACTCTCGGCGCTTGGTGGAAAGGGGACCAGTGTGTCTTGCCCCCGGGCGAACCAGAGAGAAGTGGCCTCACCCGACCGGCGTCTCTCGCCAGGTCCTCACTTCGTGGCCGTCAACCACAAGAACGAGATCGTCCTCACCGACTTCCACGACCATTCGGTCAAGGTAGGAGACCCGTCGGAGCGTTCCGTCCTGCCTGGACCGGACCCTCTACGAGACCCTCCCTGTCCCCCGCAGGTTTACAGCGGCGACGGCGAATTCCTCTTCTCCTTCGGCTCTCGCGGGGAAGGAAACGGACAGTTCCACGCGCCCACCGGCGTGGCCGTGGACGCCAACGGAAACATCATCGTGGCCGACTGGGGGAACAGCAGGATACAGGTCGCTGACGGATAAACGTCATACTCTAGACCGGGGCTCTCGCTCCAGAGGCCCGCGGACCCTATTTTAGCACGCACAAAGAGTGCCTGAACGAGAAAACGTGGCCTCTAGTCACAAAGGCGTTTCAGGATACAAAGGCGTTTCAGGATACAAAGCCGTTTCAGGATACAAAGTCTGACGCATGAACAAACAACTGGTTAACAACTGTAAAAACAAAACGTCTATGGATTGTTTTGACATCGATATGGTACTAGTTAAGCAAATTATAAATAGCATTGTGAAACCATTGACCTACATTTGCAATCTATCATTTCTAACAGGCAAATTTCCAAATCAAATGAAAAGAGCAAAAGTTATACCAATATACAAAAATGGAAACAAGCACATTTTTACAAACTATAGACCTCAATTCTCTAAAATATTAGAGAAACTTTACAATAATAGACTAGAACAATTTTTTGATAAACATGAATTAAAGAAGAAGAAAAGAAGAGATACGCAGTCGGGGTATTTATTGACTTAAAAAAAAAGCATTTGATACCATTAATCATAATATACTATTGAAAAAAACTGGAAAGATATGGCATCAGGGGAGTGGCTTTGCAATGGATTCAAAGTTATTCGACGGGGAGGAAGCAATATGTAAAAATGGGAGAGTTGTCATCTGAATACTTAGACATTTGTTGTGGAGTACCACAGGGTTCTATCCTGGGTCCAAAGTTATTTCATTTATATATTAACAATATTTTTTTTAAAAAGCCAACTGAAGTGGAAAACGGAAGGAGAAATCCCTGCCAAAACTCAGATTTCAGTTATTATTTCTAACGCCTTCGAGCATCACCTCGAACAGCAAGGGCGGGGTTCTAGGAAAAAAATGCGTTGAATTTGAAGGATCTTGATTTGAATTTGATAGCGTACACTTGTGCTGTTGTTTTCATCATCTTACAGTGTTAACCTCCATTTTGTGGCTGTGAACCTGATGCAGTGTACAGGTTATGTTGATGCGATCCGATGCTCACTGGACGCAAAAAGCAAGTCGCTCTCGTACTCGGATTGTGATCCGAACACGGGAGTGGATCTTCCGTAGCGAGCGATGGCGGTGTCAGGGACTGAAAAACGAGTCGGTAGCCGGGAATGGCTGAGCAAGGCGTGGTCGGGTTCGGAAACGAGTTGTAAGCCAGAACGTGAAAGTAGACGTAGTCGGGGGGGAAAAGGTCGTGAGCCGGGACGGGAGAGCAGACGTGGTCAGGATCAAAACCGGTCGTAGTCAGAAACAGACAGGAACAAAAGCGGGACAGGTGGGACTCAGGGTCGAAAAAGGCTTGCCTAGTATACACTGAGGTTCGCAGACAGACTGACAAAAGAGGGACAGACAGAACTGACAGGGAGCCAATCAGAACTTGCGGCAGTTGGCGCCAAATGAGTGTGCACAGCTGTGTCACATCAGTAATCACAGTCATTGGCTCCAGACTAATGTGAGTTGTTTGAGCATCATTCATGGTTTATTGTCCCTCAGGTGGAGGATTTAAGTTGTTTGCTTTTGAGGAAAGAAAATGAAATAGCCATTGTTGGGAATTAAATAATCAAATGTACCGTTTACCAAATTATTTGAATGAGTTATCTGACTCCATTAACCAAACACAACCTACATTCACCCAACAATGTATGCGCGTTCATTTCTTGACGGAAAAGATGAACAGGAATTTTCCACACGGGTGCAGATTTAATTTCATTAACAATTTAACTAAGTGTACTCATCAAAAACAGCCGAATTAGTGATTTTGGAGTCCCTAGATAGCCTTCTTCTGAAGTCATTTAGCTCTCTTCTTATTGGCCATCTTCTCCGTGTACAATGGCGTGCCGACTCCTCCCATGGGCGCGCCAATGAAGCCCCCCAGGTCCCACCATCTCGGAGAAGAGCGCTGCGCTGTCCGGAACACTCAAAACAACACCGAGCGGCACTACATCATCAGGGCCTTGTTCTCAAAACAACGCCTGCCGTCCTCCGTCAGAGTCCTGTTATCAAAATTCCCTAGTCAAAATATTCTGCATTTGGAACAGCGTGACCTGTCATTGAACTAAAGCCCAGTCAGTGAATATCTTGCATTAAACTCAATAAATGTAACTTGTATTCCATCGTATAAAATCCTTTATAGTCCAATGTATAAAATCCTTCACCGTCATCCATTATATCAAATCATGTGAGAGCAAAAGGCCTCTCATACTAATAGCGTGTGTTTTTCCGGTCAGGTTTTTGACCACACGGGCTCCTTCTTGTCCTACATCAACACGTCGGCTGATCCGCTTTACGGACCCCAAGGTCTGGCCCTCACTTCAGACGGACACGTCGCCGTAGCGGACTCAGGAAACCACTGCTTCAAGGTCTACCGATATCTACAGTAATTGCAAACTCTAGCCGGCCAAAGATCCACACCAGCAGGAGGCGCTCACAACGTTGCGCTTTTTAAGGTTCGTCTCCGACGTTAGCGAGATCCGTACGAAACACATTTTTTACTTTTCCTAAATGGACAGCGTGTATTATTTGACCACTAGAGGGCGCTGCGTTGTGTCGTGCCATCAAAGGCGAGCGCTTGAAATTCGGGGCTGGAACTCACAATTTTTTTCATTACAGGGTTTCTTAAAAACATTCGAATCCCCTCCTCTTTATACAAATATTGAAATTTGGGACGGATAGAAAAATAGTGCACCAAACAACAGAATATTCTGTCATATGAAAACAAAAATTCAAGTGTTTGTCAATGAACTTGACAATAGACAAAAATACATAGAAATATATGCTATAGATTATTACGATCAATGTTCCCTCTGCCTGCACATTCTCAGCCCACAAGAAAATCTAGCCAGCTTACAAAAATCAGGGCTCAAAATTGCTAATTAAGAAGCGGATTAAGTCAAAGTTACAGTGCACGAAGGTCAAAATACACGGGTTCCCCTGACGCTGTGTTAAATGCGGTGTTTTGAAGTCAATGTCGAACGAAGTTGAAAAGTAAAGTCAGTAGAGAACCGGCTTCTTTGGCTCGGCTCACTAAAGAGAACCGGCTCTTTCGGGTCCCAAACGGCTCTTCAGGTTGTTTTTGCTTCTCTAATCCCTACACGACCAAATATTATGTAAAATTGTGCACAAAATGACTTAAAGGAAGGGGGGGCGGAATAGAACAAAAAAGAAAAAAATACCAAAATGAAAAAGTAGTGAAAAGCTGAGAAAAAAAGAAGGAAAAATTTAGAAAAAAGCCAGAAAAAAAGAAAAGAAAGAAATGTAGGGAAAAAGGTAAATAGAGAACAAAAAGAAAAAAGTAACAGCTAGGAAAAAATAAACACAATGAGATTTTTTTAAAGGAATTAAAAAAAAAAAGAAAAAACAGGGAAAAGGAAGAAAAAGTTTGTGTTGCATTCAAATAATTTCCAATGATACGTCAATCTTGTTGCCAACATTGTGCTTCCACTAAAAAATGTGATTAAGTACAGTTGTGTATCGTGCAACCGACTAAATCAGCCCCCAAAAATGTTAGTATTATGCGTCAAAAGATACCAGGAAAAAAGAAATGAAAATATTGTGAAAGAATTGTTGGAAAAACAAATGACGTTTGTAGGCCGTACAACCTTTGCAATAATACATGAGTGGATTCATTCAAAAGTGAAAAATAATTTTTGCCGGAAACTCAGCAAAATGTAACGTGATGTCAAGTTTTGGACATGTTTGCTAATGACTTAGTTGCCACACTTGGGATTATGGTTGCTCACTGTTGTTTCAAGCGTTGCTCACCGACTTTGTGTGAACGCTCAGACCCGTAAGGAAAATGACAGGGAACATTGATTACGATACTCTTTTACTACCACCTTAATCAAAGATCATATTACATTTGGACTTTTCATACAAAACAAAAAAGAAAGAGCAATACATATCATTTTATGTGTAACAATTATTTTATCCATCAGAAAATATCTGAAAAAATGAAAACTCACTTTTCAAAATGTTATCAACAAATTTGGTTTCTGGTTAAATCTTTGAATCTGATAAACTTTTCCCAATATGAAAATGATATCTGGAGACCTCCCAAAGCACTTTACAATATGCTTCACTCTTACCCATTCACACACTTTAGAGATATTTAAAATCATTAAATTGCATCATTACAAACAAAATTGTGATGTGAGTTTCCACTTTGTATTGTTTGACTCTCATCATAAAACAAAGGGAATAGAAAATGCTGCTGAAGTCTAATATACTGTATACCAAAGCCATATCTTCCACTAGGTTTTCATAAAAACGGTATTGGCGCCCTCTGCCAGACCAAAAAAGTACTACAACTCTGTGTCACAACGGAATGCATTGTTTTATCGTACCTGGTGGCTCACAAATCACGTGATACTACGAATCGATGATCTCATGAGTTGCCAACGCTTTTATGAAGCGATTTTATCGATGAGTTGTTGCAGCTCTACGAAAAATCCCAAAAAAGAATACAAACAACGTGACTGGACGGCACCGTTTTACTTCTCTCGTTTTCCCAGGCTATTGGGTTTTGGGTACATGTAAGACGGCTGACGATTTGTATATTTATTCGTGTACATCACAGGTGTCAAACAGGCGGCCCGAGGGCCAGATCAGGCCCGCTAAGACAACACTCAGAGAAGCGCAAGAGAAAAACAAGCTGCAGGTTGAAATATGTCCACTTAATGTTGCCAAAGCCAGGTGCCTCTCACAAAGAACACTGTACTTGTATTTATTTCTCTCTCCCTCTCTCTTTTCCACCCCTTTTCTCCCACTCTCTCTCTCACTCTCCGTGTCTCTTTTTCTCTTCCTTTGTTCTTCTTTGTCTCTTTCTCTCTCTGTGTCTTTTAACCTCTTTTGCTCTAACTTCCTTTTTTCCTTTTCTCTCTTTTCTCTTTCTTCATACCCTTCGTGCTTTCTTTTCTCTTTTCTCTCCTTGTCTTTCTATTTCTCTTTGGATTTCTTTCTTCCTCTCCCTTTCTTTTCCCCCTCTAACGACTTTTTATCTTTGGTTTCTCGCGCTCTCTCCCTCTCTCTCTTTGTCCCGCCCTCTCTCTTCTTTTCCCTCCCTCTTTCTCTTATTTCTTTATCTCTCTTTTTCTTTCTCTTGAATCTACTAGTCCGGCCCCCGACAGAATGTTTGTTCTATCGCGTGGCCCCCTAGTTAAAATGAGTTTGACACCCCTGGTGTACAACGTCAATTTTTTAAATAAAAAAAACCCAAAAGGTGTTATTTTATTTGTGCGACGATTGTTGACCAAAATCATTGGATGCAACAGGAGCTGAACCCGGGTTGCGGCGGGGAGAGAGTGCCAAATCTTAACTACTAGACAACCAGTGATATAGATGACACACGAAAGAGCATTCGATATTATCAATGTATGACACTATTTCATTATCAATACCTGAGACGTATTTTAGAGAATGGAGAAAACAGAAAGTTGTCCGGAAAGATATACTGTCAATAAACGCAAAAAAAAAGCATGACGAGGGAAATTATTTTTGGGTGTATCGGATGATGAATCGGACTTTAACCCCTTAGCGTTCCTGTCCAATCGGCCTCAAATCCCAATCTAAGACGTACCCAAAGCCAATTCGACGCTGTCCTTGAACCATTTGGAGAATATGGACGCGTTTGGTCTTTTTGGAAAGTTTTGACCCAAATTGAAATCATCACTACTCACATCTAGTCATCTGAGTTTGAACACACAGAAATAGAAGGTTTTTATTCTTCCCTGGTCTTCCCTGGTCATCTTAGCTGGGGCATTAGCATCACCTGGTCTGGTCCCAGGTCAAATTTGATCCCAATCTGAAAAACTAAACATTGTATTTTAGACATTAGAGTTAGCTATAGGCATTTCCAAAAGTGGCCATTTGGAGACGACCAGTTCAGAGCCCTATAAACTTTGCATTCGTGTATTTTACTTTGGTCAATATTTAGACGTTGTGAAAGAGTTGTAAATGTTTGACTTCTCTTTCTAAAAGACAATTACTGCATTTACGCATGTTTGTTTTTCTTTGATTGGCTATCCACTGTCGATCATCAATTTGAAACCAAAGTAGGCCATGTTTGTTTTTTCAATACAGGTATTCGTATGCTATAGCAGGCTAAGGACTGTGAAAAAAAAGCTTGAGAGTGGTGTCAACCAAAAGGTCAGAAGCTGACGGCCATATTGGAAATCCTCTGACGAGTCGGTTTATTTTGAAAGGGGAGTTTTGGAGCCAAACAGATTATAACAAGAATCGTCAAATGATGCGGGATTGCTTTTAGGCAGATTTTTTTTTTTAATCTGTGGGAATTATGGTGTGTTTCGGAAAAAATATTTGACACAGTTGGATACTAGATGTAACAAAGCCATTCTCGAGGGTATTTAAAGAAGTCCAAAAAGGCCAGGGGATGTAATGGCATTTTACGCCGGCTTTATAGTTTTGGGTATCTGGTTTCAGACCGATGTTAATGTTTCTCTGATGAGTATATTTTGAAATGATTAAATCTTAAATTTGAAGACACTAGTTTGTTCATCAACAGTCTGACGGCTCGCCGGCGGGCCCTAGGGACATGAATGGGTTAAAGGCCATGAAATATTTTGTAAATGTTACGTTTGTATGATGCTTTGAAGTTTTCGTTGTCAATAAATGATTTGAATCATTGCCGGATGATTCAACAATGTCACTTTCACCGCTTGGTTTAATTGAAGAGAACATTTTATACACATTTTTCATCAAAAGTGAGGGGTGCACTTCGTACACCAATATTTTTTTAATATTTAAGCTCTCTTTAGTTGAGCTCATGTTATGTAAAATAGATAATAGCTTCTTGACCTCGGGGGGCTCACAAATCGTCATCCCTCTTCCAGGATGAAATCGATTTTGCATTGGGTAACATAACCCAAAATGTAATAAACATAAAAATAGGTAAAAGGTAGAAATTCTCCCAAAAAGTCTCTCGACAGCAACGACGCAGCTTCTCATCTCTGCCGGCCGGTCCAGGCTTCGGGTTCAGGACGCTGGTCTGCCGACTTATCTCAATCCGTCCTTCTTCATTTCACCACCACCTACCGGCGGCTGGAGAGGAAAGTATGAGGTGGGCATCCATCGTAAGCTATTGAGTAGAAGTTGGTCTAATGTCTTGATTTTAAAACTTCCACCGAGGTTGCAGATCTTCTCTCCGGAGCATTCCACAGCACCGGGGCCTGGATGGAGAATATTCTCGAACCTGTAGATTTCTTCTTGGCTCTTGGGAGTCACAGGTAGACGGGCATTTTCAGAGCGGAAGCTCCGTGCATAGGGGGAACTCAGAGTCCATGCAAACATTTGTATGCTAGTAAGAGGAACCTTAAAGTCACATCTTAAGCGGACTGGGAGCCAGTGTAAGTTAGTTTATATAGAAGTGATATGGTCAAATTTTGTCTTAGTCAAAGGTCTCAGTGCCGTATCTTTAACCAGCTGGAAACTTTTGATACTAGACATGGGGAGACCAGTGGGCGATACATTATCCCAGCATCTGATTGCAACAGCATCGGGCGAATCCCGGTAATATTACATGTGAGGAAAACTATTCTCGTCACATGTAACTGAAACCACAGATTAGGATCAAATTAACACCTGGATTTTAAACCGAGTCACTATGGGTAGTGGTATTACATTTGTCGAGATTCAGAGCAGTATTTCAGAACAGATCACAGCAATGAGCTGGGCGAACAATCAACATTTTGTTTTTTTTTCCGAGTCAAGGCGCAAAAAATGAAGGGACATCCTTCTTTGTATCTCAGTCAGGAAAGCCTGCAGATTTCAACAACTTAACTGTCCAGTTGTCTCCAGTGGCAGATACAGTTGAGTGTCGTCTGCATAGCAATGGAAACTAATATCATACTTACAGATAATGTCACCAAGTGGAAGCATCTAAATACTAAAAAAGAAGGGGTCCAAGTACAGAGCCCTGTGGAACGCCACAGGGAACATCAGAATGTTTAGAGGTCAGACTGCCGTAGTTAACACACTGCGTCCTGTCTGACAGGTAGGGGCTAAAACAGGAGAGTAAGGTTCCTAAGATACTGATCCATTTTTCAAGGCAATCAAGTAATATGTTGTGAGAATCACCAGCAGTAGCATGGGATCCATTGCTTAAGAGGAGACCATTGGTTACTTAAGCCAGTAGCGATTTGCTCTGACCTAAGTGGACAGATTCAAAGAGATTATTTCAGATATAAAGTTGTTCAGCTACTGTACAAAAACCTTCCCAAATAACTTTACTAAAGATGGTATATTCGACAATGACCTATAATGATATAGGCTTCCCAGGTCAAGGTTAAGTCGCTTAGGCATGGGTTGAAATACTCGAGGAGAGCACTATTAAGAATGTACAGGCCTCTGCTGTGAAGGACTTGAGCGCATCTGCGGTCACGGGATAGCACTCGTCTCTCAGACTGGTGTGATTTTGGTCCATTCTTCTTCCAGCCTCCTCCACAGTTTGCTGATTTCAGTCACTTTCTTGACCATAACTGTCACCGTGGATGTTCCAGAGGGTCTCTATTGGCTTGAGACCAGGACTCTGGGCAGGCTGTGCCATTCATTCAAGGAAATTATTTGGCCTTTTTGCTGTGCGACATGGAACATACATTGCCCTCTTTGAAGACTGCAGGATGGATAGGGCCACGAACGCAAGTAAGGAACCCAGGAGGTCCTGATACACATTTGCATTGACACGGCCATGTTCCTGTACAAGATGCCCCAAACCATGGCACAGATCTAGGGTAACCTACATGACGGTGTTAAAATTCATGGTGGTCTTGGCCTGGCGGGGGTGAGTAAGTTCAAATTCAACTGTATTGGTTACCACATTTTTTTTTTATTTTGAAATGAGAAACATGTCAAGTGGCGTAAAAGTGTACAAAAGACCTGCCAGAAATTGGCCAACAAACAAGGTAGAAAATGTGGAGGGGGGGTTGAAATTTCAATAACAATAAAACAAAGTTGCAGGCGACTTATTTCAGCTCGTTTCTAGAAAAGTTCTATCAATGCCGCCTAACAGAAAATAAGTAAAATCAGTCTCTTTGGACCACACAGAGTGGTTCAGGAACACATAGACGAGAACACACCCAATTCTGACATTTGTTTTTCCGTCAGAAACAGATTAGCGTTATTTTATTGTATTTACTCGTTTGTCATGTATTTAGGAATGTCTTGTTTTGTCATTCATGATCTCATTTGTCGTGTATTTTCTAGTTCATGTTTATTTTGTGGTTTTAAAGTTTATTTTCTCTGTAGTTTGTCATTTTTCTTGCGTATTTTGACATTTATCATGTATTTCTTATTGTATTCTCAGTTGTCACGTTGTGATATATTTCCCGATGTGTCGTGTATTTTTCCGTTAAAGCTTTCGGTTATTTCGTCAATGGCAAAATGTGATTCGGTCGCGCTTGTAGATCAACCAATGGGTGAGAAGCCAGTTTGACCCCGCCCCCTCGTTTGAGTCCTTTTCGCTGTGAAAACATATAATATATGGAAAATTTATATTTAGTTATCCTGCAATGCGTCATTTATTTTAACCGCATTTATGTATTTACATCTTAAAATATGAACACAGTCTATTTGGCGTTGACAGACGCTCCCCCCCTCAAAACCCTACGGGTACTTAAAACCATTCGGAAGAAAAACAGCGAAACTCGGAACCGGGATTTCACGGTAGGGAAGGTAGGGTCCGCGTTTCCTCGGCGGTTCTGGCGCCTCAGTAGTAGTGGCAGATGCAGAGGCGGCCCGGGTCGTTCCTGCCGGGGCTGAAGAAGGGAGAGACGGGCTCGGTGAAGCAGGTCTCGAAGACGTAGAGGCGCTTCATGGTGACGGCGTCGTAAAAACTCAGCAGGCCCCGGTCGTAATCCAGGAAAAGGCCCACGCGGGGCGAGATCCAATAGTCGGCCACCGGGACGCGGCCGTCCTCCTCGTTGGCGTACAAGCGGTCCTGCAGGCACAGGCTCCAGTAGCCCGAGGACGGCGTCAGGCAGACGAAGCCTTTGCGGTTGCTGCTCTGGGTGGTCACCCCCAAATACCAGACCCCCTTGTCGCGCACGTCCACTTCCCAGTAGTGCTGCCCGCCAAAGTATTGCGCCGTGGCCAAAACGCCGCAGAAGCGGGTGAAGCGCAAGGGCAGGTCGGGGTCCTGGCCGCGGACCCGCACCTCCTCCAGCTTGGTGTCGAAGTCCGAGATCTGCAGGTTGAGGTGCGCCGTGTCCGGGTCCAGGGTCAGGTTCTGGGGCACTGCAAAAGGGGAGAAGGCTATTTCCCGCGTTTCTCATCTCATTGAATGTTTTTTCAGATGAAGTGTTTGAGGAGTATGTTAGGAGTGACAAGATTGGATAGATTGAGAAATGATATTGTGAGAGACGGAACTGGAGTAGTAGTGGAACTGAGCCAACGTTTGGATAAGAGTACTTAGTTGGTTTGGACACATGGAGAGGATGGATGAGGAGCGAATGTTGAAGAGGATCTACAGAGCAGAAGTCAATGGAAGGAGACCAAGAGGATGGCCGCCATTGACGTGGATGGATGGTGTTATGAGTGCACTGCAGGAAAGAGGTCGAAATATAATGTAAGCTAGAGCTCTTGTTGGTGATAGGAATGAGTGGAGAGGTGTTGTGAAAGGATAGTGGGATTGTGGACGCGTTCTTAAGGATGGGCTGGGCACCCGTATGATGCGGCAGGGGTAAACCAGCGAAAGCTGTCGGACAGAAGAGTGTGTTGAGTCACCCTGACCCGAGTGACATGGCCGCTTTCTTGTGTCCCGTTTCATCTGGAGGGACGAAAGCATGACCAACTTAGGTGCCGAGGTGCCTAACTTGTTTGGGTGTTTGGGCATTTGGGTTGGCCATGGTCCACAAAATTTTGTGTGTGTTTTTTTTGCTATTTTTTCCCTTTTATTTTCTTTGTTATTGTATGTGTTTGTCTTGCTGTCTGTCACCCCTCTTGAGGGATATGACCATGGTAGACTTATCTCATCGAAAATCTCTGACGGGCCGTGCGTTATTGCTCCCGCCAGGGTTTTGCCGACTCACGAAGCCATATCCCTCCACTTGGGTCTTCCCAACCTGACGCCGAAAATGAAGCCCACATCGCAAGGGCCCGAGTCGCCGCGCCGTGCGACCGGCGGTCGGCAGAGAGGCCCGACAGCATGCACCGGTTCGATCCCAGCCCCTGTGAGCTGAACTTATTCAAAAATATCCTATTTCAAAATATATGCAAATGCCAAGTTAATTAATATAGCTTTAAGACAGGGGTCAGCTGAGGTGTGTGTAAAGTGGGCTTAAACTAGTTCCACAAAAGTGTGTATTTTTAAACCAGATGGTATCACGTTTCTGTTTCAGATATTGGTACCGCCCGCGTACCGTTTCTTTTTCTTTGTTCTGCCGAAATAAATGCAGTTTGCTGGGGGGGAGGGTCCCCCAGAGTTGGGAGTGCGACTAAGGAGATGGACGTTAGGTCTTCCTCTTCTGGCCCCTCTCCAACTGGCAGTTTAAAAATAAGTCAAATGCTTGGTGTATCTTTTCTAGCGTCAGAAACTTGTAAATAGACTGATTTAGATCCCACAGTGTGCTTGCAGACCTGTCCTGAAAATGGCTCACTTGTGCTCAGTCATTGTTATTTTCAAATCGAGTTATTTTTAGCGTGGTTGACCGAGTCTGTAAAACCCTATGTACAAAAATGTGTTATTTTAGAATGGCTGTCCTTTGCGCTTGAAAAATGAGCCCTGCTTTAAGATATCTCATAAAAGATGGCAAATGTCCTTTTTTGTCCTCTCACTTACTTTTGGTGAATTGGTTGATATCGTGGTTTCATCACATTAATTCCCTGAGTAAAGGGAGAGAGGCATTGGCATAGCACATGGGGGAACAGGTCAAGACAAGAAAAAGTCTGCAATACGGAGCACCAAAAACAAGGAAATTCTATAATCAATCACCCCAATCCTATTTCAGACCCTGAATTTAACACCCTAATAAGGAACCTAAACAATTGTTTCTAACTCTAGACCCTTAATTTCAACACCTAACCTAAAACACAGAGCAACAATTTCAAGCAATGACAAGAACTTCATCTAAAATTCCAACACTTCTCAAACCTCGAAAACACAACATTTAGGTTCAAGGATTTCGAATACCCGTAAGTATTTAGTATTATTGATGGTATATCTTTAAAAAAAGAACCGGAATTCCCCATGACTAATCTGATGCACCTGTCCTCACGGACGCGACAGTAGGGGGCGGTAACGCTTCACGTGACTACTCGACGATGATGACCGGAGCCACCATCAGCGTCATTTTTAGGCACATTTCGTATTCTTCATTTAAAAGCCCGGTCTATCAACGCAAACTGCCAGGAATCGCGGCAATGGCGACCGTTTCAAAATGCGAGGATTTCAAGCACCCGTACAAATTCTGTTTTTTGGGGATGGGAACCGACTTACTGGTGTGCAGCACGTGCATCATCTTCTTCCACATGATGAGCTGAAAAGGTCCCGAGAAATCGGTGAAATGGTCGCGGTTTTCCACGGGCTCAACGTTGTCGTACATCTCCAGCGAAGAACTGGCGCCCAAAAGTTCGTTAGCGGAAATTTTTCAAGTACTAAAATAATATCGGCATGCCAAAATGCAACACTTACTTATTGATGATTTGAGCCAGGTTCTGATGGAAGACAAAGACACAAAAATTTCGTGTTTAAAATACGAGTGGTCAAACTTAGAGTGCTTAGCAAAAGTATTGGCCCCAACCCCTACTAAAAACTTTTGGTCACATTGCACAATTCATTCATCCCATAATGGGCGACGACGCTTTCAATGCCATACAAACTTATGCCGGCTGCCGTTAATCACACTGAAAGAAACGCCATGGCGAAGCAAACTTGCAAGAGATCAGTGTCAGTGTCATTTTTAAGCAGACTTGTTGAGTATCATGGCAACAATTTCAAGCATTTCACCCAAAACTCAAGCACTTTTCCATCCTTGAAAACACAACAATACATTTCAAGCATTTCAAGCATTCTTACGAACCCTGCGGTTTTTGACTATGGTGGGTTCTTTTTGGAAGGCAGTCCCTGCAAAAAAATGCAAGATTACTGTATAGATTTATCGTAGAGGTAAGCAAACTACAGCCCGTGAACAACAGGCGGACCCTCAGGCTTTTTCATACGGCCGGCCAAACGAAAATGGTCATCGTAAATAAAGTACTAGGAACAAAAAATATATAGAACGAAAAAAAAATACTACAAAACTAAATATCAAATGTAGTGCATGACAACATCATGTTTTTTTCGCTACAAAAATACTACTGCAGTCATGAAATAATACAAACATACTGCCACAGAAAAAATATGACAGCAATACTAGAAAAATGCAACTACAGTTATACTACAAAAATCGGAAAGAGATGTTAAAAACACTTCGAAACTATTAAAGAAATATTACAAAAAAGAAAATGGGAAGACTAAAAATAATTCAAATATATCACTTGAGTAATACTTTACTACAAAAATACTTCTTCAGAAATATTAAGACTGTTACCCCAAAAATACAACCACAGAAATATATGTAATATATAATATATATAATATCCTAAATAAATCTACTATAGAAATCTTACTTAAAGACTTAAGTGGAGATACTTCCAAAAATACTAGAAAAATACTACTAGAGTAATGCTATACTACAAAAATACTAATTCAGGAATATAACCACTAATACGATGAAAATACTAGTACAAAATATTAGAGCAGGAATATAAAAAAATACAACAATAGTAATATATGTAATATAATATATATAACATCCTAAAAAAATCTACAATAGAAATCCTACTTAAAGACTTAAGTGGAAAAACTTCAGAAAATACTAAAAAACACTGCTAGAGTAATGCTATACAACAAAAATACTAATTCAGGAATATGACCACGAATATTATGGAAATACTAGTACAAAATATTACAGCAGAAATATTATAAAAAAATACAACTATAGTAATACAGGACTACAACGAATAATCTTTGGAAAAGTTACAAAAATACTTCATAGAATACATTGAATAAATAAAACAATTCAATATCAAGTTGAATATATAAAAAAGGGAGCTAATCGATTATTCTGTTTCAATTGGCCTCGCACGCAAAAGATCCCGGGTTCGAGACCGGGTGGAAGCATATGGCGAGGGCTGGGCGCCACCGGACTGCACTTGCCCAAGACCCCCCCATCCCCCCCCAATGGTTACCTTGAAATCGGTTTGGCCGTTGAGATGCCGGTTGATGTCGGCGATGCAGCCGGTGGCCTGGGCCGCCTTTGCGCTCACTCTCTCCACGTTGCGCTCCAGCGCCGCCAGGACCCCCTCCCCTTCCGCTTCCAAACTGTCCAACAGGGCGTTTTTCTGGTCCAGCAGGAACTCCACCAGGGCCCCCACGTCCGCCTCCACCTTATCTCTCAGCCGCTGCTTCTTCATCTGAGAGGAGTCAGCACGCGGGTTAGCCCGCGCCGCCTCCGCGCTCGCTAGCGCTTACCGTCACGTCGCTTTTGGTGCGTTCGTCCGATCCCATGACTTCCACGCAGTCCGCCTTCAAAGCGTTGAGGGACCTCAGGCGCAGTCTCAACTCCTCCTGGAAATCCGTCCATACCGGGTCAAAGTCGTTATTTGAGGCTGGCCCCGTTTCCGTCTGCATCCACCCGCTACTCTGCTATGCCGACTCGTCACATCGCACCAGTCACATTATCCCTTCATAATGCGATTTCAACATATATCACGATCAGGGTTGGGTAAGGTTACTTTAACTGGAATACTTTCAATGACTTTTAGATTACCCCAATACCAAATATGCTAATAAAAGACAAAAGAAATGACTTTTGGATGACTCCAATACCAAATATGCTAATAAAAGACAAAAGAAACTAAATATGAATCAAATGATGACTCACAACACGTGGTAAAATTTCTCTCCTGGCTTTGATCTCCGGCAAAACGAGCATTAAATGCGACAGAAACAAAATGAAAATAAATCCAAACAGCTTGCCGACATCATTTTTGCCGTTCCATGTATTCCGTTATTCCCCAAGCCTGCACAAAATGGAGTCATTTTATTCCTATTTAGTTTCTTTTGTTTTTTATGGGCATGTTTGGTATTGGAGTAATCCAAAAGTCATTGAAAGTAATCCAGTTAAAGTAACCCTACCCAACCCTGATTGTCACAATATGTTCAACCCATTTTGAAACAATGACAATAAAGGTACATTCTATTCTATTCTATTCTATTCTAACTACTTCAAAGCAAAGCTATGGCCTGTTCCTCTAACCCAGATTTAAATATAGTTCATCGGCCGGTCGAATGAATAAAAAAGCCGATACCGATATTTGTCAAATTTCCAAAAAATCGGGCCGCCCGATAATCGGTCGACTTCTCCATAACACGCCTGCAAACAATGGACGAAAGTTCACCTTCATTTCTTGGACGACTTCAGAGATGGGAGCCACTTGGTGATATCTGAAAAACAAAAGTGCGCTCTGCGGTCATGTGTTTACACGGCGTGCAGCATATGTTAGTAGGGCTGCAAGGATATTTCGACTCTGTCTACATAAAAACTGAGCGTTGATTTGACCTTCAAGATGAAAAGTGTATCAGACTATATTCCACGTCCGGGTTTCCTGCGTCATTTCCTGTTTTTCCAGCACAACTTAAACAAAGAATCAAGCCAATGGCTTACAGGACCCTTGCGTGTCCAATTTATCTCCGTCCATGTTGTTGGATTGCAAAGCAATATCGCACGTTTCTATAAGCGTTTATACAGTGTTCTGGTTTGCCCGCGTCCCTGCGTCCTAGACGCATGATTTTTGCTGGGGACGCATCGTCTCAAATCAACGTGCGTCCCCGGGACGCAACTTTTTTGACACCAAATTGTCATTATTACCCGATGACTTTTTTATTTTTTAAACAAAGATTTACAGCACTCCAAACTTTTTGTCAGGCAGATCCGCCATTGTTGTTTTGGTTTCGCAGTTCAAGATTTCATCCGCACGCCAATCTCGGCAAACGGGATTTCGTTGCTTCGAGATGACGTCATTGTTGTGGTGCTTGTCGTCAAGTGAAGGTTAAGTATGCCTCCGAAAAAAAAGTATCAGGTAAAAATCAACACAAAATGGTCATTTATTACATGTAATCAGTAACAAGTCGAAACATAATGCAGAGTGATAACAAAGGCAATTCCGGCAAGCAAAGCACGTGTGTTGAAGCGAACGATTCGACGAAAGAAGATAAACAAAAGAATACTCCTAGCAAGAAAAGGACTTTTCTGCCAAAATGGACTAAAATATATTCCTGGTTACGCTATGAGGAGGATGATAATGGAGGCTGCATGTTCTGTGATGCGTGTACCCAGCGTGACAAAAAAACTGGATCGCATCAATCATTTCGCAATACGAACTTTCAGAAAAGCACATTGGATCGGCACAACGACGATGAAAACTACAAATTAGCTATGGAAATTCCGTTGCCGCAATTGGACCTTGAGAAGGCATTGCCCTCTGGCTGCGGCTGCATCGACTCGCTACAACGGGTCAGGTGTATCGACATTTCGTTCTGTGTACATTGTTACAAAGAATGACAATACAAAGGAAATTATTATTATTATTATTATTATTACAACTGTGGCGGGACAGCAAACCACCAAGAATATATGAACTGAAAACCTGAAGTGATAACTGTCTTGGATTACCAATTAATTGTGATCATTAAAACTGCATGAATTATATATACTAATATTCCGGCAATATTATTTTGTATAATGTACAATATTTTTGTGAACTGAAAACTCTTGAAGTGATAACTGATTTGTATTACCGTATTTTCCGCACTATATGGCGCACCGTGTTATAAGGCGCACCTTCAATGAATGATATATTTTAAAACTTTTGCCATACATAAGACGCACCCCATTATAAGGCGCTATAAGTGCATGCTGGTTTAAGATCAGGTCATTGTGCAATTTTGTAATTGTAATCCTGTGCAGTCCTTCGAGACATTTTTGGGATTAAGGGCTATTTACGGTAAATAAATGTGACTTGACTTGACTACAGTAGAGAATGTAGTTACGTTATGCAACCTCTAGATGTTGCCACGCTAAAGGGAATGTCAACAAAACATTCAAAAAGGTCAAACTTTATTGTTAACAAACAAGCTTTCCATAACTCCATTCACTCCCAAAATAAATAAACAGCCGTTTTATTATTTTCTCTGAGGTAAAGCATTTTCGTGACACATCTTTAACATCTTTGAACAACATCAAGGCATATCATTTTACTTTTCCTCCATTTAGTCAACACGCAAAAAAAAAACGTCTGATACTGTTATTTTAAATGAAACGTTAGTGCAATCGCAATAAAGTGACACTCGTAATGTGCAAAAACAACGAGTGCAAAACGATAACAATAAAGCAATAACATAATAACTGTAAAATGTAAAACGTAAACACACAAAAGAAAAACAAAGATCACTCTATAAGCTCCTCATCGACGAATCCCTCGAATTCTTCTTCTGCAGTGTTCGAATTGACCATCTCTTCATCATCTTGCTTTATTGCCACGGAAACTTTGTTGAGTTTTCCTTACTTGGCGGAGCTTATCTTCATCCTTTCTCCACTTCCGTACCATCGATTCATTTATGTTTAACTCTCTCGCTGCCGCTCTATTGCCGTGTTGTGCTGCGTGACTGATCGCCTTGAGTTTAAACTCGGCGTTGTACGCGTGTCTCTTTACAGGAGCCATTTTTTTTTATACAAATGCACGTATGAAAGAGAATCGTTCTTTAATATTTCCCAGTATGCACAGCGCGAAAAATGGAGTCGGCGGCTGTTTCTCGTAGTTGCGAGACCTTGCGAATTTAATATTGAGCCATATATAAGGCGCACTGTGTTATAAGGCGCATGGTCAGCTTTTGAAAAAAAACAAGACTTTTAGGTGCGCCTTATAGTGCGGAAAATACGGTACAAATTAACTGCGATGATTAAAACTGAATTAAAATATAGATTAATATTTCAGCAATATTATTTTGTATAATGTACAATATTGTTGTGAACTGAAATATCTTAAAGTGATAACTGATTTGTATTATCAATGAACAGTGATGATTAAAACTGAATGAATATATAGATTTTTATTATATATTTTTCACCGATTTACAATTTCAACCTGGATAACACAAAATTTTGGAGACCCATAGATCTCTGTTGGGACCCATAGATTTTTGAACATGCGAGTCCCCGGGACCCATCACTTTTCACAGCTCAAATAAACATTGTTTATATGATGTATAAACAATTGTATAAATATAAATGCATTTCTATAGCGCTTTTCAAGGCAATGGAGACCTCCCAAAGCGCTTCACAATGTGCTTCACACTTTTCACTTTTACACACTAACTCACCGATAGCAGCTTCAGGCATGCAAGGCAAATACCTCCTATTGGGGACTAGGGATTCAGTGTCTTGCCCAAGGACACTGCGGCATAAAACACGGAGGAGCCGGGAATCGTAACCTGATCCCAAGACGAGCGCTCTACTTCCTGGGCTAATGCCGTCCCACAGATGTAAAGTTCAACTTTATTTTAGCAGAGCAATAGACACGTTGTCTCAATGCATTGTATTGTACTTTTGCAGTTTTCACCATCCAGAGAGGAAATGAATGCTTCTATTACACCTTCCCTGAGGTCACGGTCCTTCTTTCGGTGGTTTAGCTCAGTGTTGTATCAATGATATAACATATCGTCGCCAGGGACTTTAATCAGGCATGCTTAAGGACTGTACTTCCCACATTCATTCAATAAGTGGACTGAGTAACCAGGGAAAAAACACTGAACCGTGTGTACAGTAATATCAAACATCTAATTGGATCCGGCCATCTCTGTCTGGCAACAAGGACAATACAAACTTCTTCCTTGTTCCTTTATATTCTTTGTTTTCACTGTAAAATGTGAGACTGGAGTGCCACGTCCAATTTCGTTGTCACAATATGTTCAACCCATTTTGTAACAATGACAATAAAGGTACATTCTATTCTATTCTATGATGCACAGACAGTTGGACGGTTGAACAAAACAAAGTCTGACTCGCCTCAGTAAAATTCAAATAACATTCAACCGATACGGTTTAGATGGCGTGAATATTTTGCTATACAAGGTTTAAACTGCAGGGTAATAAAAAAAAAAAAATCTATTTATCGAGATGGCCTTCGCTTTGGTGCCGGGAAGTCTGGTCACAAGAAGATTTAACAGTAACTCATTGTTCTTTTTATGTTACAAAAGTTTCACTTTTCTTACTGTTATATATTGTGCTCACACGCCATCTAGCGACCAGCATTAGTCAAGTCAAGTCGCATTTATTGGTTTGGCCCTTACAGTGTTCATTTGAGCTGTGAAAAGTGATGGGTCCCAGGGACTCGCATGCTCAAAATTTTATGGGTCCCAACAGAGATCTATGGGTCCACAAAATTTAGTGTTATCGAGGTTGAAATTGTAAATCGGCAACAAATATATCATATGAATCTATATATTCATTCAGTTTTCATCATCACAGTTTATTGGTAATACAAATCAGTTATCACTTCAGATTTTTCAGGTCACAACAATATTATACATTACACAAAATAATATTGCTGAAATAATTATATTAATCTCTATTTTCATTCAGTTTTAATCATCACAGTTAATTGGTGATTCAAAGCGGTTATCACTTTAGATTTTTCAGTTCATATATTCTTCGTGGTTTGCTGTCCCGCCACAGTCGTAATGCCTTCTCAATGTCCAATCCATTATCATCCTCCTCATAGCGTAACCAGGAATATAATTGAGTACATTTAGGCAGAAAAGTCCTTTTCTTGTTTAGGAGTATTCTTTTGTTTATTTTCTTTCATCGAATCGTTTGCTTCAACACACGTGTTTTCCTTGCCTTCGCGATCTTCCCAAGAATTTCTCCGCCGTTTTTTTCGTGCCGGAATTATTGCCGTTGTTATCACTTTCTGCATTATGTTTCGACTTATTACTGACACTGAAGAAATTACCAATTTTGTGTTGATTTTCACCTAATACTAACAGTTTTTTTCGGAGTCATACTTAGCCTTCACCTTCCCTTGACAACAACCACCACAACAATGATTTAATCTCGAAGCAACGAGATCTCGTTGGCCGAGATCAGCGTGCAGCCGAAAACTTGAACCACGAGACCAAAACAACAATAGCGGACCTGCCTGACGAAAAGTTGGGAGTGCGGTAAATCTTTGTTAAAAAAAAAACAGAACACTGCCCTTAATCACAACCACGTCTCAAAGGACTGCACAGGATTACAATGACACCATCGCCTGATCTTAAACCAACATGCGGGCAAGGAAAAACTCAGCGTGAAGAAAAAAGAAACCTTGAGAAGGGGCCTCACAAGTGGTCATCCCCCTACCAGGATGTCCAGGGTGGAATAGATTTAGCATTGAGTTACAGTACACAAACATAGGAAAACATCCATAAAAGAGAACACAAGGTAACATGGTGAAATTTTTCCGGAAAGTGCATGACAGCAACGAAGCCTCAAGCCTGTAAACTAGTCCAAAAAGTCTGTAACAGCATTCTAGTAGTATTAGTAGTAGTCGTTTTGCAAAACACCCACAAGGTGGCAGAAACTTCCCACAATAAATGATTGCACAGGCATCCACGTGTGGCAACCGTCAAATCACAGGCAAGAAATGACACATACGGAGGCGGAGCTAAGTGTTAGTGTCGAATACACTTCACAAAATGCAGGATATTTCTTTTCTGAAACGAATCATTATCCGACGACCGGTATATTAAAATGGAGGTCGGTCGCAGGCCTACGGGTGAATGTCCCGAAAGCTTACCTGTGTACCCGCGACTCCCGGCATACCACACAAATGGCCCTCTTGTCCGTCTGGCAATACAACTTGAGGTCTTCGCCGTGAAACTCGCACTGGTCTTCTGTCTTGGGGGCTTTGCGGGGGGCAGGGGCCAAAACCAGGTTTTCCATTTTGGAGACCAGGTTCTGCACCAGGTAGTTCTTAGTGAAGGTCCTTTTGTTGAAAATCTAGAGGGAAATAATTCACAGACATTTTAGAAAACAAACATCGACCCCTATTTGAAGCGAGGGCCGCGACGAGGAGTCGATCATAGAAATAGTAGACATGAATTTAACCGTCGACCTTTTGGCAAGAACGTCGTTGGGCGCCGCCCCAAAAAATACGCAGAGAGGAGATATGTCGAAAAGGGAACTCGCTTTATTGCATTCGGGACACGTTCGAAGTTCCAGACGTTCAACACTGGCTTTTACAGTGCATCCGGAAAGTATTCACGGCGCTTCACTTTTTCCACATTTTGTTATGTTACAGCCTCATTCCAAATTTAATCTCTTATCTCAAAATTCTTCACAAAATACTCCATTATGACAATATGAAAAAGTTTTTTTTTTGACTTTTTTTGAATTTATTAAAAATAGAAAACTAAAAAATCACATTTACATAAGTATTCACAGCCTTTGCCATGAAGCTGAAAATTGAGCTCAGGTGCATCTTTTTTCCACTGATCATCCTTGAGATCTTTCTACAGCTTAATTGGAGTCCACCTGCAGCAAATTCAGTTGATTGGACATGATTTGGAAAGGCACACACCTGTCTATATAAAGGTCCCACAGTTGAGTGTGCATGTCAGAGCACAAACACCAAGCATGAAGTCAAAAGAACTGTCTGTAAACCTGCGAGACAGGATTGTCTTGAGGCACAAATCTGGGGAAGGATACAGAAAAATGTCTGCTGCTTTGAAGGTCCCAATGAGCTCAGTGGCCTCCATTATTTGTAAATGGAAGACATTTGGAACCGCCGGGACTCTTCCCAGAGCCGGCCGGCCTTCTAAACTGAGCGATCGGGGAAGAAAGGCCTTAGTCAGGGAGGTGACCAAGAAGCCGATGGTCACTCTGTCAGAGCTCCAGCGTTCCTCTGTGGAGAGAGGACAACCATCTCTGCAGCCATCCACCAATCAGGCCTGTATGGTAGAGTGGCCAGACGAAAGCCACTCCTTAGTAAAAGGAACACGGAAGCCTGTCTGGAATTTGCCAAAAAGCACTTGAATGACTCTCAGACCATGAGAAACAAAATTCTCTGGTCTGATGAGACAAAGATTGAACTCTTTGGTGTGAATGCCAGGCGCCACGTTTGGAGGAAGCCAGGCACCGCTCATCACCAGGCCAATACCATCCCTACAGTGAAGCATGGTGGTGGCAGCATCATGCTGTGGGGATGTTTTTCAGCAGCAGGAACTGGCAGACTAGTCAGGATAGAAGGAAAAATGAATGCAGCAATATATAGAGATATCCTGGATGAAAACCTGCTCCAGAGCGCTCTTGACCTCAGGCTGGGGCGAAGGTTCATTTTTCAGCAGGACAACGACCCAAAGCACACAGCCGAGATCTCAAAAGATTGGCTTCGGAACCACTCCGTGAATGTCCTGGAGTGGCCCAGCCGGAGTCCAGACTTGAATCCGATCGAACGTCTCTGGAGAGATCTGAAAATGGCTGTGCGCAAACGTCTCCCATCCGACCTGATTGAGCTTGAGACTTATTGCAAAGAAGAATGGGCAAAACTGCCTAAAGATAGGTGTGCTAAACTTGTGGGATCATATTCAAAAAGACTTGAGGCTGTATTTGCTGCCAAAGGTGGATCAACAAAGTATTAAGCAAAGACTATGAATATTTATGTAAATGAGATTTCTTAGTTTTCTATTTTTAATACATTCAAAAAAAGTCCAAAAAAAACTTTTTCACATTGTCATAATGGAGTATTTTGTGTAGAATTTTGAGATGAGATTAAATTACCGTAAATTACAGACTATAGAGCGCACCTGATTATAGGCCGCACCCGCCACTTTTTAGGTGTTTTGCCACTTTTGTATTTACACAAGCCGCACCTATGTATAAGCCGCGTGTGCCCGCATTAGAACTCGTGACACAATCACAAGTTTAACTCAGACCATTCTGAAAGTTCCACGATTGTAACTTAATAGATAATGCACAAACCTAGATTCTCGGTCGGCATCATGAATGGAAAATGATACCCGTAATTAACGTATGATGCAGACTTGTAAAGTCGGGGTCCCATTGAAAGTAATCCAAGGAAACAAAATGTATATTTCCAAAGGGTGGGAAAAATATATATCCACTATTGTCCGCTGCGACAACAGACAGATCTACCGGTAACTCAGCTTTACCCCACTTCCGATCAGCCCGCGTTTGCTCCGCACCTTCTTTTTGATTCGCTCGTAGAACACATAACAGAATAAATCTCTAAAATAAATACATGACAAAAATATACAGTTGCAAATACATATTATACATGGTTACACATATTTACGAAGAAATACGGTACACCGAGAGAGTTTTCAAAGCTTTAATAATAATAATATAACTTTCATCCCAAACAGTGACTGTGACAGGTAGCAACACGCTACTTAGGATCACGCTCGCAACGTATCATGCGTACCTGTTAAAAAAAAGCATGCCTTAATTGTGAAATTCACGGTAGATCGTTCTCAACTTCCTCCTCATAACTATCGCCATCAAGGGCGTCTTCCTCAATATCGGAACGTACCTCAACCTCACAAAGTATGCTTAAACGTAGAGGTTGCAGTCTTTCTTGGAGCACATAATCTACTGGTCTTAAATCTTACATTTTATACTCCAGCGCCGTTGGTGGCCGTTAGAAAAATTCCATCAATTGGCCGCTTCACCGAATAAGCCGCAGGGCTGAACATTTGGGGAAAAAAGTAGCGGCTTATAGTCCAGAATTTACGGTAATACAATTTGGAAGGAGGCTGTAACATCACAAAATGTGGAAAAAGTGAAGCGCTGTGAATACTTTTCGGATGCACTGTATAGTGTTCCCAAATAAAGTTGAGATATCTGGTGAAGGTCGTCCGCCCCGGCAACAACGTCATCCCACGACCTTCACCAGATACCTACATACTTATCATTGATTATTATCCACATTCCACAACAGACCCTTGTCGCCAGACCCCTTTTTCCATCAGAGAAACGCATCCCTACATGAATAGAATCTCTGCTGAGAGTAACCAGGGTTGGGTAGGGTTACTTTAACTAGATTACTTTCAATGACTTTTGGATGACTCCCACACCAAATATGCTAGTAAAAGACAAAAGAAACTCAATATGAATAAAATGATGACTCACATCACATGGTAAGCTTTCTCTCCTGGCTTTGATCATGATAAAGGACAGGATAGGCTTAAATAGTGTTGGGAATTAATATCAAAATGTAGCGTTTACCAAATTGTTCGAATGAGTTATCTGACTCCATGAACCAAACACAACCAACAATTCATGCGCGCTCGTTTCTTGAGGGAAAAGATGAACACGAAAGCCGACATTTCCACACGGGGGCAGATTTCATTTCATTAACAATTTAACTAAGTGTACTCCATCGAAAACAGACTATCATGAATTAGTGTCGTTGGAGTCTGTGTGAAGCCTTCTTCTGAAGTCCTTTAGCTCTCTCCTATTGGCCATCTTCTCCCCGCATAATGGCGTGCCGACTCCTCCCATGGGCGTGCCAAGAAAGCCCCCCCTGAGCAGAGAGCTTCCTTTCTTTTCCCCTCTTTTTATCCCTTTTGTTTCTCACACTCTCTCCCTCTCTCTCTTTCTTTGTCCCGATCTTCTTTTCCCTCCCTCTTTCTCTTTTATTTATCTCTCTTTTTCTTTCTCTTGAATCTACTAGTCCGGCCCCCAACAGAATGTTTGTTCTATCGTGTGGCCCCCGAGCTAAAATGAGTTCGACTTCCCTGGCACAGTAATGGGAACAGTTTAATTGCGAATTATTGAAATTTCCAAAAAATGAATGTTGTTTTCCGCTTTAGTTTGTGTTGCACTTACAACGTGAATTCGAAGCCTGCTTAAAATTCAGGCACACGGCGAGAGATTGGTATGCTGCTGCGTGTTTTTTTTTCCTGTTAAAATCTGCCAAAAGGTCATCGGTGTGCACAATGGGCGGATTAGCAAAGTGTCTCATTAGCGCCACACTCCTCATTAAGTGTGAAAGTGGCTAGTTAGCAAGCTACGGCTAATCACATTCTCTTGCTCAAAATGGCGACTGCTAGGTTTTTTCCAGCGTCAACATCAAAATTCAGACACGATTAGATCACAACTGTAAACAGGGTCGGGTAGGGTTACTTTAACTGGATTACTTTCAATGACTTTTGGATGACTCCAATACCAAATATGCTAATAAAAGACAAAAGAAACTAAATAGGAATTAAATGACTCCATTTTGTGCAGTAACTGAATACATGGAAGGGCAAAATTGATGTCGGCAAGCTGTTTGGATTTCTTTTCATTTTGTTTCTGTCGCATTTTATCTTAGTTTTGCTGGAGATCAAAGCCAGGAGAGAAAGCTTACCACGTGTTGTGAGTCATCATTTTATTCCTATTTAGTTTCTTTTGTTTTTTATGAGCATATTTGGTATTGGAGTCATCCAAAAGTCATTGAAAGTAATCCAGTTCAAGTAACCCTACCCAACCCGGATTATAACATCTCATCTCATTAGCTGCACCGCTTATCCTCAGTAGGGTCGCGGGGGTGCTGGAGCCCATCCCAGCAATCATCGGGCAGTGGGCAGGGGACACCCTGAACTGGTTGCCAGCCAATCGCAGGGCACACAGGGACAGACAACTCGCTCGCTCATTCCCACCTAGGGACAATTTTGGACCGGCCAATTAACTTGACATGCATGTTTTGGGAATGTGGGAGGAAACCGGAGTGGCCGGAGGAAACCCACGCAAGCACGGGGAGAACATACAAACTCCGCACAGTCTGGTAGCTGGATTTGAACCCACACAGGAGGTTCCCAAGACCTTAGAACTGTGCCGCACACGCGCTAACCACTGCGCCGCCGTGCTGCCCCTGATTATAATATGTCACTGAATATGTAGTCAAGATTGAATGAGTTTTCCAGTTCTATTACTTGTATTATTTAATCAGCACATCATTACTTATATCATCGCATTATTCACTTAGTTGTAATAAATGCACCTTACGTTTATCCATAAATTAGAAGAAAGTATTTAGGTATTCTGATAAGTCAGCCATAATCTTATCAATCCACCTTTAGGATCCAGTCCGATCTAGTCTTTAACAAAGGTCTTTTGTGAAGATGTGACTTCCTTACTTTAGATAAGTTTCATTTTTCTAGTAAGTTTAGTCAAACCGCACCGCCTTTCCTATAAAAGCAGTGGTCAGCCGTTTTTCTATGCTTGCATAGGGAATAATTTGTCCTGTTCACGAGACCAGAATATTCTGTTTGTTCTTATTTTGTTTGTTGTTTTAAATACAAGTCCTCAACAGAACTGCTCTCTTCAGCTCTTGTTTCTTCTCCCGACGACTCGGCCACAATCCCAGAAGCACACGATTGTTTTCGCCAACATTATACTGAAATGGCGCAGATGACATCAACTACAAATAGCAAAACTTCTAGTTTTGGAGTATTTCGGACTGGACAGTGGATACTGCCAATAAAAAGACGACTTGCAAAGTTTTTCAAAGCAGACGTTCACGGCGATAGATTGGTGACACAAAAACATCTAAAGAACACGTCAGACAGGGGGCAGGTCCAAATGTGCACAAGACTTTTGAAGTCCAGTATATTTGAATAGGAAGAAAAGCACCTAAAATTCGAACTAATCTCTAAAAATAAAACAAGAAAGTTTGATCACATGACCCTGATTTTAGCGAACCTGCATTGGCTCCCTGTTTGCTTAAGATGTGATTTTAAGGTTCTGTTGGTATTGTACCAAATCATGCATGGACTTGCTCCCTCATATCTTTCAGGATTAATTTCCCCCTATGTTCCGGTCCGGAGCCTTTGTTCTGAAAACACTGGTCTACTAGTGATACCAAGAGCCAAGAAGAAATCCGACAGTGTTTCCCATTGGGGGCCTTGGTGCTGTGGAATGCTCTTCCCCCTGAGATTCAATCTCCAACCTCAGTGGAAATGTTTAAATCAAATCTAAAATGATGACTCATAACACTTGGTAAGCTTTCTCTCCTGGCTTTGATCTCTTTGATCTCCGGCAAAACGAACATAAAATGCGACAGAAACAAAATGAAAAGAAATCCAAACAGCTTGCCAACATCGTTTTTGCCGTTCCATGTATTCCGTTATTCCCCAAGCCTGCACAAAATGGAGTCATTTTATTCATATTTAGTTTATTTTGTCTTTTATTAGCATATTTTATATTGGAGTAATCCAAAAGTAATTGAAAGTAATCAAGTTAAAGTAACCCTACCTAACCCTGCCTATATATCATGTTGAGAATATCTGTGTATTATTTGTTATTCTTTGGAAGGGGGATCTTCTGATGTGCAGTCCCTTCTCAAGGTTTCTCTAGTCTCCTCATGTTGAGGTTTTTGAGTTTTTCCTTGCCCTCATGTAGGTTTCAGATCAGGGGATGCTGTCATAATAGTCTGTAGTTTGCAAAAATCTGTGGTCTGTGCAGCCCTTTGAGACTCCTTGTGATTAATGGCATTATAAATAAACATAACTTGACTTGATCTGACATGTTTTTGAGATTTTCCATGCCCTCATGTAGGTCTGTGCAGCCCTTTGAAGCTCTTTGTGAATAAGGAAGGGCTATACAAATAAACTTGATTTGACTTGAGGTTTTTGAGTTTTTCCTTGCCCTCATGTAGGTTTTAGATCAGGGGATGGTGTCATCATAGTATGTGGTTTGTGCAGCCTTTTGAAGCTTTATTATTAAGGAAGGGCTATACAAATAAACATGACTTAACTACTACTTCAGAGGAATGTCTCTTTGAAGTGTAACTGACGTCACAAAGATACTCTTTGATTCTCTTTGAAGATGCTAACCACTCAACCTGGACTAAGGTAAATAAATGGCAAACTACAAGAAACAACAACAAACAGGAGTCAGACATTCAAATAAAAAGCGTATAATAATGTGAATGATACCGTTCGACACTGCGGACACTGGTAGCCGTAGTCCAAGCTATTCTCGTCCCAGTGCAGGCAGATGCAATAGCGGCAATAATTGTGTCCGCATTTGAGGATGACCGGATCGTGAAAGAAATCCAAGCAGATGGCGCAAGTCAGCTCCTTCCTCACGTCTTCACTGTGCGACGCGGCCGTGGCCATAATTGCGCTTCGTGGCTAGTTTCTTGGTGTTTTTGGTGAGTCCGACAGAAGAAAAACAAAGGCCGAAATGCACGCAGGAATCTGCAGGAATTTGCAGGAAGCCGGAAGTCAAGCACGCCGGAAAAGGCCTAGCGTGTTGTCGTGACGTCATCTTCCTGTTCAGCCAATGATAGACCGATAAACAAAATGTTTTTTTTAAAATGCTTTATTGAACAAAATGTATTTACACTTTCATACAAACAAGACGCAGCAATGATAACGTCAGAATTAAACTCATACCTTTCAAGCTCCAGGGCTCCAAAAATGTCGTATTTTCCCTTACAAAATACAAAATAATCTTACACCATATTTTTTTTAAACGTGTTTATTGATGTAGTTCAACATGTTATAGTGTACATGTGTTTCGTGATATCATATATTGTTCATTCACATTTTGAGTTGTTTGACATGAATGAGGTTTATTATAAAAAAAAGTTCCAAAATGAAGCAGCTTGGACGTTCGCTGTAGAAGGAAAAAATACATGCAAATAGAATTAAGTAGAATAATACATTTTCTTATTCAAATTGTGAATTCATTTTCTGCATTCAATTATTGTTGGTAATGTGCTGATTAAAGGGATGACACCAAACCTGTCTTTTTTCATTTCCTCCTTTTATACTTCCTTTTTTTCTTAACTTCTTTATACAACAATAATGATTCGTAATACAGTGGAACCTCGGTTCTCGACCATAATCCGTTCCAGAACCCTGTTCGAAAACCGATTTGTTGGATCACCGAAAATCGTTTTTCCCATTAAAAGTAATGTAAAATCGTTTTAATCCGTTCCAACGCCCTGAATGTTTACCATGAACGTAAACATGAAGCTAACCCAGGCTAACCGTACGTCCGCGTTATCATAATCTTCCGTACGAAAGATTACGCTAACATGAACATGTAAAAATAAAAAAATCAGGTCGTTTACATGTCCTTTAGCACCCGGGTCTCCACAACAAGTGGTGAGCGGTTAAAGGATAAAGAAAAGATTTATGAAAAGGATGTCTTACCTTTGTGGTGGTCTGCAGAAGCCATGCTCTATTCCCTCGAAAGAAGGGAAACTCGCACATCTTCTTCATATTTCGCTATTATTTCTTTCTTAAATGCAATAGTTGTACGCACTACTCTTCTTTTTTCACCTGTAGGAACTTTGCTGCTTGCACCGACCTTCTTCCGAGGCATAATTAGGGGTTAAAACACTTCCTTCAGAGAAGGAGTGCGCGTTGCCGTGACAACAGTTCTTCGCGAGGGGTGGGGGCAATCTACACTCGTACGCCGCTCAGCATCGCACCCTAGCGTACCGGCGTTCAAACTTCGATTTTTTTGAACAAAAAGCGAAGCAAGAATTTCTCGAAATTTTTGGTCGAGAACCGATTCGTTCGGACTGAGAGGCGTTCGAAAACGGAGGTTCCACTGTACAATGCATCAAAGCAAGTGAGCCGTTGAAAAAGAGACGGACTTCCTTTTACTACACAACTACCATGTAATGATGCATGATGGGAAATCCCCAGGCGGCATACGCACAGTAGCATCCAACCGCTCGATTTGTTCGCAACGAAAAAAAACGATACCGAGATAGAGGCTACCGCGGCCAACTCGTTTGACTCGATTGATTTGCCGTTTGATAATAGTCGGTGTATACCGGATTGGTACCCATAATGGACAAATTTGCATTTTTCCGTACAGATTTTCTTGTACGTCGTACACGTCTTAAAATGCATCATAAACGTACTTTGTACGGCAAAAACCTACAGCTTGACAGGTATGAAAATGTCGTTTTACTTCACATTGGAAGCCGATGAAAGTGATTTTTGTATCAGTGAATTTGCATTGATGAATGGAGTATTTGGCTGCGATCAATGTTCCTCGTGCGCTTCTACAGATCTGAGAAATCACACAAGGTCTGTAAATAATAACGGTGAGCAACATTAACTCCAATTTGGTCGATCAAATCATTAAGTCCTCAGCTTAACTTCGAGTGGATTTCTTGCAGCACTTGTTAGGGTTTCAATTTGGAATAAATTAGCTCATGTACGATTGGCTGGCAACCAGTTCAGGGTGTCCCCTGCCCACTGCCCGAAGATGGCTGGTATGGGCTCCAGCCCCCCCGCGACCCTAATGAGGATAAGCGGTACGGCTAATGAGATGAGATGAGACTATTGGAAAGGTTGCACGGCCCAGCTGTTTTACTACAACTATTACATGAGGGTTGCATTTTTGAATCAAGTATCTTTTGTTAGATGATACTGACATTTTGTGGGTGTCAAACTCATTTGAACTCAGGGGCCACACGATGGAACAAACATTCTGTCGGGGGCCAGACTTGTAGTTTAAAGAGAAAGAAAAAGAGAGAAAAAGAAATAAGAGAAAGAGGGAGGGAAAAGGAGAGAGTGCGGGATAAAGAAAGAAAAAAAGGGAGAGAGCGTGAGAAACAAAAGAGATAAAAAGAGAAGTCGTGAGAGAAGGGGGAAGAAAGGGAGAGGAAGAGAGAAATCCAAAGAGAAATAGAAAGACAGAAGGAGAGAAAAGAGAAAAGAAAGCGCGAAGGGTAGGAAGAGAGAAAGAGAAAAGAGAGAAAAGGAAAAAAGGAAGTTAGAGAAAAGAAGTTAAAAAGACGCAGAGAGAGAAAGAGACAAAGAGCACCTAAGGAAGAGAAAAAGAGAGACACAGAGAGTGGGTGAAAAGGGGTGGAAAATAGGGAGAGAGAGAGAGAGAGAGAGAAATACAGAGAAATAGAGAAGTAGATTAAAGAGAAACAAAAAGAGAGATAGAGAAATAAGAGAAAGAGGGAGGGAAAAGGAGAGAGGGCGGGACAAAGAAAGAAAAGGAGAGGGAGGGAGAGAGCGTGAGAAACAAAAGATAAAAAGTTGTGAGAGAGGGGGAAAAGAAAGGAAGAGGACGAAAGAAATCCAGAGAAATAGAAAGACAGAAGGAGAGAAAAGAGAAAAGAAAGCGTGAAGGGTATGAAGAGAAAAGAGAAAAGGAAAAAATGAAGTTAGAGCAAAAGAGGTTAAAAAGAGACACAGAGAGAGAAAGAGATAAAGAGCACCTAAGGAAGAGAAAAAGACACAGAGAGTGGGAGAAAGGGGGTGGAAGAGAGGGAGAGAGAGAGAGAGAGAGAGAGAGAGAAAGAAGAAAATACAAAGAAATACAAGTACAGTGTCTTTGCTCGAGGCACCTGGCTTCGGCAACATCAAGTTGACCTATTTCAACCCGCAGCTTGTTTTTCTCTTGCGCTTCTCTGAGCGTTGTCTCGTGGGCCGGATTCAATCCCTTAGCGGGCCTGATCTGTCCCCCGGGCCGCCTGTTTGACACCCGTGATGGGATGTAGTGATGGGAATTCCGTCTTTTTTTCAAAAAGTGGCTCTTTCGGCTCAGTTGACTAAAAACGGCTCTTTTGGTTCCCGAGTGGAGCAAACATTTACAACTCTTTCACAATGTCTAAAAAAACTGGCCAAAGTAAAATACGCATTTTGCAATCAATCCCTTAGCGGGCCTGATCTGGCCCGCGGGCCGCCTGTTTGACAATATCTGATTTGTGCAAGAAGTGGTTTGTCCGTCGTTTTTCGATGCGTCAGACTTTTGAGGCGTCGCAGGAACGTTGCATCCTGACCACCAGGACGGGCTCGGACCCGAGCCGACCTTCCAGGGATTTTCGCAAGCCCCTCGGCCGCCCTCGCTCCCGTCCGCCCTGGCAATAGCGCCACCTGTGCACAGCCAGCGCCAGGACGGCGCCCGCAGAGACTAAAAGCAGAAGGGCCACGAGGGCCACGAGGGCCCCCGCCAACATGGCCGCACCGTCACCCCCTCTGCGATCATTGGAGGACATTTGCGAAGCAGCAAGCCGTTTTTGCCATTTTTGGTGATTGAAGGCGATGTGAAGCGTGTTTGTCCCTCGGGCGTCATCCTTCGTGATGTCCTCCACCGTCTCTGCTTGGGCTGGATAGACAATATCTGAACACACACAAGGGGGCGCAAGTTACAGGGCCGAGTTGCACCCCCAGATGGCTGATAGAAGATTGCATTCGGCTGCATGGAGTGGTGGATGGTCAGGAGTTGCAGTACCCAATTGGTCCCGCAGGGGGCATTAGAGATCCCGTGGAAGCAGATCACACAAAAGCAGATGTAAATATATATCTATCTATCCATCCATTATCTGCACCCCTTATCCTCAGTAGGGTCGCGGGGGTGCTGGAGCCCATCCCAGTTATCTTCGGGCAGTGGGCAGGGGACACCCTGAACTGGTTGCCAGCCAATCGCAGGGCACACAGGGACAGACAATTCGCTCCTCTTTTTTTCCTCATTTTACTTCTTTCCCCTACTCTCTCCCTCTGTATCTTCCCCCTTTTTTTCCTACCCTCTCTCTCTCTTTCTCTCTCACTATCTCTCCCCTTTCTCTCCCTAACTCTCTTTCTCTCCATCTCCCCCCTCATTGTTTCCGTTCCACTCACTCTTTCCCTTTCCATTCCTTTCTCCCCATCCTTTTACCCCCTCTCCTTCTCTCTCTCTCTCTCCCTTTCCACCACACCCCCTCTCTCTTTCTCTCAATCTCTCTTTCCTCCCTGTCTTTCTCTCCTTGCCTCTTCCTCTCTTTTTCCTCCCTTTACCTCTTTCCCCTACTCTCTCCCTCTGTATCTTCCCCCTTTTTTCCCCCTTTCCACCTCACCCCTCTCTTTCTTTGTCTCTCACTATCTCTCCCCTTTCTCTCCCTAACTCTCTTTCTCTCCATCTCCCCCTCATTGTTTCCATTCCACTCACTCTTTCCCTTTCCATTCCTTTCTCCCCATCCTTTTACCCCCTCTCCCTCTCTCTCTCCCCCTTTCCACCGCACCCCCCTCTCTCTTTCTCTCACTTTCTCTCTCAATCTTTCTTTCCTCCCTGTCTTTCTCTCCTTGCCTCTTCCTCACTTTTTCCTCCCTTTACCTATTTCCCCTACTCTCTCCCTCTGTATCTTCCCTCCTTTTTTTCCCTTTCCACCTCACCCCTCTCTCTCTTTCTCTCTCACTATCTCTCCCTCATTGTTTCCATTCCACTCACTCTTTTCCTTTCCATTCTGTTCTCCCCATCCTTTTACCCCCTCCTCTTCTCTCTCTCTCCCTTTCCAACACACCCCCTCTCTCTTTCTCTCATTTTTTCTCTCAATCTCTCTTTCCTCCCCGTCTTTCTCTCCTTGCCTCTTCCTCTCTTTTTCCTCCCTTTACCTCTTTCCCCTACTCTCGCTCTCTGTATCTTCCCTCCTTTTTTTCCCTTTCCATCTCACCCCTCTCTCTCTTTCTCTCTCACTATCCTTCCCCTTTCTCTCCCTATCTGTTTCTCTCCATCTCCTCCTCATTGTTTCCGTTCCACTCACTCTTTCCCTTTCCATTCCTTTCTCCCCATCCTTTTACCCCCCCCTCTCTCTTTCTCTCACGTTCTCTCTCAATCTTTCGTTCCTCCCTGTCTTTCTCTCCTTGCATCTTCCTCTATTTTTCCTCCCTTTACCTCTTTCCCCTACTCTCTACCTCTGTATCTTCCCACTTTTTCTTCCCCTTTCAGCCTCACCCCTCTCTCTCTTTCTTTCTCACTATCTTTCTTTCTCTCCCCCTCTCTCTCCCCGCTCTCTCTCCCCACTGCACCCCCTCTCTCTTTTTCTCACTTTCTCTCTCAATCTCTCTCCCCTTCCTGTCTTTCTCCCCAATCCTTGAGTCCCTCTCCCTCTCTCACTCGCTTTCCCTCGCCGCCTATCTTATACTTTTCTTTGTCCATTCGTTCCCTGGAATCAAACACTTCCCAAAAATATCTCTCACTTGCCTTTCGGGGCGTTCTCTTTGCTGCCATCAAATGTAAGGATCAAACACTTTTTTGGGTGTCATTTTTTTGCACGGTGTAACTGGGCCACGGCATGAGGAGATACTTTCATCTGTTTGTGTCACGGTTGGGAAAAGAAAAAGCACTCAAAATAGAAAGGTGTCACTATTCTTTTGTCCACATGCGCTCTTGAAAATAGAAATATCCACCCACGGAACCAACCCTACGGGAATGAACTGGACTCTCCAGCGGTGTACTAAAAATTTGAAAACCCCGACTGTTTATTTGTGTTAAAAGATTATCGATCTGAAAGGAAATGTCGCTTTATGTCAACAATTATAATTATTATAATAGTTATGATCGAACAAGTGGAGAACTTTATTTTGAAAAGTCTCAACAGGAATTTACCAGCCACAGACTCGGCTCCGGCTCCGGTGACCGTGACCTCATCACCCTTTAAAAGCAGATGCGCAAACAGCTTTCTTTCTCTCTTCACACGCCTTGGGACAATGGCGACCACGAAGGCCAAAATCCATCGTCATGTCTCCTTGGTTAGGAAATATGACAAATCCAAACTATGATTGTTCCTTTTCCATATTCCTTTAGCTGAAAAGGGTACAACGGATGCAACAAAAGGGATAATGCGACTTTTCTGAGAGGGGGATGGGGCGATTGCTTACCATGCTACCGAATTCCCCCCCCTTTCCCCCTTTGCTAACATTGCGAGTGCTCGCGTAAACAACGTGTCTTGGGTATTCGTTTGATCCAATTTTCCTTGTCATGCAAATAAAATGTAGTTCGTTATATAGATAGAGAGAGAGAGAGAGAGAGAGAGAGAGAGAGGGATCGTTAGATAGAGAGATAGAGAGAGAGAGAGAAAGAGAGGGATCGTTAGAGAGAGAGAGAGATGGCTAAATAGATAGATAGATAGATAGATAGATGCTAGATAGAGATAGATGGCTAGATAGAGATAAATGGCTAGATAGATGCTAGATAGAGATAAATGGCTAGATAGATAGAGAGATAGATAGATAGATAGATAGATAGATAGATAGATAGATAGATAGATAGATAGATAGATAGATAGATAGATAGATAGATAGATGGCTAGATAGAGATACATGGCTAGATAGAGATAAATGGCTAGATAGAGATAGATGGCTAGATAGAGATAAATGGCTAGATAGATGCTAGATAGAGATAAATGGCTAGATAGATGCTAGATAGGGATAAATGGCTAGATAGATAGATAGAGATAGATAGATAGATAGATAGATAGATAGATAGATAGATAGATAGATGGCTAGATAGAGATAAATGGCTAGATAGATGCTAGATAGAGATAAATGGCTAGATAGAGATAGATAGATAGAGATAAATGGCTAGATAGAGATAGATGGCTAGATAGATAGAGATAGAGATAGAGATAGATAGATAGATAGATAGATAGATAGATAGATAGATAGATGGCTAGATAGAGATAGATGGCTAGATAGAGATAAATGGCTAGATAGATGCTAGATAGAGATAAATGGCTAGATAGAGATAGATGGCTAGATAGATAGATAGAGATAAATGGCTAGATAGATAGAGATAGAGAGATAGAGAGATAGAGAGATAGATAGATAGATAGATAGATAGATAGATGGCTAGATAGAGATAAATGGCTAGATAGAGATAAATGGCTAGATAGAGATAGATAGATAGATAGATAGATAGATAGATAGATAGATAGATAGATAGATAGATAGATAGATAGATAGATAGATAGATAGATAGATAGATAGATGGCTAGATAGAGACCCTACTGAGGATAAAGCGGTGTAGATAATGGATGGATGGATGGATGGATGGATGGATGGAAAAAACAAGACGCTAGTGTTTTACCATGATTCCGGTCTTCCAGGATAGTCACACTGACTGTGGGGTAGCGCAGGCCCAGGCGGCCCCCCACCGCCATCGTCAGGGTGACGTTGAAACTCTCGTACATGTCCAAGAGCGACACACGACACGCTTTCTCCCGTTGGCCTTTATCGAAACGGAGAATAGTGCCTTGCTTCTCCGGACGGGAAACCTTAGCGGATCCTTGGAGGGAAGCAACGTAGAGAACGCAAAAATCAATACAGTGGTACAATGTTCGCTTTTCGGTATTTTGGGCGGTATTTTGAAGTTAATGTCAGCACGAGATTGAGTAAATGAAAGAAAGCGTGCGCGTGAGCTCGGGTTATTGTGAGAAAGAGGCGTCTGGGAGAGGGGGTGTATAGTAGGCTTAAACATATTTGCTCAAGGTGTGTATTTCTCATCAGTTTGATGTTCCCTTTGGCATCTCTTAGTCTTCCTTCATTGTTTAAAGGTGTTGGTACTTTTCCAGGGGGGGGTGGTCTTTTGTCTTTGTCTCAACATACCAGTACTTTTCCATGTCTTGTGATTTCAATAAAACACTGCGGCAGACGGGGGGTGAGCGAGAGTGAGAGAGAGAGTGGACAAGCGAGTTGCTTATCCCCCCAGCTGCTGCAGGTTAAAAAAAAATAACAAGTCTCTTGCCTGGTGTATTTTCTAGCGTTAGCCAATTTTTATGGCTCTCCCACACGTCGGTGGTCTACCTTTAGACCCCACAGGGGTGGGGTTCAGGGGGTGGTGGTTTTAGGAAAATTGCTTTTTGAAAAATATATTATTATTATAGTATATTTCCATTACTATTACTAATAAAATATAGAGGGACACGTGTGATTTACTAGTTGGAATGCTCTGACCTCTAAAATTTGATCTGCAATCTGAGTGCAACTGTTTGAATCTAGACTCAAGACATTCTTATATTTTAGAGCTTAGGATTGATGTTGACGCCATACTCTTGTTTTCTTGTCTTTGAGGGAAAAGGACGAGCCTGGCTGTCCTACATACAGTGTATGGGGGCGGCAGTGGTTTAGGAGGTAGAGCGCTCGTCTTGGGATCAAGAGATCGCAGTTCGAATCCCGGCTCCTCCGTGTTACATGTGGAAGTGTCCTTGGGTAAGACACTGAACCCCTAATACCCCCAATATGCAGGTTAGCGCCTTACAAGGCTGCACGGCCGCTATTGGGAAATGTGAAGCACACTGTAAAGCGCTTTGGGAAGTCATTGACTTGAAAAGCGCTATAGAAATTCAGATACTTTCATTTTCAGTTCATATGTACTCCAAGCCATCGTATCGGCACTTGGATGTTCTCCATCATCTAGAACCTGCTATAAACGCCAAGATTTTGGGGTAGGACGCGGTCGATTGGTCTTTTTTTCTGAATATTTCCATCTTTTTTCTTTTCCTTTTGTTTCTTTTTTTCTCAGCTTTTCACTACTTTTTCAGGTATTTTAGGTATTTTTTGTTCTATTCCCCCTTCCTTGAAGTCATTTTGTGCATAATTTTACATAATATTTGGTCATGTTGGGATGAAAGAAGCGAAAACAACCTGATGAGCCGTTTGGGACCCGAAAGAGCAGGTTCTTTTTAGTGAGCCGAGCCGAAGAAGCCGGTTCTCGACAAACTCTACTGACTTTACTCAACTTCGTTCTACTCCGGCTCGACTTCAGAATCCCGCATTTAGGACACAGCGTCAGGGGAACCCGTGTATTTTTACCTTCATGCACTGTCCCTTTGACTTAATTCGCTTCTTAATTAGCAATTTCGATCCCTGATTTTTGTGAGCTGGCTAGATTTTCTTGTGCGCTGAGAATGTGCGGGCAGCTGTGAGGGAACATTGATTGCAGCCTAGTCCTCCTGGTAGGGGGTTGACCTCATATGCAACCACTTCTCAATATTTCCTCATGCTGAGGCTTTCGAGTTTTCCCTTGCCCTCATGTCGGTTTTAGATCAGGGGCTGCTGTCATAATAGTCAATGCAGCCCTTTGATACTTGTTGTGATTAAAGGCAAAGACAAATAAACATGTCTCGACTTGACAAGTGATCTTTGATTTTATTCTACATAGTCTGTTTTTCTGTGTTGTGTTTGTTATCGCTTAGTAAGGGGAATTAAAATCATTAATAATCGGCTGAGGTTGAAAGCAATGAGCGCGTCAGCACTTACTGGAAAAACAAGTTTCTGTATCTTTAAATAAAAGTACACGCGTAAAGTGTTTTTTTCGCCTGTAGTAGTTTGCATGCACAAACTGGACAAGTTGGCGATAAGCAGTCACAAGCGGAGAGCGGTCTCTTGTGGTAGCCTCTGGGACTGCTGGTGAACTCGATTTTCCTTCGTATATTAAGATTTTTGTTACGAGTATACCGAAATTCTTTAAAAGTGCTTGCTGTATAGGCGTACATCGCTGTCTTCTATTTGTTCACCACCAGGTGGCACTCAACACACACGCTGTACCTTTACGGCCAGGGTTGGGTAGGGTTACTTTAATTGGATTACATTCAATGACTTTTGGATGACTCCAATACCAAATATGCTAATAAAAGACAAAAGAAACTAAATATGAATCAAATGATGACTCACAACACGTGGTAAGCTTTCTCTCCTGGCTTTGATCTCCGGCAAAACTAAGATAAAATGCGACAGAAACAAAATGAAAATAAATCCAAACAGCTTGCTAACATCATTTTTGCCCTTCCATGTATTCAGTTACTCCCCAAGCCTGCACAAAATGGAGTCATTTAATTAATATTTAGTTTCTTTTGTCTTTTATTAACATATTTGGTATTAGAGTAATCCAAAAGTCATTGAAAGTAATCCAGTTAAAGTAACCCTACCCAACCCCTGCTCGTATATGTTGAAATCGCATTATGAAGAGATAATTTGACTGGTGCGATGTGACGAGTCGGCGTAGCGGAGTAGCGGGTGGATGCAGACAGAAACTGGGCCAGCCTCAAATAACGACTTTGACCCGGTATGGACCGATTTCCAGGAGGAGTTGAGACTGCGCCTGAGGTCCCTCAACGCTTTGAAGGCGGACTGCGTGGAAGTCCTGGGATCGGGCGAACACATGATGGTAAGCGCTAGCGAGCGCGGAGGCGGCAAGGGCTAACCCGCGTGCTAGTAATTTTATTCCTATTGAGTTTCTTTTGTCTTTGATTAGCATATTTGGTATTGGAGTTATCCAAAAGTCATTGAAAGTAATCCAGTTAAAGTAATCCTACCCGACCCTGTTTACAGCTGTGATCTAATCGTGTCTGAATTTTGATGTTGACGCTGGAAAAAACCTCGCAGTCGCCATTTTGAGCAAGAGAATGTGATTAGCCGGAGCTTGCTAACTAGCCACTTTCACACTTAATGAGGAGTGTGGCGCTAATGAGACACTTTGCTAATCCGCCCATTGTGCACGCCGATGACCTTTCGGCAGATTTGAACAGAAAAAAAAACACGCAGCAGCATACCAATCTCTCGCCGTGTGCCTGAATTTCAAGCAGGCTTCGAATATACGTTGTAAGTGCAACACAAACTAAAGCAGAAAACAACATTCATTTTTTGGAAATTTCAATAATTCACAATTAAACTGTTCCCATCACTGTGCCAGGGAAGTCAAACTCATTTTAGCTCGGGGGCCACACGATAGAACAAACATTCTGTCGGGGGCCGGACTAGTAGATTCAAGAGAAAGAAAAAGAGAGATAAATAAAAGAGAAAGAGGGAGGGAAAAGAAGATCGAGACAAAGAAAGAGAGAGAGGGAGAGAGTGTGAGAAACAAAAGGGATAAAAAGAGGGGAAAAGAAAGGGAGCTCTCTGCTCAGGGGGGCTTTCTTGGCACGCCCATGGGAGGAGTCGGCACGCCATTATGCGGGGAGAAGATGGCCAATAGGAGAGAGCTAAAGGACTTCAGAAGAAGGCTTCACACAGACTCCAACGGCACTAATTCATGATAGTCTGTTTTCGATGGAGTACACTTAGTTAAATTGTTAATGAAATGAAATCTGCCCCCGTGTGGAAATGTCGGCTTTCTTGTTCATCTTTTCTGTGAAGAAATGAGCGCGCATAAATTGTCGGGTGAATGTAGGTTGTGTTTGGTTAATGGAGTCAGATAACTCATTGGAACAAATTTGGTAAACAGAAGATTTTGATATTAATTCCCAACACTATTTAAGCCTATCCTGTCCTTTATCATGGAAAAAAGACTTTTGAAAATACTATCATTTTTTGGGGGTGGTTAAGCACATGATTCAGACATAGAAGTACTGGAGGTTTAGGTGCAAAAAACCCAGCCTGATTCGAGCAGTGTTCTGGTTTGCCCGCGTCCCTGCGTCCTAGACGCATGATTTTTGCTGGGGACGCATTGTCTCAAATCAAAGTGTGTCCCCGGGACGCAACCTTTTTGCCACAAAATTGTCATTATTACCCGATTACTTTTTTTTTCACAAAGATTTACCGCACTCCAAACTTTTCGTCAGGCAGATCCGCCATTGTTGCTTTGGTATCGCGCCGATCTCGGCAAACGAGATCTCGTTGCTTCGAGATGACATCATTGTTGTGGTGGTTGTTGTCGAGTGAAAGAGAAGTATGCCTCCGAAAAAACAGTTGGTACTAGGTGCAAATCAACAAAAAAATTGGTAATTTATTCAGTGTCGGTTATAAGTCGAAACATAACACAGAAAGTGGTAACAACGGCAATAATTCCGGCACTACAAAACGGCGGAGAAATTCTTCAGAAGACCGCAGAGGCAAGGAAAACACGTGTGTTGAAGCGAACGATTCGACGAAAGAAAATAGACAAAAGAATACTCCTAGCAAGAAAAGGACTTTTCTGCCAAAATGGACTCAATTATATTCCTGGTGACGCTATGAGGAGGATGATAATGGATTGGACCTTGAGAAGGCATTACAACTATGGCGGGACAGCAAACCACGAAGAATATATGAACTAAAAAATATGAAGTGATAACTGCTTTGTATTACCAATAAACTGTGATGATTAAAACTTAGGGCAGCACGGCGGCGCAGTGGTTAGCGCGTGTGCGGCACAGTTCTAAGGTCTTGGGAACCTCCTGTATGGGTTCAAATCCAGCTACCGGACTTCCTGTGCGGAGTTTGTATGTCCTCCCCGTGCTTGAGTGGGTCTTCTCCGGGCACTCCGGTTTCCTCCCACATTCCAAAGACATGCATTTCAAGTGAATTGGCCGGTCCAAATTGTCCCTAGGTGTGAATGAGCGTCCCTGTGTGCCCTGCGATTGGCTGGCAAGCAGTTCAGGGTGTCCCCTGCCCACTGCCTGATGATTGCTGGGATGGGCTCCAGCACCCCCGCGACCCTACTGAGGATAAGCGGTGCAGCTAATGAGATGAGATGAGATTAAAACTGAATAAATATATATATTTTTATTATATATTTGTCGCCGATTTACAATGTCAGCCTGGATAAGACTAAATTTTGGGGACCCATAGATCTCTGTGACTGAATTTTGTGCAGGCTTGGGGAGTAACGGAATACACGGAAGGACAAAAATGATGTCGGCAAGCTGTTTGGATTGATTTTCATTTTGTTTCTGTCGCATTTTATCTTAGTTTTGCCGGAGATCAAAGCCAGGAGAGAAATCTTACCACGTGTTGTGAGTCATCATTTCATTCATATTGAGTTTCTTTTGTCTTTTAGGAGCATATTTGGTAATGGAGTCATCCAAAAGTGATATATGTTGAAATCTCATTATGAAGAGATAATGTGACCGGTGCGATGTGACGAGTCGGCGTAGCGGAGTCGCGGGTGGATGCAGACAGAAACTGGGCCAGCCTCAAATAACGACTTTGACCCGGTATGGACGGATTTCCAGGAGGAGTTGAGACTGCGCCTTAGGTCCCTCAACGCTTTGAAGGCGGACTGCGTGGAAGTCCTGGGATCGGGCGAACCCGCGTGCTAGTAATTTGATTCCTATTGAGTTTCTTTTGTCTTTTATTAGCATATTCGGTATTGGAGTCATCCAAAAGTCATTGAAAGTCATCCAGTTCAAGTAACCCTACCCAACCCTGGTGTTAAGTGGCTTGGAAATATGTGGTGCGGCATTAACAGTCTCATACCCAGATGTGTGTAGCACATCACAGATAAGGCCTCGCTGACGTCACCGCCGCGAAGGACCGGGAGAGAGAAATCAGCCGCCTTCTCGTCCACCGACAGCGAGGATTCGGGGAAGTACACGCTCGGCTCTGAAAAAAAAGGACGATTTATTCGTTATTTGTAGAAGGATACCGAAAAGGCCGTTTCCGATAGTGAAGAGGCGGCGGAAGGGGGAGAAGAGTAGTGTGTGTTTGCGGCAGGGGTGGCACATTCTGCTTCCCCCCCGAAGGGATTAACCTCCTCCACCTCCACCACCACCACACACACAATGCTTTTTAGCCAAGTGGGTCAAGTTCACCGAGGAAAACGGCGCTCGTGCACTCAATATTTCATAAGCTTGGAGGCAAAGGGCGGACCTTGGATTCTCAGACCTGCTTTGGGTCATGATGGGCTTAAATGGATGAGAAAAGAACATTCTTTTTTCAATTAGGAACGGAATGAGTTCGTCTTCGCGATCACGCAGACGTGTTCCAAAATAATCCACGCGCCACGGAAACCTGAGAAAATACATTTTCAAAGTTGACCGTTTGACCTCGTATGCCGTAGCGCTGTGACGTCACCGGAAGATAGAAGAAAAGAATATACCTTTATTGTCGTTGTTACAAAATGGGTTAACATATTGTGACAACGAAATTGGGCATGACACTCCAGTTTCACACATTCACAGTGAGGTAAAAAAGCCAAGAAAATAATGGAACAGAGTAGATAAGGTTATAAAACACGTAGGATACAGGAGGTATATACCATTATTTCCGCACTATAAGGCGCAACGGATTATAGGGCGCACCCCGAAAAAATAGTTTTTGGTCCTATATCTTCCATAGATAAGACGCACCGGATGATAAGGCGCTACAATGGGAACGTGGACAAAACAGTCAGATAGTTCAGTCCAACTTATTACCCCCTTAACGTTCCCAAAGCTTGCAAAAAAGCAAATACGTGTCGTAGACACGTGCGGATGCGGCGTCCGTACAATGTCACTCAAATGCATCATTCCAAATATAATTCGGAAGGTTAAAGTCTTAGGATTCAAGAAATGCCAAACATTCCTTAGTTTCTATTTTCTTTTTCGCTCGCAATTTTACTGTGCATATGACAATAAACACTTGGAATTGAGTTTAATTTAAATTAGACACTCCATTCCATCCATTATCTGCACCGCTTATCACAGAAACATCGAGTTCAGTCCGAAACAAGATACAGGGACAATATAAAACCCAGAGTAGCTCACCGAAGTCATTGTGTTCATAATAATGTGCAGCCAATGTCCTCTTATATCCGTGAGGGTAGTAAATCCAGGAGAATAAAATATTTACAAATACAGAATCGTAAAAAATGCTTTCTCTATGCTGTCAGCCACGTGCTATACACATTCATCTTTTTCGGCCAATTGCAGGCTTTGTTTTGCCGTTCAAGCCAATGCCAGCCTGGAAATGATAAAAAGGATCCTCCCCTTGACCTCCGAATAACTTTAGCCAATAGTGATCGATTCAAATGATGATTGACACATTGGTTAGGAAATGAAACGCTAGTATATAAATCCCAGCATACACCGCGGACGACTTTGCCTTCGGGGGAAAATCTTGTCGGCGGCTGCTTGCCTTAGTTGCGACTTAATATTGATCCATATATAAGGCGCACTGTATTATAAGGCGCATGGTCAGCTTTTGAAAAAAATAAAGGCTTTTAGGTGCGCCTTATAGTGCGGAAATTACGGTAGTTATAATTTACACTATATTTACACATGTAGGATGTTATACATTTAGGTATCGTAAGGGTTTGTGCAATTATGCATTTGGTGCAAAAAAGAGTCATCATAGTGCAAAAATAGTCAACATTGTGCAAGGTGAGCAGTAAACATAGTGCAGTCAACATTGTGCAAGAAACATAGGCATGAGTACCATTTACCTTCGTATGAATGTTAGGTTTTTGAGTTTTTCCTTGCCCTCATGTCGGTTTTAGATCAGGGGATGCTGTCATCATAGTCTGTGCAGCCCTTTGAGACTCTTTGTGATTAAGGGCTATACAAATATAATGACTTGACTTGACTGCCAAGAAAGGTGGGAATGGCAACATTTTCAAGCATTTCAAGCACCCGTACGAACCCCAAAATGATGAAAAAATGTTGTTCTTGTGGTTTTTAAGAGTCATTCCTGGAGAAAGACTCTTCTCACCCACACAGATCGTGCTCCTCCTCTTAATCCCCGAGTGACAACTTCTATGGATAAAGCATCTGCTGTTATGTTGCCATCCTCAACCTCCTGGTGATTTTTCAACCGCATCGTTTCTTTTTTTTTCCCCAATTCGAAACGCCTTCAGCTTAACAGCGAACCCGACATTCTTCATCTTTTTTGTTTCCATTAGGACTGGAATCTTTTTTGTTGTTGCTGCGGCTGACGCCGGCTCTCATCATCGTCCTTCTGGTGTCCGACTTTGTCTCCCCCGTGACTTCATTACTCGCCGGCCTGTGAAGATCTTCCCATGCTCCTTCTGAGTCTTCGGCTTCGGAGATCTTCGGATGCGACAAAGAGGACTCGCTCGCTCGGAGTCTTCGGCTTGGAAGGCGGACTCGACTCCGGAGGGCGATGGCGGTGTCGCCTCCACTTGGAACAGTTTGAACCCCAAACTTTTTTTTGGTTTCTTAAGCAACTCGGAGTCGTACGATCTTCTTCTCTTATTGACTGTCTGATGTGCGCAAAACTCCACAATGTTAAAGTTTTTAGTCTGGGCCAGGAACCTTTATGACCCAAAAGAGCCGTAAAAGCAAAAGATTTTGAGATCTTTTTTGAGAGAGAGAGAGAGAAATACAGAGAAAGAGAGAAGTAGATTAAAGAGAAAGAAAAAGAGAGAGAAAGAAATAAGAGGAAGAGGGAGGGAAAGGGGGGAGAAGGCGGGACAAAGAAAGAAAAAGAGAGAGAGGGAGAGAGTGTGAAAAACAAAAGATAAAAAGTCTTGATGGAGGGGGAAAAGAAAGGGAGAGGAAGAAAGAAAACCAAAGAGAAATAGAAAGACAGAAGGAGAAGGAAAAAGAGAGACACGGAGTGGGAGAAAAGGGGTGGAAAAGAGGGAGAGAGAGAGAGAGAGAAATACAGAGAAAGAGAGAAGTAGATTAAAGAGAAAGAAAAAGAGAGATAAAGAAATGAGAGAAAGAGGGAGGGAAAAGGAGAGAGGGCGAGACAAAGAAAGAAAAAGAGAGAGAGAGGGAGAGAGAGCGTGAGGAACAAAAGATAAAAAGTGGTGAGAGAGGGGGAAAAGAAAGGGAGAGGAAGAAAGCAATCCAAAGAGAAATAGAAAGACAGAAGGAGAGGAAAGAGAAAAAGCGCGAAGCGTAGGAAGAGAAAAAGAGAAAAGAGAGAAAAGGAACAAAGGAAGTTAGAGCAAAATAAGTTAAAAGACACAGAGAGAGAAAGAGACAAAGAGCACCTAAGGAAGAGAAAAAGAGAGATACAGAGAGTGGGAGAAAAGGGGTGGAAAAGAGGGAGAGAGAGAGAGAGAGAGAGAGAGAGAGAGAGAGAGAGAGAGAGAAAGAGAGAAATACAGAGAAAGAGAGAAGTAGATTAAAGAGAAAGAAAAAGAGAGAATAAAGAATGAGAGAAAGAGGGAGGGAAAAGGAGAGAGAGCGGGACAAAGAAAGAAAAAGAGGGAAGGAGAGAGCGTGAGAAACAAAAGATAAAAAGTGGTGATGGAGGGGGAAAAGAAAGGGAGAGGAAGAAAGCAATCCAAAGAGAAATAGAAAGACAGAAGGAGAGAAAAGAGAAAAAGCGCGAAGGGTAGGAAGAGAGAAAGAGAAAAGAGAGAAAAGGAAAAAAGGAAGTTACAGCAAAAGAAGTTAAAAGACACAGAGAGAGAAAGAGACAAAGAGCAACAAAGGAAGAGAAAAAAAGAGACACAGAAAGTGAAAGAGACAGACACAGAGTGGGAGAGAAGGGGTGGAAGAGAGAGAGAGAGAGAGAGAAAGAGAGAGCAAAGAGGAGAGAGAGAGAGAGACAAGTACAGTGTCTTTGTTGGAGGCACCTGGCTTTGGCAACATCAAGTTGACATATTTCAACCTGAAGCTTGTTTTTCTCTTGCGCTTCTCTGAGTGTTGTCTCGCGGGCCGGTATCATTCCCTTAACGGGCCTGATGTGGCCCGCGGGCCGCCTGTTTAACACCTGTGCTTTAAGAAATGTAAAAAAAATGGAGTGAATGTTGTATCCATCCATATTTAGTGTAAGTCTATGCTTGGAGCAAGCCATTGTAGGGTACTACCCTGCTAAAAATGCATTTCCCCCTTTGCTTTTCCAACCACCGACTCTTCCTTTTTGAACAAGATGAACAATTTACGTATTGAAGGATTTTACACATTTGAATGTAAAGGATTTTATACAATTGAATACAAGTTACATTCATAGAGTTTAATGCAAGATATTCACTGACTGGGATTGAGTTCAATGACGGGGCACGCTGTTCCGAATGCAGAATATTTTTCATTTTTGGCCAAATTTCCCAGCCCTAGTGGTCAATCGTGGATTTACAAGTCAAGTCATGTTTATTTGTAAAAAACGGAATTACGAAGATGTCTAATTGTTACTAAAATCTGTTGCTTGAAGGATTTTTTAATTTGATTTATTTGACTAGAAGGGATTTAATATAATACAAATGACATTGACATGGAGCGCTGACGAGGGAATTCCGCCTTGTTTTGATCAACGCTTGCCATTGCTTTGAGCTGATAAGCTTTCTTGTTGTGAGTCCTCTAGACGTGGCGGCGTCTTCCGGCGAGGAGTAGGTGACGTTGGCACCTGGCCCGCCCCATGGGGGGGGCTTTCGTCAGACGAGGTGGGGAGTTCCTGGCCCGCCCCAGGGGAGGAGTCAGCACGGCCATGGGGGTGGCCGACGCCCCGACGTGTCAAAAAGACGGAAGACAGACGGGGGATCAGATCGGAGAACGAGAGATGGGAGGCTCGACGAGACTAATTCGATAATAATTCGGAAAAATTCGATGGAATTCACTTAAGAAGTCGGCGCAGTGGTTAGAACTTGTGCGGCACAGTTCATGTCATGGGAACCTGTTGTGGGTTCAAATCCAGCTCCAGACTTCCTGTGCGGAGTTTGTATGTTCTCCCCGTGCTTGCGTGGGTTTCCTCCGGGCACTCCGGTTTCCTCCCACGTTCCAAAAACATGCATTTTAGGTGAATTGGCCGGTCCAAATTATCCCTAGGTGTGAATGAGTGAGTGAGTTGTCTGTCCCTGTGTGCCCTGCAATTGGCTAGCAACCAATTCAGGGTGTCCCCTGCCCACTGCCTGAAGATGGCTGGGATGGGCTCCAGCCCCCCCCGCGACCCTGATGAGGATAAGCGGTACGGCTAATGAGATGAGATGAAATCTGCCCCTGTGTGAAAATGCCTGTCTCTTGTCAATATGTTTCCCTAAAATTAAGAAAAAGAGCATGCATTGTTAGGAGAATGAAGTTTGTGTTTGGTTAATGGAGTCCGATAACTAAATCGAACAATTTGGTAAACGCTACATTTGTAATATCGTTTTTCCCCTAACCTACTTTACCTAGACATTCCCTATTTCCCAGTGAAGAGTAAGAAAAGCGATATTGCTGCAACAAGGTCACCAAGTGTTGCATCTAAACAGGTTCTTGTATGAAGAACTGTCTTTTGGATGAGGTTCTCACCATCACCGGGATCCAAAATCTCCACAAGGGCCGTCACGGGGTCTTCCAATGCCGACATGACGGGGTCCGAAAGAAGGACGTGGAAAGTCTCCACGCCTTCGAAGGCGGGGTCCGCCAGGATTCGGACCCGCCAGGACGCCCTGGTCCGGCCCGGGCCGAACCGGATCTTTCTTCGGGGCTCGCCTCGGAAGTCCTGGTCCTTCTTGGCCGTGCCGTCCCGAGTACGCACTTCTGCGGGGAAAACGGATCGTGACTTGAAATGTCTTTCCGTAAACAGAAGCAACAGAACCGTTTCCTTCTTCTGAAGGTGCGCTGAGAAGGAAGGCGGCAAGGAAAGAAGTCAAGTCGGAAGGACAGAAGGAATAAAGAAAGGAATGAGGGAATAGAGGAAGGAAAGAAGGAAGGAAGGGATGAGGAAAGGAATGAAGGAAATAATGAATCAAAGGAAAGAAGCAAGGAAGGAATGAAGGAAATAATGAATTAAAGAAGGAAAGGAGGAAGGAAGAAAGGAAGAAAATAAGGAAGGAATGGAGCAAAGAAGGCAAGAATAAAGGATGGGAAGAAGGAAGAAAAGAATCAAGAAAGTAAGGGTGGAAGCAATGAATGAAGGAAGGAGGGAATTAAGGAAGGGTTGGAGGAAGAAAGGAATCAAGGAATGAAGGAATCAAGGAAGGAAAGAAGGAAGGAAGGGATGAAGAAAGGAATGAAGAAAATAATGAATCAAAGAAGGAAAGAAGGAAGGAAGGGATAAAGAAAGGAATAAAGGAAGAACTGAATCAAAGAGGGAAGGAATCTGAGAAGAAAGTAAGGAAGGAATAGAGCAAGGAAGGAAAGAAGGAAGGATGGAAAGAATGAGGAAAAGAATCAAGAGAGGGAGGTTGGAAGCAAAGAAAGGAACCGAGGAATGAATGAATGAAGCAAGGAATGAAGGAATCAAAGAAGGAATAAAAGAGGATGGAAGCAATGAATGAAGGAAGAAAGAAATTAGTGAAGGAATCAAAGAAGGAATCAAAGAGGGTGGAAGCAATGAATGACGGAAGAAAGCATTCAAGGAATGAATGAACGAAGCAAGAAATGAATGAATCAGTGAAGGAATCAAAGAAGGAATCAAAGAGGGGGGAAGCCATTAATGAAGGAAGAAAGGATTTAATGGATGAATGGATGAAGCAAGGAATGAATGAATCAGTGAAGGAATCAAAGAAGGAATCAAAGAGGGTGGAAGAAATGAATGAAGGAAGAAAGGAATCAAGGAATGGATGAATGAAGCAAGGGATAAAAGAATCATTGAAGAAATCAAAGAAGGAATCAAAGAAGGAATGAATGAATGAAGCAAGGAATGAAGGAATCAGTGAAGGAATCAAAGATGGTGGAAGCAATGAATGAAAGAAGAAAGGAATCAAGGAATGGATGAATGAAGCAAGGGATGAAAGAATCATTGAGGGAATCAAAGAAGGATTCAAAGAAGGAATGAATGAAGGAAGAAAGGAATCAAGGAATGAATGAACGAAGCAAGGAGTGAAGGAATCAGTGAAGGAATCAAAGAGGGTGGAAGCAATGAAGAAAGGAAAAAAGGAATCGAGGAATGAAGCAAGGAATGAAGGAATCGGTGAAGGAATCGGTGAAGGAATCAAAGAAGGAATCAAAGAAGGAATGAAGCAAGGAATGAAGCAAGGAATGAAGGAATCAAGGAAAGAATGAAGCAAGGAATGAAGGAAGCTACGAAGTAAGGATGGGAGCAAGTAAGGAAGGAAGCAAGGAAAGAAGGGAGAAAGCATTCAAGAAAGGAAGGAAGGAAGGAAAAAAAGAATAAAGTAAGGAATGAGGTAAGGAAGAACAGGAGCAAGGTTTTGCTAACCTGCGAAGGAGGTGTGGCCCAGGTAGCCCCTCCGGCTAAGCGTCACCTCAACGAAGGCGTGGCCTTGGTCTTCATCCACCGCGTAGAACTTCTTCTCCAGTGAGATCCAGCACCACTCCAAGGTGAAGCGTTGGCCAGCTAGCTTGTTCCCGTCTGACACGGAGAAGACAACGCACACCATTCAAAAGAGGATATTACCCACAAATGGGAGGAGCTTTCCAATTTCGGCCATTTTGTTCGTTCGCTCTCAAACGCTGGATAGAGGAAGCAAGGCAACACGAGGAAGTGGAGGCTCCTCGATGCGCGGACAAAGATCCGATCAAAGTTATTCCTGCTTTCGAGCGGGGATTCATCATAGTGACATCATTGATGGAGACTTGATACCTACTGATCAACAGCACCAAAGCTAAATCAAATAAAAAACGGGACCAAAGAGTGAAAGAGAAGGAAAAAGAGAAGGTCAAAGCCAGAGAGAAAGAGAATGAAAAGAAAGAAAAAGACGAAAAATAGAGTGAAATAGAAAGAGAAAGAAAGAGTAAGAGAGCTCGGGAGGGAGGGAAAAGGAGGAAGAAAGAGAAAACTCAAAAGGGAGAAAAAGAAAGAAAGAATGAAAAGAAAGGAAAAGAGAGACTAAAAATAATGAGAGAAATAGAAAGAAAGAGAACGAAAGAAAGAGAGACAGCTAGGGAGAAAGAGAAAAAGAGGAAGAAAGAGAAAACTCAAAAGGAGGAAAAAGAAAAAGAAGGAAAAGAAAGGAAAAGAGTGATGAAAAATAATGAGAGAAAAAGAAAGAAAGAGAGAGAGAGTTCAGAAGAGAGAAAGGGAGGAAAAGAAGAGAGCTAAAAAGGATAAAAATAAAGAAAGAGTAAAAGAAAAAAACAGACACAAATAGAAAGAAAGAAATAGAGTGAAAGGAGAGAGAGAACAGAAGAAAGAAATATCAGAAAAAAGCCATTCCTGACATCGAGAGTTGATTTATCATACTGAAATCCTTCCCCGAGGCTTGATACTTACGAATCAATAGCAGCATAACCTGTAGAATATTTTTTTTAATTCAAATAAAACAAAAAAATCATATATTTAGGTTTTGGCACTCAGGGCCAATGCTTCTGCGCACCTATTCATGCATGATGGCGTTTACGACTGCTGGACTTTCTTAACTCATCTAATGATTTGAGAGGCGGGGTCAGAGTAGGACGGGGTGGGGGTCCCACTCGTTTGAGCTTTGGCGGACACGTGGCAGGAAAAACAAAAAAACATTTTCTAGTAGATTTTAAAAAAAAGAGAAGGAAAGAGTGAGACGGGAAGAGAGAGAGAGACATGGAAAAGAAAGAGACAGAAAGAAAGGAAAAGAGAAAGAAAGAAGAACAGAAGGAAAGGAAGAGAAAGACAGAAATGGAGAAAGAGAAAAGAAAATAAGAAAATAATTAAAGAAGTAAAGAAAGAAAAAGAAGTAAAGGAAGAAGTAAAGGAAGAAGTAAAGAAAGAAGTATAGGAAGAAGTAAAGAAACAAGTAAAGAAAGAAGTATAGGAAGAAGTAAAGGAAGAAGTAAAGAAAGAAGTAAAGGAAGAAGTAAAGAAAGAAGTAAAGAAAGAAGTAAAGAAAGAAGTGAAGAAAGAAAGAAAGAAGTCAAGAAAGAAGTCAAGGAAGAAGTAAAGGAAGAAGAAACAAGTCAAGAAAGAAGTCAAGAAAGAAGTAAAGAAAGAAGTGAAGAAAGAAAGAAGTAAAGAAAGCAGTAAAGGAAGAAGTAAAGAAAGTGGTAAAGAAGTGAAGAAAGATAGAAAGAAAGAAAGGAATGGAGAAAAAGAGAAAGGAAAAGAAGAAAAGAAGTAAAGAAAAGAAGAAGTAAAGAAGTAAAGAGGAAAGGAAGTAGAGAAGTAAAGAAAGAAGTAAACAAGTAAACAAACAAAGAAAGAAGTAAAGCAAGAAGTAAAGAAGTAAAGAAATGAGGAAGGAAAGAAAGAAAGCAAGAAAGAAATAGAGAGAGAGAGAGAAAAATAAAATGGAAAAGAGAGAGAGGGAGAGAAGGAGAGAAAGAATGAGAGGAATAAAGAAAGAGAAAATGAAAGATAGAAAGAAAGAGAAAGAAAGAAGAAGAGAAAGAAGAAAAAAAGGAAACATTATAATAAATAGCTAAATAAAAATAAAAGCTAGGAGCGAGGCATTTTTGTGCTCCGGTTTTCCGAATCGGGCCGCCTCCGAGTCTTTCCTGAGGGGAGCTCATCAAAGCGTAACAGCCTCCTCTTTGTGGCGCGAGGCGTTCAAAGACGCTCGTGTTTTGCAACACCTGGAGCGAAGCCGGCGGGCCGTGCCCATTTCCCCCGGGCGACTCTCTACGGCGATGCCCATTTTGCTGCTGCTTCCTGCCTTCCAGGCGGAAGAGAGGGCTAAATCCACCATACAAAAATGAACAGAAAGGCGTAGACTTTTTTTTTTTAATGACCGTAAAAAACAATGCCAGCTGTCATTTGTGTGGTAAATGGGTTTGCTACCTCGCCAACACCACAGATTTATACAAACACGTGACAAAAGCGAGTGAGCTGCGAGCATTCATGTCAAATCTTACTGTTCCTGAACAAATACCTGTCCGTTTGTTATCACTGAGGCAGTAGAGCCAATCAGAAGCAATTGACAAAGAAAGAGACAGAAAGAAAGAAAAAAAAGGGTCAAAAACCGAAGGAAAGGACAAGAAACAGAGAAAAAAAGAAAGAGAAAAGAAAAGAAGTAAAGAAGTAAAGGAAGAAGTAAAGAAAGAAACAAAGAAGTAAAGAAAGAAGTAAAGAAAGAAGTAAAGAAGTAAAGAAATGAAGAAAGAAAGAAAGAAAGAAAGAAAGAGAAAGAGGAACGAAAAGAAGAAAAGACAAAAAGAGGAAAAGAAAAGAAGTAAAGAAGTGAAGAAAGAAAGAAAGAAAAAGAAAAGAAGAAAAGAAAGAAGTAAAGTAAGACAGAAAGAAAGAAGTAAAGGAAGGAGTAAAGAAAGAAGTAAAGAAAGAAGTAAAGAAAGAAGTAAAGAAATAAGTAAAGGAAGAGGTAAAGAAGTTAAGAAAGAACAAAAGAAGTAAACATCACAGATTTATATAAACACGTGACAAAAGCAAGTGAGCTGCGAGCAATAATGTCAAATCTTACTGTTACTGAACAAAAAACTGTCAGTTTGTTGCATAGAGAGAGAGAGACATAGAGAGAGAGAGAGAAAGAGGAAGACACAGAGAGAGAGAGAGAGACATAGAGAGATACATACATAGGGAGAGGGAGACATAGAGAGAGACATAGTGAGAGAGAGAGATATAAAGAGACAGAGAGAGACAGAGACATAGGGAGAGAGAGACAGAGAGAGAGACATAGAAAGATAGAGACATAGAGAAAGAGACAGAGAGAGACATAGAGAGAGAGAAGCAGAGACAGAGAGACATAGAGAGAGACAGAGACAGAGACAGAGAGAGAGAGAGACAGAGAGAGATACATACATAGGGAGAGGGAGACATGGAGAGAGACATAGTGAGAGAGAGAGACAGAGAGAGACAGAGACATAGGGAGAGAGAGACAGAGAGAGAGACATAGAAAGAGAGAGACATAGAGAAAGAGACATAGAGAGACATAGAGAGAGACAGAGACAGAGACAGAGAGAGAGAGAGACAAAGAGAGATACATACATAGGAAGAGGGAGACATGGAGAGAGACATAGTGAGAGAGAGAGACATAGAGAGACAGAGAGAGACAGAGACATAGGGAGAGAGAGACAGAGAGAGAGACATAGAAAGAGAGAGACATAGAGAAAGAGACAGCGAGAGACATAGAGAGAGAGAAGCAGAGACAGAGAGACATAGAGAGACATAGAGAGAGACATAGTGAGAGACATAGTGAGAGACATAGAGACATAGACAGACATAGAGAGAGAGAGACATAGAGAGACACAGAGAGAGAGAGAGAGAGACAGAGAGAGAGAGAGAGGGAGAGAGAGAGAAAGGAAGACAAAGAATAAAAGAGGGGAAAATAAATAAAAAAGAGAAAGACGGAACGAGAGAGAGAGAAAAAGAAAAACAAAGAGAGAGAGAGAATAAAAGAGAGAATGAAAGAGAGAGAAAGAGAATGAAAAAGAAAGCGAGAGTGAAAGAGACAGACTGAATTTTGTAGTATTGTAGTGACAATCGGGACAAAGTTGGCAATCGAAAACCCCCGATTGTAGTACTAGTACTATATGAAATAATATTTATATAAACATAAATATATATTTCATTATATTTGGAGCATTTTTCTTTGGCGGGCGGTAGTTTGCCCAGCTTCCAACCTAAAATCATCCCAGTACTACGACGACATTTCATTTTTATAAATTGTAGGATGGGTAAAAAAATCGCACGGCCCGAAAGCACAAAAACATCCCTACGCTCGCGGCAACGAGAGATAATGGAAGCCCGGGGGGGCCCAACGGCAGCCGTTTCCTCAGACGTTTTGCAAAAAAGCCATTTTTTGGTGCAATTCTTTCGAAATAAATAGCTACTTGTCACCATATCGCTCCTATATATGCTAACTAATAACCCAAAATCTGTGAATACCCCATTTTTCTCTACTGAGTTTTTATATCGTGTCTGTCACGGTTGCCATGGCGCCCAATTGGCCCCGCCCGTGTGTCACGCTTGCCATGGTGCCCAATTAGCCCCGCCTGTGTGGCACTAGCTGCAGCTTGTTGACAGATTGCCTCCCTGTAAGTATTTGAACTCTGTCATTTGTCAGTCCGTCTGCCAATCTGTTTTTACACTGAGTTTTTATATCGTATCTGTCACAGTTGCCATGGCGCCTAATTGGCCCCGCCTGTGTGGCACCAGCTGCAGCTTGTTGACAGATTGGCTCCCTGTCAGTATTTAAACTCTGTCATTTGTCAGTCCGTCTGCCAATCTGTTTTTACACTGAGTTTTTATATCGTATCTGTCACAGTTGCCATGGCGCCTAATTGGCCCCGCCTGTGTGGCACCAGCTGCAGCTTGTTGACAGATTGCCTCCCTGTAAGTATTTAAACTCTGTCATTTGTCAGTCCGTCTGCCAATCTGTTTTTACACTGAGTTTTTATATCGGATCTGTCACGGTTGACAAGGCGCCCAATTGGCACCGCCCGTGTGTCACGGTTGCCAGTGCGCCCAATTAGCCTCGCCTGTGTGGCACCAGCTGCAGCTTGTTGACAGATTGGCTCCCTGTCAGTATTTAAACTCTGTCATTTGTCAGTCCGTCTGCCAATCTGTTTTTACACTGAGTTTTTATATCGGATCTGTCACGGTTGACATGGCGCCCAATTGGCACCGCCCGTGTGTCACAGTTGCCATGGCGCCCAATTGGCCCCGCCTGTGTGGCACCAGCTGCAGCTTGTTGACAGATTGCCTCCCTGTAAGTATTTAAACTCTGTCATTTGTCAGTCCGTCTGCCAATCTGTTTTTACACTGAGTTTTTATATCGGATCTGTCACGGTTGACATGGCGCCCAATTGGCACCGCCCGTGTGTCACGGTTGCCATGGCGCCCAATTAGCCTCGCCTGTGTGGCACCAGCTGCAGCTTGTTGACAGATTGGCTCCCTGTCAGTATTTAAACTCTGTCATTAGTCGGTCCGTCTGCCAATCTCTGTTTTTACACGGCAAGCCCTTTTTGCTAGTCCCGTTTTTTTGCTCTTATTCCTCTCCCGCTACGATCTGTTTTGATCTCGACCACGTCTGCTCTCCCGTCCCGAGTAACGATCCGTTTTTGATCTTGACCACGTCTATTCTCCTCTCCTGGCTTTAGACTCGTTGCTGATCTCGACCCCGTTTTTTTGCTTTTCTATCCCGGCTACTGACTTGTTTTTTCTGTTCCCGACACCGCCATCGCTCGCCACAGAAGTCCTACTTCCGCGTTCAGAGCGTCCTGCTCTCCGCAACCAGTGGATCGTGTGTGGAATCCTTTTAGCCTAGATGGTAAGGCGCCCGCTTTGAGACTGGGAGGTCGGTGGTTCGCGCCCCGGCCGAGTCATTCCTAAGACTTAAAAAGTGGTCGGCGGCGCCCTCTGTTGGCTGCGGCTGCATCGGCTCGCTACAACGGGTCAGGTGCAATCGACATTTCGTTCTGTGTACATTGTTACACAGAATGACAATACAAGGAAATTATTATTATTATTATTATTTACTTTCTCCCAATAAAACTGTTACGCAAGTGGGTCCTGTTTCCATTCTGGTCCTGACAGTGTCCTGTTATATCATGTAACATTTGATCTATTTTTTATCATATTGGTAATTGGACTACTCTTAAATTCTATGTAAGTTATAACCTTATCTTCTTTGTTTTCTTTTATCCTCACTGTTAAATGTGAAACTGGAGTGCCAGGTCCAATTTCGTTGTCACAATATGTTCCATTTTGTCACAATGACAATAAAGGTATATTCTATTGTATTCTATTCTAAGTTGAAATTCTATGAGTATATGGGGCAGCTTTGGACGTCATTGACAATATGTGTCATGACAATTAAGGCTTTCTATACCATTCTAATAATACACACTGTCCCTTTAAGAAAAAAAAGGGGCAACATTTTCCTGACTTTTTCAGACGAGCAACTTTTCCAAATGTTATTTTAGGGCAAGCTTTTTCCAGATCAGCGTGGAAAATCCATTGGACAATCTCGCTTTCATCTTGGCCACAAAATTCTGCCGTCACACTCCCGAAATACACCGGAGTCGAAAAAGAAGGATTTTAGCACTCGTCGACATTTCGAAAGCCCAATTTAAAAACGGTCACTTACTCCATTTTGGAGGATATTTTGAGTGATATTTTTATAAATTGTCACAATTTCATTTAAAAGCAGATCGCGGGCTTTCATCATTTGTGTCCATTTCTCGAACGCGCTCGATTTAACTCTTCTCTTCTCTTCTTTTTGGGGGTTTGTTCCGCCTCGAACGGGCCTGATAAAAAGAAGATAAAAGCAGATAGGCGCAATGCAAAAATAAAGCTTAAAGGCTCTTTGAACTCTGTTGTGCATTGCCCATACATACTGTAGGACATACTGTTTTCAGAACCAGTCCAGTGGCTACTCAGGTGAACTTGTGAAGCCCATGGACACCATGTTGGTGACCAGTGTTCCCTCTAAGCTGCGCGCGTGCGCGATTGCGCACCGCTCTCACATTTTCAGCGCACAAGAAAATCTAGCCGGCGCACAAAAATCAGGGCTCAAAATTACTTATTAAGAAGCGAATTAAGTCATAGTTACAGTGCATGAAGGTCAAAATACACGGGTTCCCCTGACGTTGTGTTCTAAATGCGGTATTTGGAAGTCAAGGTCGAAGTAGAACCAAGTTGAGTAAAGTTAGTAGAGTTTGTCGAGAACCAGCTTCTTCGGCTCGGCTCACTAAAAGGAATCGGCTCTTTCGGGTCCTAAACGGCTCTTCAGGTTGTTTTTGCTTCTTTAATCCCAACATGACCAAATATGATGTAAAATTATGCACAACATGACTTAAAGGAAGGGGGGAATAGAACGAAAAAGAGAAAAATACCAAAATGCAAAAGTAGTAAAAAGCTGAGATAAAAGAAGGAAAAATTCTGAAAAAAGCCAGAAAAAAAGAAAAGAAGGAAACGTAGGAATAAAGTAAATAGAGAACAAAAAGAAAAAAGTAACAGCTTAGAAAAATTAAACACAATGAGATTTTTTAAAGAAATTAAAAAAAAAATACAGGGAAGAAGAAGAAAAAGTTTGTGTTGGATTCAAATAATTTCCAATGATTTTAAGTGAATCTTGTTGCCAACATTGTACTTCCACTCAAAAATGGGATTAAAAATAGTTCTGTATCTTCCAACCGACAAAATAAGCCCCCAGATATGTTAATATGATGCGACAAAATATGTCAGGAAATAAAAAGAAATGGAAATCTTGTGAAAGAATTGTAAAAACAAATGACGTTTGAAGGCAATCGTACATGAGTCAATTCATTCAAAAGTGAAACATTTTTTGCATTATCGGAAACTCAAAAAGCAAAATGTAACGTGATGTCAAGTTTTGGACATGTTTGATCATGACTCAGTTGCCACACTTGGGATTGCCGTTGCTCACTGTTGTTTCAAGCGTTGCTCACCGACTTTGTGTGAACGCTCAGACCCCTGGAAGATTACGGGGAACATTGTTGCTGACCCCCGCTTTAAAAAACTATTTTGGGAAATGGAACCCCTAGAATTCTTTGACTTAAATGTGTTCTTACCACGGTCTAGCACGCTGAAGACAAAAAGGTCCATGGTGGCATTTTCTCCTCTGTGTAGGACGTAGTACACCTTCAGATCGTCGATGTCCGCTAAAGAAGGCAACGTGGACAAGGCGGGGGGTTATTTTACATACAATCGCCAGCGGGGGCGCTCTTGCACTACTGCATCAATTTGCATGGGTGTCATATTCATTTGAGCTGGGGGCGAGTAGATGAAGGAGAAAGAGAGAATGAGAGAGGGACAAAAGGAGAGGGGGGGAGAAAGAGAGAGAGAGAAACAGAGAGAGAGAGAGAGACAGAAAAAGAGAGAGAGAGAGAGAGAGACAGAAAGAGAGAAACAGATAGAGGGATAGCGAGAGAGACAGAGAGACATAGAGAGATATAGAGAGAGACAGAGAGAGAGGAGAGAGAGAGATACATAGAGAGAGAAGGATACAGAGAGAGAGGCAGAGAGAGAGACAAAGAGAGAGACAGAGAGAAATCGAGACAGAGAGAGACAGAGAGAGACAAAGAGATATAGAGAGACATAGAGAGAGACAGAGAGGGAGACATAGAGACAAAGTGAGAGAGAGATATACATAGAGATAGAAACAGAGAGAAGGATAGAGAGACATAGAGAAACAGAGTGGGAGAGAGAGACATAGAGGGACATAGAGACAGGGAGAGTGAGAGAGGGAGAGACATAGAGCGAGACAAAGAGAGACAGAGACATAGAGAGAGAGCGAGAGAGAGATACATAGAGAGAGAGAGAAACAGAGTGAGACAGAGAGAGACAGAGAGAGAGAGAAAGAGGCAGAGCGAGACAGAAAGAGAGACATAGTGAGAGAGAGAGACATAGTTAGAGACATAGTGAGAGAGAGAGAGAGAGACAGACAGAGACAGGGAGAGGGGGAGAGATAAAGGAAGACATAAAGAATAAAAGAGAGGGGAAAATAAATTAAAGAGAAAGACTGAAAGAGAGAGTAAAAGAAAAACAAAGAGAGAGAGAACAAAAGAGAGAGAGAAAGAGAATGAAAAAGAAAGCGAGAGTGAAAGAGACAGACTGAAAGAGAGAAATAGAGAGAAGGAACGAGAGCGAGAAATAAAGAGGAAGAAATGGAAAAAAAAGAGAGGACGAAAGAGAGGTGAGAGAAAGAAAAAGAGAGCAATTCTGACCCACTATGAAAGACCGAGACACAAAGGAAGATGACAAAAGATGGCACCAGAGGGGAGTGAGTAGGAGATATACTCATTTGCCCCCCCCCCATTCAGTCCTTAATCTTGTGCGGTAGCAAAATCGCGAACCGCAGGTTTGACACCCCTGACCTCAAGGAATTCCACGAAGCAAATTTCAAGCACCGACTTCTATAGTTGTTGCCGCTCAGAGCCGGCTGAAATATTCAAAAGTCTGGCGTGTGACTGAAAAGCCCGGACACCTTGTCGCTTCCGCCTCCGTGAATTTGGTGACGACCCACTGCCGCCACCGCCGGCATCATCAAATAATCATAATAGAACCGTAGAACACTCACAGAAACCAGCCCAGGCACTAGAAAGCGGACATATTGAGAAGAAGAGAGCAGGAAAAAACAGATCGGTGGCCGGGACGGGGAGCAAAAACGTAGTCCAGTTAAGAAAATGGGTCAGGGAATCAAACAGGAGAGAATCAGGGTCGAAAAGCTTGCCTAGTGTAAGCTGAGGTTCGCAGACGGACTGACAACTGGTGACAGGGAGGCTTTTCCACACAAAAGTTCGTATTTCGACATTCCATTTTTATTCCCTCCACGAGATAAGGTCTAAAACAATCAATATGAAACCAAATGAATCCATTATCCCCTAGGGCTGCAACTCAAGGGACTAGTGGAAAGAAATCTTAATAACTAAAAAAATGATTTATACGGACCATACCGTCGCCGCCTGCCACTAAGGGCCTCCATATTTGAGTTCTGACATCTCCAACTGTTAAGGAATTCAAATCCAGATCAGGTGCCATCAATAGATGTTCCTGCAGAGTTTAGAAGTGGGTGTTGCGCAGGAACCCTCTCCTTCACAAAAGAAGACTATCTGACCTTAGCGGTACTTCTGAGCACTAACAAAGTCATCTTCAAACTGACTACGCCGAGTCCCTCGGCTTCTTCAACGCCCGCCCGAGGTCCAGACCGACAAGCGCCAGCTCTCCCAGCCCGCCAATAATACACAACAAGAGAAACACCTGGCATTAAATGAGTCAAGTATCAACAACTATATTTTGGATTATACTTCCATAAAATCAGGATTTTCTTTCAGAGCGAAGACAATCGTTTAAATACAGAATACGGAAGTATCTCGATTCTTATCTCACGTCACTTACCTTGGCTGAAGCTATCCACAGAGTTGTTTCCATGCCCTAAATTCAATAGGTACCCGTGCCTGGGCGGTCGAGTCACCTGGAACACTAGTTCTGCGGGTCCGCCAACACGGCCCACCGCCCTCAGGTGTTTAGGTCCAAGAAGAAAGCCCAACTGGCTCTTGGGTAGGGTCTTTAGGGTAGTAGCCCTCTTGTTCACCAAAATCTGTGGGATATTTTTATTCCCAGACACCACAGTGATCTTCAGGGTCTGCTCGAATCGAGTCTCGAAAACGGTATCCGAAAAGATGTAGAAATCAGAGTGTGTGCCGTCAGACACCGTAAAAGAGAAGGAGTCCTCATGGCACTCGGTGCCGTAGTGCACATAGCTAATAAGGTTTTTGTCGAGGTCCTGTTTGGTGAAGAAGTTTACTGTTTTGGAGTTGTTGAACAAGAGTTTTCCATATACTGGTAGCTTGGTAATGGTAAATTTAAGCAAATGATCCGTGGTATCCTGGTCATGAACTGCGAGCTCAAAGGGAGTGATGAGTTTGCTGTGGCCTTGAGGTACCTGCAGACCATTGATTGTCACCACAGGTTTCTTGTTGTCAGTATCCAGAATGGACACCTGATAGGATCTGAATATTGCATTGTATCCATCCGTGACTTCCAATTTAAAGGTGTCAGTTTTTAGTTTGCCGTCTGCTGTGTGGATGTAGTAGATCTTGCCTCCAGCCAGTTGGAGTTTTGTGAAGGTCATGACGGATATCCCAGGGGCGTCCGTGCACTCCAGGTGCCCCCGCACAGGCGCCGTGGTCACGGTGAAGACCAGGTTTTCGTCAGGGCTGCCGAAATCTGTGGTCTTGAGGAGGTCAATGGTAAGAGTGACATAGCCGCTTTCTTTGAGAGCAACGCTCCTGATCACCACATCAGGGAAAACCACATCAACGCTGCCCACGTTGATGTAGAAGTAGCGGTCGATCAGTGGGTTAATCCCGTCCGTCACATCAAATTTGATAAGGTCTCGGACTCTTTCCCGGCCTACGTGGGAATAAAAAATAAGCCTTTCGTTCACTTCTGCTTGGGTGAAGTTACCCCATGTAATCTCTGTAGACCCTAGGTGAGTTCTCCTCTGCAGGAAACCATGACTGGGCCCTGAACGAATAATGTAGGTAAGTGAGTTGTCATCTGAATCTAGATCAGATGCTTTGAGGACTTGGATATCTATGTTTTTGGTCTCACCGACTTCCACCTCCAGGCCTTTGTTGACCTTCATCCAGGGGGTTTTGTTATCAACTGCGACAATGGTCACTTTTGCAATCTCCCGTACCGAGAATTTCCCGTCGGTCAGGATGAACTCAAAGCTGTCCTCCGTTGTTTCGGAGTCGTCATGCTCATATACGATGGGTGAGGCCTCCCGGATCTCTTCCAGAGTAAAGTTGTTGACCAAAATGGATCCAGTGGGCAGACGCTTCAAAATGACGCCGTGTTTGGGACGCCTAGATATGCTGAATGTCAGCTTATTGGGTGGAGCATCCCTGTCAAGAGCGTTCACAACGAGGGTGTCCAACACTGCATTCAAGCCCTCCATAACGACAATCCCTTTTAAGATTATTCGCGGCGGCTCGTCGTTGGTGGGCACGATCGCGATGGGAAAATACAAACTCTCAGAGAAATTGATGCCGTCTGAGCACCTGAAGCTAAACCGGTCCTCAACTGGCTCCACATCTTTGTGTATGTTCTGCACATAGAAAAGATCACCTCCCCGGATGTCGCCTATAGTGAAAGCGCTGACAGCCGTAGCCGACCTAGACTCTTTTGAACCGGGAGCAGACAAGATTTTCTCCACATAGCCTGTGTTTGGTTGAACAAGGATGCTGCACACGATGTCTTCCGCAGGGGTGTCTGTGTCATCTGCATTCAAATGCTGAGGACCGATGGCGTTTTTGTCGCCCTCCGGAACGCTAAACTGCACACCAATACTTACTACAGGGGCCTGGCTATCTACGGGAAGCACAGTGACTCGCACATGGAACCCATGAACCCTGTTGGCACCTTTTGTCCAAACCACAGACATGCGAGTGAGGGTTAGATTGAAACTGTCTTGGCGGGAAGCCAGACCGATCTCACCACCGGTGTGGGCATAGACCACCACACCATTAATCATATCGGCCTGTGTAAAACTTATAGCGGGTAGGCCTTTAACTAGGATCTCCCCAAGGGTTGGCGGGTTCTCCAAGATGAAAGTGAGCTGAAGCACGTCTGTGTTTGCGTCGGGGCCTTGAAAGCCATTGGCAGTGATCTCTGCAGCACCATTTTCTGAAATGTCCATGTTATACCGAGGCAAGTTTGCAATCTCTTCCTGGATAGAGCTATGTTTGGGCTGCTGACTGAGGCGTAACGGACCGTTTTGACTTTCATTGTGAGCATTAACGGCGTTGAGCTTAGCCAGATTAAGGATGTGGGTGCCGCCCTCAAACACCGTAAAACCTGTGTTGGTGATCTGCAGTGGCCTGTTGTTAACTGGCAGGAGGTAAACAGTGAACACCCCTTCCACAGTGTTCCCTGCAACATCCTCAACAGCATACTGAAACTGGACTACATGCGATGTGGTGCCTGGCTCGATCTCAGGTGGGCTGTACGCTATCTTATGTTGGTTAACTTGAGCTTGAGAGAACTCTGTCACTTCAACATCTGGGTTGTCAGTCAGAACCAACAAGCCAGAGAAGACTTGGTGGTTTTCGTCTGTGTCCGTCGGGGGCTGTAACACTGTATACTTAAGGTTGGAGTCCTCAGAGTCCGAATCTGTGTACCGCAAGACCTTTTTGCTAAAGGGAGTCAGTTTGTATTCTTTCACTGTCATCTGCAGAGATGCACTTGGGTGGAGCTCAGGAGGAATATCATCAAAGGGCATCACCCACATTACAAATGTAGCCGTGCCGGACTCATTAGGAGGGTCGTTGTCATCCTTGACAGTAAAAACAAAGTGGTCCATGACGCTGTCGACTTTGCGAGGCCCCACGTGCTTGTAATACAATTTTCGATCGGTAATATCTTTTTGCAACCAGACCCACACCTCTTTCTCATAGACCTCTTCCTCCGTCTCGAATGTCCAAGAGGATGGGTCCTTTGGGGCCTCCGACTGCCTGAGCAGAAAAATGCCAACGGAAGAAAACGGGGGGACCACCGTGAATCGAATAGCCGAGTCCTCCGAGTCGATGTCGGTAGCACTGAGCGCGAGTGGCGACACAGTAATCATCTTGTGCTGGAACAGGTACAGTCCGTTGTTGACGTTTATGATCGGTGGCTCGTCGTCAGTGGGCACCACAGTAATAGGGAAAATGAACTCCACAGAGTGTTTACCATCCGTCATTTTAAATACAATGTTGTCACTGTATGTGTCACTATTGTCGTGCCGGTACACCACTGTGCCAGAAACTAGGTCGGCATATGTGAAGCTGTTCTTGTAGGAACCCAGTACCAGCAGGGCGCCGTGGCGCAACCCGTCCACCACCGTAAGGCTCACTCCCTCCAGGTTGTCCGTATCGGCTATCTCGAGGTTCTGACCTGTCACCAGTGGACGGGACTGACCCTCATACAGCAATTGACCACTGTTTCGGGTCACCACCGGCGCCAATGAGTTCATGGGCTTCATCACGACCGTGAATATAAAAGTGTCGGATACAGCCCCTTCGGGGTCGATCACTTCGAGCTCTAACTGAAAGATTCTTTCTTTGTCCGAATCCAGGGAGGGCGGCTTGTAGGCGATCTTAAGGTCCTGCAGATCGTGCTGGTAGAAGGAGGTGATGGGCAAGTTCTGGTCATCAGTACTGACGATGTAGCCCTCCTCATAAGACAGCGGCGAGGTGATGTTGAAGAGCAACTCCTTCGGGTCCCCCTCAGCGTCATCCGCAGCAAGCATTTCAGGCGTTAGTGCTGTCATAATGAACTGGCTCACCTCCATCATCATGGTAGCCAAAAAGCTGGGCTCAGGCGCCGTGTTCTCCTGGCCCTCCAGGATCTGAACCATCAGGTGGAAATGCTCCCGCTTCAAAAGGTTGCCTTCTCGATCCCGGAGGTCCAGCATCATGGGGAGACGGTCCCGGTTGGGTGAGGCCCCCTTGACTGTGTGCTGGTAGCGGATGTTTGCGTGTAATAGCCCGTCGCAGTCAATCGTCTGGGACAATTTGCCATCGTCCAGAATTTGCCCATAGAGTGGCAGAGCACCTCGGCCTGCCGACGTCACTTCGCACTTGTACACCTCCCGGGTGTAAGCGAAGTCCAAAATGTCGTGGTTTATGGGATCACTGGTGCCTCTCAAGTGGCTGACGGTCAACGGTAAGTTCTTAGCGAGCACCTCAAACGGCGTAAAGACCACCTCCACCTCCATCACAAAAGGGATAATGACCGTTTCGGTGAGGGAGTCATAACGCAGCTGCAGCCGCACCCGGTCCAGCGTTACACTCCTGGACCCGTAATGGGTGTAGGTGACATCTCTGGGACCAAACTCGCACGGGAACTTCTCAGGCGAGAGGCGGCCGGGTCGCCGGGCGAACGGGTCATCGTCCAAGACCGTCACACGGCAAAGGTCGCCCGGCTGCGTCTGCACCACCAGGTCGTTGACCGGGTCCAGGAACACGGCCCGGCCCAGCGGTACGCGGATTCGATTGTTGGTCACCAGGATGGCGTCCTCCGGGAGCTCGGAGCGCAGCTGCGCCTGAAGATGAACGCGCACTAGGAAGAAGCAGAGTGTGAGAAGCGCGCACAACATTTCAGCAGATGATAGAAAAACAAAACAACAAAGAAAAAGCTCCGGGCACGCAGGAGATGTGCATCGGTGGCGACTGATTTCCCCGGCACTTTCAGTGCACGGACGGCATGCATCACTTTTAACTTGAGTCACTGAGTGAGGGGTCGGGTTGGGGGGGATTAAGAGTACCGAGCCCCCCACCCTCTCCGTGCGAGCATAGGGAGGGATTCCGAGGGATCCCCTGCCAGGCTATTGGTGCGCCACAGTTGTCATTCACACAAACCGTGCCTGGTCTCGCCCTTTTATCATTTATTATTGACTGTAATCATGTATTATAGTGTAGTTGTTTGATAGCATTAAAACTTGAAGAGCACATTTGGGGAAATTAAAAAAACGCAGCAGATGGATTAACTATTTAAAGCGACAGTGTTTATTATTGAGCGCCACCCCCAGTGGTAGAAAACATCAGCAGTTTCACAGACCATGATCGGTCGCCAGGCGGTAACAGAAGCAGGGTTGGGTAGGGTTACTTTAACTGGATTACTTTCAATGACTTTTGGATGACTCCAATACCAAATATGCTCATAAAAGACAAAAGAAACTAAATAGGAATAAGATGATTCAATTTTGTGCAGGCTTGGGGAGTAACAGAACACATGGAACGGCAAAAATGATGTCGGCAAGCTGTTTGGATTGATTTTCATTTTGTTTGTCGCATTTGATGTTTGTTTTGCCGGAGATCAAAGCCAGGAGAGAAAGCTTACCACGTGTTGTGAGTCATCATTTTATTCCTATTCAGTTTCTTTTGTCTTTTATGAGCATATTTGGTATTGGAGTAATCCAAAAGTCATTGAAAGTAATCCAGTTAAAGTAACCCTACCCAACCCTGAACAGAAGTATGGCAACAAAAACGTGAAGAAAATAAAATCCATGTGCCCAACAGACTTTTTCAACCCTATATCGGATCACAACTTACGCCAGAACGAAGACAGGAAAGGCTCGGCTTTCGACTTCAATGGCTGTAGAAAAGAACTTCTTGATGGAACTGAAACGCACAGAAAATCTGCACCACAGAATAAGTCAAAACTTCTTGAGGAAAGACAGTTTGTGCACAAATGAACAAAGGATTTGGGGTGGGTAAAATGTGGCTATATTCTGCAATAATATTGCAATTTCATGAGGGTATTATCAATGCTTTCAGACGTTTTATAGCGATGAAATCGTTTTTGTGTTGGATTGATTCAAACATAGCACTCCTAAAGGCCGAGGTATGAAATGCAGATTCTTATTTCTGGTTGTACAGTCCGGTGCATTTTATAGGATCCTATTTTTAATGTAGGGCAGCATGGCGGCGCAGTGGTTAGCGCATGTGCGGCACAGTTCATGTCTTGGGAACCTCCTGCGTGGGTTCAAATCCAGCTCCAGACTTCCTGTGCGGAGTTTGTATGTTCTCCCCGTGCTTGCGTGGGTTTCCTCCGGGCACTCCGGTTTCCTCCCACATTCCAAAAACATGCATTTCAGGTGAATTGGCCGGTCCAAATTGTCCCTAGGTGTGAATGAGTGAGTGAGTTGTCTGTCCCCGAGTGCCCTGCGATTGGCTGGCAACCAGTTCAGGGTGTCCCCTGCCCACTGCTTGCTGGGATGGGCTCCAGCACCCCCGCGACCCTACTGAGGATAAGCGGTGTAGCTAATGAGATGAGATGAGATATTTTTAATGTACCGTACTTCAAATAGTTCATAATCTGCAAAAAATAAGCTTCCTCATGTTAAAAAGTGTTGAATTTTCTAGCATTTTCTTTATTTTTGTTGTTGTTGGTGTAGATCCAGTAAGTAGGCAAGTTTTTCAAGGCGGAGATTTTACTAACACAATACAATAAATACAATATTTTAAACATTGACTTTCATCCATCCATTATCCTCAGTAGGCTTGCGGGGGTGCTGGGGCCCATCCAGCCGTCTTCGGGCTGTGGGCAGGGGACACCCTGAACTGCTTGCCACGTGGGAGGAAACCGAAGTGCCTGGAGGAAACCCGCACATGCACAAGGAGAACATGCAAACTCCGGTAGCTGGATTTGAATCCATGACCTTGGAACTGTGCCGCAGATGTGCTAAGCACTCGGTCCCTGCGCCGCCCAATAATATTCATTTACTTTACTTATTAAAGTTCCAATATGCAAATGAGATGGCATTAATGTATGACCTGCATATTTCAAATGACGAGACAAAAACAGTATGGAGGAACATTGTTGTATATCCAAGGTAAATATTTAAAGGGACAGTGTGTATTAATGAATTACTAAAGGTCATCGTAACTTAGTATGCTGCCGAAGCGTGTACATTAAATGGACAGTGTGTATTATTTAGTGCCCCTAGTGGTAAAAAATAAATATTGATATAGATAGGCAAAAATACATGAACTATTACATAATAAGCATTTTTAAAAATACTCATAAGACGAGAAATTAGCATTTATTTTACATAAGATGAGCCTCACTGAAAGGGAGCGGACATAACTGCCATCTTGCTCTTATGGGTACCCAAACACTTCAAAAATGTTGGGCAGAAACGAGTCTTTTTTTGGTCATTTTAAATCTGTCGTTTGGATTCTTCCTTGTGCTTTTTAGCGCTCATTTTCAGTGGCCCTTAAAACAAAAACCATAGCAAAAATTTAGAAGGCTACGTTCATATCCAAAGACCAAGCTGGATACATCCGGAGCGGCTGAAAAGAGCAAATTGCTAGTGTTGTTCAGAGCTGATGCAAGTAATGAAGGATTTTATACATTTGACTATAAAGGATTTTATACCTCCTCCTTGATCTGCTACCTTATCGTGGTGGAGGAGTTTGTGTGTCCCAATGATCCTAGGAGCTATGTTGTCGGGGGCTTTAAGCCCCTGGTAGGGTCACCCATGGCAAACAGGTCCTAGGTGAGTGGCCAGACAAAACGCAGATCAGAAGACCCCTAATGATGAGAGAAAACTTTGGTCCTCGATTTCCCTCGCCCGGACGCGGGTTACCGGGGCCCCCTTCTGGAGCCAGGCCTGGAGGTGGGGTCCGCTGGCGAACGCCTGGTGGCCGGACCCTTACCCACGGGGGCCGGCCGGGCACAGCCCGAAGGGACGACGTGGGACCCTCTTCCCATGGGCTCACCACCTGTAGGAGGGGCCAAAGGGGTCGGGTGCGCAGAGAGCTGGGTAGCAGCCAAGGGAGGGGTCCCTGGCGCGACGATCCCCGGCTACAGAAACTGGCTTTTGGGACATGGAACGTCACCTCTCTGGCAGGGAAGGAGCCCGAGTTGGTGCGTGAGGTTGAGAAATTCCGACTAGATATAGTCGGACTCACCTCTACGCACGGCTTGGGCTCTGGTACCAGTCCTCTCGAGAGGGGTTGGACTCTCTTCCACTCTGGAGTTGCCCGTGGTGAGAGGCGCAGAGCCGGTGTGGGCATATTAATTGCTCCACGGCTCGGCGCCTGTACGTTGGGGTTCACCCCGGTAGACGAGAGGGTAGCCTCCCTCCGCCTTCGGGTGGGGGGACGGGTCCTGACTGTTGTTTGTGCTTATGCACCAAATAGCAGTTCGGAGTACCCACCCTTCTTGGGGTCCTTAGAGGGTGTACTTGAGAGCGCGCCCCCTGGGGACTCCCTCGTACTGCTGGGAGACTTCAACGCTCACGTGGGCAATGACAGTGAGACCTGGAGGGGCGTGATTGGGAAGAACGGCCCCCCTGACCTTAACCCGAGTGGTGTTTCGTTATTGGACTTCTGTGCTCGTCACGGTCTGTCCATAATGAACACCATGTTCAGACATAAGGGTGTCCATATGTGCACTTGGCACCAGGACACCCTAGGCCGTAGTTCGATGATCGACTTTGTCATCGTTTCATCAGACCTGCGGCCGCATGTTCTGGACACTCGGGTGAAGAGAGGGGCGGAGCTGTCAACTGATCACCACCTGGTGGTGAGTTGGCTTCGATGGTGGGGGAAGATGCCGGCCCGACCCGGCAGACCCAAGCGTGTTGTGAGGGTCTGTTGGGAAAAGCTGGCAGAATCTCCTGTTAGAAGAAGTTTCAATTCACACCTCCGGCAGAACTTCGCCCATGTCCCGAGGGAGGCGGGGGACATTGAGTCCGAGTGGACTATGTTCCGCGCCTCCATTGTCGAGGCGGCTGATCGGAGCTGTGGCCGCAAGGTAGTCGGTGCCTGCCGCGGCGGCAACCCTCAGACCCGTTGGTGGTCACCGGCGGTGAGGGATGCCGTCAAGCTGAAGAAGGAGTCTTATCGGGCCTTCCTAGCCTGTGGGACTCTGGAAGCAGCTGGCAGGTATCGGCTGGCCAAGCGGAATGCGGCTTTGGCGGTTGCCGAGGCAAAAACTTGGGCGTGGGAGGAGTTTGGAAAGGCCATGGAAGCCGACTTCCGAACGGCTTCGAGGAAATTCTGGTCCACCATCCGACGTCTTAGGGGGAGGAAGCGGTGTGCCATCGACACTGTGTATAGTGCCGATGGGGCGCTGCTGACCTCGACCCGGGACGTTGTAAATCGGTGGGCGGAGTACTTCGAAGACCTCCTCAATTCCACCGGCACGTCTTCCTCTGGGGAAGCAGAGCCTGAGGACTCTGGGTTGGGCTCTCGTATCACTGGGGTTGAAGTCACCGAGGTTGTCAAAAAACTCCTCGGTGGCAGGGCCCCGGGGGTCGATGAGATCCGCCCAGACTTCATTAAGGCTCTGGATGTTGTGGGCGTGTCATGGTTGACGCGCCTCTGCAACATCGCGTGGACATCGGGGACAGTGCCTCTGGACTGGCAGACTGGGGTGGTGGTTCCCGTCTTTAAGAAGGGGGACCGGAGAGTGTGTTCCAACTACAGGGGAATCACACTTCTCAGCCTCCCTGGTAAGGTCTATTCAGGGGTACTGGAGAGGAGGGTCCGCCAGGAAGTCGAATCTCGGATTCAGGAGGAACAGTGTGGTTTTCGTCCTGGCCGTGGAACACTGGACCAGCTCTATACACTCTTCAGGGTCTTTGAGGGTGCATGGGAGTTTGCCTGTCCGGTCTACATGTGTTTTGTGGACTTGGAGAAGGCATTCGACCGTGTTCCTCGGGAGGCCCTGTGGGGGGTGCTTCGGGAGTATGGGGTACCGCACAGTCTTATCCGTGCTGTGCGGTCCCTGTATGCCCGGTGCCAGAGTCTGGTCCGCATTGCCGGCAGTAAGTCGGATTCGTTCCCGGTGAGGGTTGGGCTCCGCCAGGGCTGCCCTTTGTCACCGATTCTGTTCATAACTTTTATGGACAGAATTTCTAGGCGCAGCCTTGGCGGGGGTGGAGTCCGGTTTGGGGGCCTCAGCATTGCGTCACTGCTTTTTGCAGATGATGTGGTGTTGTTGGCTTCCTCAGCCCGTGATCTTCAGCTCTCGCTGGAGCGATTCGCAACCGAGTGTGAAGCGGCCGGGATGGGGATCAGCACCTCCAAGTCCGAGGCCATGGTTCTCAGTCGGAAAAGGGTGGTATGCTCCCTCCGTGTCGGGGAGGAGGTCTTGCCCCAAGTGGAGGAGTTCAAGTATCTTGGGGTCTTGTTCACGAGTGAGGGTAGGATGGAACGGGAGATCGACAGACGGGTCGGTGCAGCGTCTGCCGTCATTCGGACCCTGTACCGGTCTGTCGTGGTGAAGAGGGAGCTGAGCCGAAAGGCAAAGCTCTCGATCTACCGGTCGATCTACGTTCCTACCCTCACCTATGGTCATGAACTTTGGGTCATGACCGAAAGAACTCGATCCCGGATACAAGCGGCCGAAATGAGTTTCCTCCGCAGGGTGGCTGGGTTCTCCCTTAGAGATAGGGTGAGAAGCTCAGTCATCCGGGAGGGACTCGGAGTAGAGCCACTGCTCCTCCGCGTTGAGAGGAGCCAGTTGAGGTGGCTCGGGCATCTAATAAGGATGCCTCCTGGACGCCTCCCTCGGGAGGTGTTCCGGGCATGTCCCACCGGCAGGAGGCCCCGGGGACGGCCCAGGACACGTTGGAGAGACTATGTCTCTCGGCTGGCTTGGGAACGCCTCGGGGTCCCGTCGGATGAGCTGGAGGAAGTGGCTGGGGATAGGGACGTCTGGGCTTCCCTTTTAACACTGCTGCCCCCGCGACCCGACCTCGGATAAGCGGAAGACAATGGATGGATGGATGGATTTTATACGATTGGACACAAGTTACATTTATTGAGAGCAATGAAGATTTTCACCGAGTAGGCTTAAGTTTAATGAGCAGTGAAAGTTCAGGGCACCCTAGTGGAGAATGATGTTTACAGGAATGGCGGGAACGGGACGTGAGGCTGATGAGATAATCAGCGCATCCAGACGCGGAGGGGCCCCGATGACGGAGGACGGCAGGCAATGTTTGAAAACGCTCTGCTGTTTTGAGTTTTCCAGACATCGCGGCGAGGTGGTGGAGCTCACGTTGTTGAAACTTCATTGACACGCCCATGGGAGGAGCCGGCACACCATCTTGCAGAAAGAAGTGGGCCGAGAAAAGGCTGGAGGACTTGAAGAGAGGGTTCCCCAGAGACTCCAACGACACTAATTCGGCCATTTTCGATGGAGTACACTTAGTTATAATAGTAATGAAATTAAATCTGCCCCCGTGTGAAATTGCCGGCTTTTCTTGTTCATCTTTTCCATCAAGAAACGAGCGCGCATTGTTGGGTGAATGTAGGTTGTGTTTGTTTAATGGAGTCCGATAACTCATTCGAACAATTTGGTAAACGCTACATTTCAATATTTAATTCCCAACAATAACTAACTCTAGCCGCTCGAGGGAGAGGCAATTCCAAAGATTGCGAGAGCATACCAGAATTTGTCAAGCGCCAGGACAATAACAGCAAACCAAAACCTGCAGCCGAGCGGCTAGTATGACCTGTTAGAGAAGGAAACAGTGAAAAAAAAACGTCAACTTTGTCAAATGGAGACTAAAGTTCTGAATAGAATGACAAGGAATCTAAAAGAAAATAAAATTAGATTTATGAGCGTGCATGTTGTTTTTGGCTCATCTAAATTAGTCGCGTTTTATTTAATCGAATAAGTCATTTTTCCATCACTAGAGGTCGCTATATATCCGACAGTGGGGCTTTAAAACTCTTTTGAAGACACAAAAACAAGTATTGCAGTTTTGCCTCCAGATACTAATTGCACTGTGAAAAAGAGCAACAATTGTGAAGAATAGACATGGAGCTTTTAGACATTAATGGACACATAACCCAGAGAGTGTTTTAAAGATTTATTTCCACAGAAGAATAAGCCATCATTCGATAGGACGGCGAAATATAGCCTTGTGCAATCTGGATATCCATTGGTCAGAACTTAAAATTCAATTGAATTTTGGTCTGTTGAACTGCTCCTTTTCCTAAAGGCGAGCAAAATATATACCCTGCTTAGGGTTTATTCTCCCACACTCATAAGACAAGTAGCAATTCATAGAAAGGTGGAACGATGCAATCGTTGACTCACATCGGGCATGAGTACGACGAGTAGAATCTCACGAGAAGTACTTAAAGCCCCGAGTGGAAAGTCCAATTAGTAAACGGGCTGAGATGTTTTGCTTTCGCTTGAAAAACGCTTTCAAGTTGAAGGATACACAAAAAGAGTGTCCGTCTGAAGCCAACACGGGCCCTTGTCACAATTGGAACACGGATGACGCCCTCTTGTGGAGGAGGCGGGTACATTAAAAAAAAAAGTCTCTCCGGTTATAGGCTAGTTGCTTTTGCTAGGCGTCTGCAGCTTCCAGGCTCCCGTCAGGTAGCGCAAGCGGATGAAGAGAAGGTCTCGGCCCATCTGGAGCCAGCTCCAGAACGGAACCAGCTTGGAGCCTGCGGACGCACACATACACGCCCGATGACCAATGTTCCCTGTCATTTTCCCTACGGGTCTGAGCGTTCACGCAAAGTCTGTGAGCAACCATAATCCCAAGTGTGGCAACTCCATCATGATCAAACATGTCCAAAACTTGACATCAAGTTACATTTTGCTGAGTTTCCGGCAATGCAAAATGATTTTTCTCTTTTGAATGAATTGATTCATGTACTATTGCAAAGGTTGTACGGCCTACAAACGTCTTTCACAAGATATCCATTCCCTTTTATTTCCTGATATATTTTGTCGCATAATATTAACATTTTTGGGGGCTTATTGAGTCGGTTGTGAGATACAGAACTGTACTTAATCACATTTTTTTTGTGGAAGTACAATGTTGGCAACAAGATTCACTTGATATAATGGGAAAATTATTTGAATGCAACACAAACTTTTTCTTCTTTTTCACTTTTTTTAAAAATTCCTTTAAAGAAAATCTCATTCTCATTATTTTTTCCGACCTGTTCCTTTTTTCTTTTTGTTCTCTATTTACTCTTTTCCTACATTTCTTTCTTTTTTTTCTGGCTTTTTTCTAAATTTTTCCTTCTTTTTTTTCTCTTCCTTTTGTTTTTTTTTTCTCAGCTTTTCACTACTTTTTCATTTTGGTATTTTTTTCTTTTTGTTCTATTCCCCCCTTCCTTTAAGTCATTTTGTGCATAAATTTTCATCATATTTGGTCATGTTGGGATGAAAGAAGCAAAAACAACCCAAAACGGTCCCTTTCAGTGAGTCGAGCCGAAGAAGCCGGTTCTCGACATACTCGAATAACTTTACTCAACTTCGTTCTCCTTCGACTCGACTTCAAAATACCGCATTTATGACACAACGTCAGGGGAACCCGTGTATTTTTACCTTCATGGGGCGGCAGTAGCTCAGGAGGTAGAGCGTTTTGGAATCAAGGGATCCCAGTTCGAATCCGGGCTCGTCCGTGTTACATGTCGAAGTGTCCTTGGGTAAGACACTGAACCCCTAATACCCCCAATAAGCAGGTTAGCGTCTTACATGGCTGCAATACAAGGCCGCTATTGGGTAATGTGGAGCACATTGTAAAGCGCTTTGGGAAGTCATTGACTTGAAAAGCGCTATAGAAATGCAGATCATTTCATTTCATGTAACTTTGACTTAAATCGTTTCTTAATTAGTAATTTTGATCCCTCATTTTTATGCGCTGGCTCGATTTTCTTGTGCGCTGAGAATGTGCGAGCAGTGCGCAATTGCGCACGCACGCAGCTTAGAGGGAACACTGCCGATGACCACGCCCGTTTTGGAGCGAGGGTGCGTTTCGCGATATCGGCTCGTGGGGTTATCAAATGAATCCTCCTTATGTTTGAGAACATTAAGATTTCCCGTGCCGAAAAGGTAAGCGTCCTCCGGTGCCTCGCAAATGGCGTTCTGTGTCGGCCCCCCTCGCACCTTACCTTCTATCTCGGTCCAGTTGACGGCCACCTCTGCGATGGGGATGTCCAAGCGCTGCGCGATGTACAAAAGCTCCACGTCGAAAGCCCTGCCCAACACAAGTAGACATTTTATCGATATGGACCGGGACGCCGCTTTCGACTTCATCCGTTTCAGTTTAAAGGTCGAGGTCTTCATCTATGAAACTCATTCGTCCGTCCGATTCATCTCATCTCATTAGCTGCACCGCTTATCCACAGTAGGGTCGCGGGGGTGCTGGAGCCCATCCCAGCAATCATCGGGCAGTGAGCAGAGGACACCCTCAACTGGTTGCCAGCCAATCGCAGGGCACACAGGGACAGACAACTCGCTCGCTCATTCACACCGAGGGACAATTTGGACCGGCCAATTCACCTGAAATGCATATCTTTGGAATGTGGGAGAAAACCAGAGTGCCCGGAAGAAACCCACGCAAGCACGGGGAGAATATACAAACTCCGCACTGCCCCGCTGTGCTGCCCCCTTTCAATTCATATGAAAATAAAAATCCTTTTTTAAAAAATACAAAAATATCTAAATATGTAGATGTACATAATACTATATGTAAAACATTAAAGTGTTAAAAAAAATAATACCTAATAATAATGCCATGAGGCTCTTTAACTCCACCCGGGGGAGTAAAAGACCACATTAAACCCCCAGTGTTCTGGTTTGCCCGCGTCCTAGACACATCATTTTTCCTGGGGACGCATAGTGTCAAATCAACGTGCATCCCCGGGACGCAACATTTTGACACAAAATTGTCATTATTACCCGATTACTTTTTTTAAACTAAGATTTACTGCACTCCAAACTTTTCGTCAGGCATTTTCGTTTTGGTCTCGCAGTTCGAGTTTTCGTCCGCACGCCAATCTCGGCCAAAGAGATCTCGTTGCTTTGAGATGACGTCATTGTCGTGGTGCTTGTCGTCGAGGGAAGGTTAAAATCAACACAAAATTGGTAATTTCTTCAGTCTCGCTAATAAGTCGAAACTTAATACTTTATGTAGAAAAGGCAGAAAAATGAGCCAAATTTTGACTCGTTTTAATGTTATTGATTGCTCCGAAGCAGAGTGCATTTCATCTTTCGTTCTTAGGGACAGCAGTCGCTCAAAGGTAAATAGCTCGTCTCGGGATCAAGAAGTCACGGGTTCGATTTCGGCTCCTCTGACACGGAGTCTCTGATACTCTAAACTCATATTTGATTGTTTTGAATTTTCGGGGATTTCATGTCGTTTGAATTTACATCGTTTCGGTGCGTAAAAATCCGCGGAGTCGTTTGGGAGCCTAAAGAGCAGGCTCTTTTTAGGAAGCCAGGCTGAAAGTGCCGCTTCTCAAAGAAAGAGCCGGAATTCCCGTGACCTGTCTGATGCGCCTGCCTTCTTGGATGCGACAGTAGGGGGCAGTAACGCTTCACGCGACAACTCTGTAACGAGGACAGGAGCCACCGTCAGCGGCATTTTTACACACTTAAAAAAAATATATATTCATTTAAAAGTGTGGTTTATCGAGTCAGACTGCCAGTAACGGCGATCAACGTGAGCATTTTCGACCACTTGGCCCAAAATTCGAGCATTGTCCGGACGTCGAAAACACAATGTTAAAAGTGAAGGATTTCAAGCCCCCGTACGAACCCTGGGAAAATCCTCACCATCGTTCCACGTGCAGCGAGGAGAAAGTGCCTCGCGCCGCCTCCCGCGTGAAAAGCTTGAAGCCGCACTGCGTGTCGCGGATGCCGCGCACGCAAAAGAACCAGACCAGGAAGTGGAAGCCGCGCATCAGGATGTTGCGGAACAGCGAGCGCTAAAGCGGAGACAGGAAATGGGTTTGAGTGAAGCGCGGCAGGCAGCGACGGCAATGGGGTTACCTGAGCCACGGCTTCTTCCTGCAGGTGAGCTCGGGAACCGCAGGAGATGGCCATGTTGTCCTAGAGGATAAAGAAAAATGGCGTTTATGTTGTCACGCACGAGTGATACTGTTTATACTACTCTTAAATCCTAAAACATACAAACGAGCAGTGTTCCCTCTAAGCTGCGCGCGTGCACGATCGCGCACTGCTCACACATTCTCCGCGCACAAGAAAATCTAGGGCTCAAAATTGCTTGTTAAGAAGCGAATTAAAAGTTACAGTGCATGAAGGTAAAAATACACGGGTTCCCCCGACATTGTGTCCTAAATGCGTATTTTGAAGTCGAGTCGAACGAGAACGAAGTTGAGTAAAGTTAGTAGAGTTTGTCGGGGAACCGGCTCCTTTGGCTCGGCTCACTAAAAGGAACCGGCTCTTTCGGGGCCTAAACGGCTCTTCGGGTTGTTTTTGCTTTAATCCCAACATGACAAAAATATTATGTAAAATGATGCAAAAAATGACTTAAAGGTAGGGGGGAATAGAACATAAAAGAAAAAAATACCAAAATGAAAAAGTAGTGAAAAGCAAAAAAAGAAACAAAAGGAACAGAAAAAAAGAAGGAAACATTTTGAAAAAAGCCAGAAAAAAAATGAAAAGAAAAATGTAGGAAAAAGTAACTAGGCTGCACAACCTTTGCAATCGTACATGAGTCAATTTATTCAAAAGAGAAAAATAATTTTGCATTGCCGGAAACTCAGCAAAATGTAACTTTATGTCAATTTTTGGACTTGATAATTAATTATCTTGCCACACTTGGGATTATGGTTGCTCACTGTTGTTTCAAGCACTGCTCACCGACTTTGTGTGAACGCTCGGACCCGTAAGGAAAATTAGAGGGAACATTGCAAACAAGTACATGGTTTTGCATAACATCTATCTATATGTCCTTGCTTTATTCAATATATTAAGACTGTCTGTCCGCATCCTCGACTTCTGGAGACGCAACTTCGAGGGAAGAAGACCGGCACCCTAGCGAGCGTTCATCGATGGAAAGGGTTTAGAGAAAAGTCTCTGTGGTTTTGTGGAGAAAGACCGGTGTTGTGTTGCAAGTGCTTGTAGCCATGGTACAAACAAAGGGCAAGAAACCAAAATGGGGCAGACTGGCAAAAATAACACACAGGAGCTAAACCGGTCGGGACACGGCGGGCGAGCCGGCTGCTAAAAAAAAAAAGACCGAAAGCGTAGAGTAGGCAGCAAGTTGAAGACTTTTAGAATGCTTTTTGAAATCAACTTTAAGATCAAGTTCATCAAAAATAATAATCACCAAATGAATTAGGGGTAGTTTAAAACAAATGTATATCGATATTTTTTGTTTAAATCACATTATGGTATGGATGCTATGAAACAATGTTGAACCAAGAAATCACAAGTTGCTGACTAAGCGAGTCGATTCCGAGAAAAAACACTTTGGAATCCGAGAAAAACATCACGTGATCAGGAGAACACAGTAAAAAAAGCCCAGCGTCTCCTGGACAAATTTGAACGTGGATGATGCAATAAACTGCGTTCCCTTTCTGCCATATTTCGTCTCTGCGTATATTTTGGGGCGATGCCCGACGACGCCCTCTCCAAAAAGGTCCAGTTGAAACATTTCCAAGTTTTAGACATGGAAAACAAAAAAGGATGTTTGCAGTACATGATAGATCCTCAGTCAAAACTGACTCCTCTCCTACGTTCACGAGGCATTTTTATCATGACACATGAAAAATGACACTTTGACTTCAAACAAATATAACTCGTTTTTGCACATTTAAGACTTTGGGAAATTGGACGAAAGCCTTCTTTTTAAAATCCTGAATTGGATACAAGACTCTCGCTCCAAAAAATGAACAAGGTGGCGAGAGTAAACAGAACGTGTGCCGTCTTTAGTCCGGCGATTATTGTTCCAAGCGTCGAACCTGTTTTGGACGGAGGGCTTTAAGGGCAGCTTCCACTTTGTCCAGGTCCGCGAATTTGGTGGCCCCGTCGGCGTCGGCCATGAGAACCAGGCGGCCCCTGGAGCTCAGCGTTCCCTTTTCCCAGAAAAGTCAAAGTTAGCGCGCTCGCTGGCTCCCGCTGCTAGAAACGGTCTCGCCGTGCTCACCAAGCGAACGGCGCCTCCTTTTCCTCGGTTCTTCACCAGCGATAGGACTCGCACCTTCTCTGCCCCGAACTTCTTGGTGTACCGCAGGGCCACCTAGTGGTCAATAACAAAGACAGACGGGGACGCCATCGATTTTTGCTCGGCTACAATCCGATATCATGCCAACGTGACATCACTGACAATTTGTTACGTTTTGAAATAGATACCTGTAATTAATTAGTCTCTTTTTAAATCACCATGACATTAAAAGTGATAGTTGGATGAAAGAAGCTAATTAGCGAATAATAAAACGATTTCTACGTGCGAAAGTGGCCATACCGTGAATAGATTTCTCATGCAGTAATGGCCCCAACAACATCTGAGGATTTGTAAGAAACATTAAAGGTGGTTTATGGATCTTCAAAATATTCTATATTTTGGCTGAAATCATCATTGGAGCTCCTTTTGTTGAGCCTGCAACTGCGAAAATTTTAGATGCACAAGAGAAAAACTCCTTTATTATCTTTTTGAGGGTTAGGGTTGACATTTGGACTGTAATCGAAAGAGTCCTATTCTTACTTTCACCATTTTCATCCTACAATAAAAGAAAACCACATGCGTGATATCATTCCTGGCCCCTTGCTGCCAGCACATACTTTGTGCAATTTTGAGCCGTTCCTTTCTATGATGCCACTTTCTGACAATGAGCTCCTATAAACTGACATGAATTCTGCCTCAACAAAGCCCACGTATTTATCAAAAACAGAAGAAAATGAGCCAAATTTGGACTCGATTTAATGACATTGATTGCCTTCAATCGGATCTTTTGCTGTTTATTTTACTGATTTGAATTCATATTTTTAGCGTTTTTAGAAGTTCTGTGTCTACATTGGTAAAAATAGCATTGTAAAGAGTTATTTTGCATTATATCATTTTTTATAACACTGAAGTATTAATACTTTGAACGTTTATTTTATTGTTTGGTCTTTTCAGGGATTTTGTGTTTCAACTTTGAACTGTTCAGTGTGTAAAGATCTAAACCTGTTTTGTATTTTCCCAAAAAATGTTTTAGATTTGTGAATATTTTAGTCGTTTTTCAGGGATCCCCGAGCCAAAAGAGCCAGTTTTCTAAATAGAGCTGTCCTCTTGGGTGTGACCAGTAGGAGGTGGTGATGCTTCACACGACAAGGCCATCATGACAAACCACTAGAGCAGTCTTATATGCGTTTTTTACACACTTTTGCGTCATTTTTCCTCGTTTATGGCGTGGTCTATAGAGTCAGACTGTTGAGAAACACGGCAACAATTTCAAACATTTTAAAGCACTTCACACAAGATGAAGGGGTAGGGAATATATAAGCATTTGCTTCTGACTACCCCTTTTCGAACATATTATGTAATACTATTTTGTTGTTGAGTTAATGTTTTGTTTGTTTTAATGTTCGAATAAAGTTTTCATTCATTCATTTCACCCAAAGTTCAAGCATCTTCCTGATCTTGAAAACACAACATTAAACACAAAGCATTTTAAAGGATTTCAAGCGGCCGTGCGAACCCTGTATGTAAAAAAATACAAATGTATTCATGTATCAATTAAGATTGGCATGATGGCTCATTTATTTTTGCCTGCGTGTTATATGTCGAAGTGTCCTTGGGCAAGACACTGAATCCCTAATGCCCCCAATAAGCAGGTCTGCGCCTTGCATGGCTGACTCCCTAATGGTGTGTGTGAGCGTGTGTGTGAACGGGTAAGTGTGAAGCACATTGTAAAGCACTTTGGGAGGTCTTCCGTGACTTGAAAAGCGCTATCAAAATGCAGACCATTCACCATTTAGCATCTTGATGATCCTCAAAACGTTTGAAGGCTGACTCCCTATTGGTGTGTGAGTGTGTGTGCGAATGGGTCAGTGTGAAGCACACTGTAAAGCGCTTTGGGAGGTCTTCATCGACTTGAAAAGCGCTATAGAAATGCAGACCATTTACCATTTAATATTCAAATCGATTGTTCTCTCTACTGAATAAAGTATTGTTGTACCACCAAGAGGCACTCACTATACACACTGTACTTTGAAGTGGTTGCATACTATTGGTGGGGACAAAACAATCATTTCTCGATATTGGTGGGCAAGGAAGAACCACGCCATCGGTTGAGAGCGGTTCTCACCTCCGTGGTTTTGTCTTTGCTGCCATCGTCCACCACGATCACCTCGTACGTGAACGAAGCTTGCTGTTTCTATGCATCAGAGTACAAAAACGGTTTAACGCCGCCATCTGCTGGAGCTTGTACGAACAGCACGAAGCCTTTTCAGAATCGTGATTAGCGCCTGTGGTACTGACCCGCCTGTTCTCCAAATATTCCATGGCCTCATCCAGCATCACGGGCACTGAAATATAGAAGAAATAGAGGGAAGGTCATTTAACGCAGGGGTCTTAAAGTCAATTGAGTTGGGGTCAGTGTTCCCTCTATTATCTATTATTATATTTATTATTAGGAAGCGAATTAAGTCAAAGTTACAGTGCATGAAGGTAAAAATACACGGGTTCCCCTGACGTTGTGTCCTAAATGCGGTATTTTGAAGTTGAGTCGAAGTAGAAGAAGTTGAGTAAAGTTAGTAGAGGTTGTCGAGAACCGGCTTTTTCGCCTCGGCTCACTAAAAGGAACCGGCTCTTTCGGCTCCTAAACGGCTCTTCGGGTGGTTTTTGCTTCTTTAATCCCAACATGACCAAATATGATGTAAAACTATGCACAAAATGACTTAAAGGAAGGGGGGAATAGAACAAAAAAAGAAAAAAATACCAAAATGAAAAAGTAGTGAAAAGCTGAGGAAAAAAAAACAAAAGGAAGAGAAAAAAAAGAAGGAAAAATTTAGAAAAGAAGAAAAGAAAGAAACAAAGGGAAAAAAAAGTAAATAGAGAACAAAAAGAAAAAAGTAACAGCTCGGAAAAAATAAACACAATGAGATTTTTTAAAAAGAATTTTTAAAAAGTAGAAAAAAAAAAACCATGAAAAAAAGAAGAAAAAGTTTGTTTTGCATTCAAATAATTTCCTATGATATGAAGTGAATCTTGTTGCCAACATTGTACTTCCACTAAAAAAATGTCATTAAGTACAGTTCTGTATCTTACAACAGACTAAATAAGCCCCCAAAAATGTTAATATTAGGCGACAAAATATGTCAGGAAATAAAAAGAAATGGAAATCTTGTGAAAGAATTGTAAGAATAAACGACGTTTGTAGGCCGTACAACCTTTGCAATAGTACATGGGTCAATTCATTCAAAAGAGAAAAATAATTTTGCATTGCCGAAAACTCAGCAAAATGTAACTTGATGTTAAGTTTTGGACATGTTTGATAATGACTTAGTTGCCACACTTGGGATTGCCGTTGCTCACTGTTGTTTCAAGCGTTGCTCACCGACTTTGTGTGAACGCTCAGACCCCTGGACAATTACAGGGAACATTGGTTGGGGTCCTTGGAAGCCAGGGTTCAGGTGAGGTTGGCCCTCCACAAAAACAGCGTCGATAAAAAAAAATTCAGCTCTTCTTAAAGGGACAGTCTTTTACATTTGTTCACTAAATGTCACGTGTCGTACAACCCAAATGCAGTCCAAGGAAGACTAAAAACGACGGAGACTGAAAGGGAGCAAAAAGAAGGCCTTTTCTTTTCATTTTAGCCAGCCTATCACAAAGACAAAAAGAAGGGAAAAATGAATAAAAAAAACAGGGAAGAGGAAATGAGAAAAAGAGGCAAAAAAGGAACATGTTAATAAAAAGAAAGTAAAAAAGAAAGAAAACAATACAATTGAAAAAAAAGCCATTTTCTCCCCTTTTTCTTTTCATAGTTTCCTCTTTAAATATATCTATTTTTCTTGAATTTTACTTTGTCTTCTTTTTTTTCATTTTTACTGAATGTTCTTATTTCTCTTAAAAAATATGAAGGTGTGTTTCTCTGTATTTTTCCGTTTTAGCACTCGTTTTCCGTGGCACGACAGAATACAAGCCGGTTAAAGAGGCAGTCAAAACATCAGGTTTAATCTCACTCACTCCTCAACTCCTCGTTGTAGGCAGGCACCACCACGGAGAGTTCTACAGAGGGCGGCTCGTGCAGACTCGGGAATTCCTGGACGGCGCCGCTCGCCGCGAGAAAGCCTTTCTCCTTTTCCTCCCGAGTCAAGTCGGCCGCGCCGGCCGTGACGTGCGCCGCCATCACCAACTGAAAACAGGCCGGATGTCATACTTCGATTTTTCAACCAAGCGTTTTTCCCCGCTCTCGTATTTGTTTGTTCCACGGACAGCCATGAGGCTCTTTAACTCCACCCGGGGGAGTAAAAGCCCACATCGAGCCCTACTCCCACATTTGCATATTACCCTATTTTTATGACATTGTGTATTTTCCATAGCACTATTTAAATACTCTATAGCAACACGTTATATTGGGTATTTTTGTATTCTGTATCTTTTATTTTAATATTTTATTTTTCAACACAAGGATACTGCTGGAAGTGGGAATTTCCCTACAGGGATAAATAACGTATCTATCCATCTATCTATCTATCTATCTTCCCGTCAGATATTACTAAATTTTGTGCAGGCTTGGGGAGTAACAGAATACATGGAAGGGCAAAAATGATTTTGGCAAGCTGTTTGGATTGATATACATTTTGTTTCTGTCGCATTTTAGTTACCGTAAAATCCGGACTATAGAGCGCACCTGATTATAAGCCGCACCCACCACATTTTAAGTGGATAACCGCTCTTGTACTTACACAAGCCGCACCTGTATATAAGCCGCATGCGCCCACATTAAAACATGTAATACAATCGCAAAATTAACCCTAACCCTACTTTGAGTCTGCGATTTTAACTGAGCACAAAGTACACAGTTTAATAACCACAGCCGGGAAAATGAACGGAAAATGATACCGGTAGTTAAGATTTGATGCAGACCTGCACAGTCCGGGTCCCGTTTAAAGTAATCCAAGGAAAAAAAGTGTATATTTCCAAAGGTAAGGGTGGGAAAAATATATATCCACCTTTGTCTGCCGTGTCCACAAACACTCACCTTTACCGGTCCCCACTTCCCGTCCTCCCCCGCGTCTGTTACGCCCCTTCTTTTTAATTGGTCAGTGCAAGACTTATCAGAATAAGTGTCCAAAATAAATACAAATAAATACATGACAAAAATATATAGTTGCAAATACATATTATACATGGTTACACATATTTACAAAGAAAGACGGTACACCGAGAGAGTTTTGTAAAGCTTTAATAATAATATTATAACTTTTATCCCAAACCGTGCCTGTGAAGGGTAGCAAAACGCTACTGACAAAACGCTCGCAATACGGTTAAAGTGTCTGTTAAATAAAACTTACCGTACATATAGAAATCACGGTAAAACGTTCTCATCTTCCTCCCTATAACTGTCGTCATCAAAGTTTCCCTCCTTTAATATGGGAAAGAAACTTTGTCATATAGACGTCGTCCCACGCTCCCTTATTCAAAAACACGCTAGCAACACGCTCGCAAGGTAAAGTTTGCGTGCAGTAGCTCTATTTCCTTCTTTATCGGACTGTTCGATTGCGTTTATCTTGTAAGCTGCGTCATGTGCCTTGAACTCGAGCGCCGCTGGCGGCTGTTAGAAAAATTACATAAATTGGCCGCATCACTGTATAAACCGCAGGGTTGAACCTTTGGAAGAAAAGTAGCGGCTTATAGTCCGGAATTTACGGTAGTTAGTTTTGCCTGAGATCAAAGCCAGGAGAGAAAGCTTACCACGTGTTGTGAGTCATCATTTTATTCATATTGAGTTTCCTTTGTCTTTTATTAGCATGTTTTGTATTGGAGTCATCCAAAAGTCATTGAAAGTAATCAAGTTAAAGTAACCCTACCCAACCCTGGTAACTATTTATGAATAGGACACGATTTCTAGTCCGTCATTTGACTCAAATCAACAGTAACAACATGACAAACTTACCACAACGATCGCCACGATCGCAAAAGCCATTAAAGCTCCAAAAATTTCACAAATGCAGTCCATTTTGGGAAGACTGGCTTTGAACTCCCCGCGGCTCCCTCGCCGCGGAGCTCTTCAGCTTTCTTCTTTCTTTGGGTGACTATTTGCGATTTTGACAGTTTCGAGGACGTTTCCCGGCGGTCATTTAACCAATTTAAACGAGACAAAGTTCATGTTTGATTAAGTTAATTTGGGGTTCATGTTCTTCTTCGTCGGCTTCCAATCACGAGTGAACACACAGGCAACGCGGAAGTACTGGTTTCCGGATGGACACGTCGTTGCTTGTGACGTAGTGGCGACGTGAAACAGTGACATCTGTTGGCCAGGAGGAAGAATCGCACTATTAACTTCAACTTTTCTTTTTTACTTATTTTTTTAAAATATTCTTTACTTTCAGGTTTTTTTTTCCAACTTCATCTATATATACTGTAACAGGCTTACTCCATGCAGCCTGTATTAATGTGAACAACATACCTTATATTTCAAAATAAACAAATGTTCGACGTTCGATTTCTCTCGTAGGCTTCCGTAGTTCAAATTTAAACCACGTGGTCAATCAAAACATCATGGCGGCTGGATTCAAGTAAGAATTTTAACACACTTTCCCACGATCCCACTAAAGATCATATGAGGATTTATCAAATATTTGCTATCTCCTTTTCTTATATGTTCTCTCCTGTGACTGAAATATGTCGATCCCGTTTCAATCATTTCAATTTTGTTTTGCGTTCAGGACGGCCCAGCCTTTGGAGTACCACCGGAGCTTTCTGGTGGGTCTTACCTTCAACCTTTTTGTTAGAATGATCATTTTAGTCATACTATATCTTTTCTTATGTCCAGGGTTGGGTAGGATTACTTTAACTGGATTACTTTTAATTACCTTTGGATTACTCCAATACCAAATATGCTGATAAAAGAGAAAAGAAACTCAATAGGAATACAATTACTAAATTTTGTGCAGGCTTGGGGAGTAACGGAATACATGGAACGGCAAAAAAGATGTTTTTTGTCAGTTTTGCCGGAGATCAAAGAGATCAAAGCCAGGAGAGAAAGCTAACCACGTGTTGTGAGTCCTAATTCTATTCATATTTAGTTTCTTTTGTCTTTTATTAGCATATTTGGCATTGGAGTCATCCAAAAGTCATTGAAAGTAATCCAGTTAAAGTAACCCTACCCAACCCTGCTTATGTCACATTTCCAGAAAGAAAACTGTCGACCGGATGGACGCCAACTCACAGAATTCCGAACCACGACAGTCAACATTGGTGAGTTGTGAAATTCCAAGGACCAAAACACAAGTCTTTCCATTCATTTCAGTAAAATGCTCCTAATGCATGTTTTGAAATAACTGTCCGCAGGGTCAATCGGTACAGCAGACGGCTCGGCCCTAGTTAAGTTAGGCAACACCACTGTCATCTGCGGGGTCAAAGCGGTACAGTATAAGAAAGAAACTGAAGTTCCACGAGCACCTAGTGTGGATATTTCAATAGTTTGTGTTTTTTGCAGGAGCTGGCCAACCCGTCGGTAGAAGCACCGGGGAAAGGTTTCATAGGTGAGCTGGGTGCAGGGGCGTTACCAGAGGGGTGGGCAGTGCCCATCCACTGATGCGCTATGCCCACCCAATGAATTGTGGATGTGGGAAAAAGGAAACAAATGAAGGAATAAAGAAGAATAAGTAAAAAGCTTGAAAAAAAGGAAGAATGAAATAAAAAAAAGAGAATATGCAGGAAAAGGAGAAGAAAGAAATGCAGTAATCCCTCGGTTATCGCGGTTAATGGGGACCAAGACCACCCGCGAAAACTGAAAATCCGCGAAGTAGCGGCGCCCCTTCAAAAATGCTTAAAAAAACGTATACAGGTATACAGTATACCCCCCTGTATACAGTACACCATATAGAATACGGGTAGAGAGAGAGAGAGAGAGAGAGAGAGAGACATAGAGAGATACATACATAGGGAGAGGGAGACATAAAGAGAGACATAGTGAGAGAGAGAGAGACATAGAGAGATACATACATAGGGAGAGAGAGACATAGAGAGATACATACATAGGGAGAGGGAGACATAGAGAGAGACATAGTGAGAGAGAGGGAGACATAGAGAGAGACATAGTGAGAGAGAGAGAGAGAGAGAGTGTGTGTGTGTGTGTGAGTGAAATTCATGTTATTAAAAAAAAAAAAAACCTGTAAAATATGTTGCCTGTTTACAATAACAATTGTCGATTCGAGTATTCAGCGAGTGCTGGCCAATCAGCTTGCGTTTATGCACGTGATGCTTAGCGTATACGCGCATTTCTTTGTGTTTTAAAATTTTGTAAAATGATGCAATTACTAATTCTAATTGAATATTTTGTTTTTAAATTTTGTAAAATAATGCCATTTCTCATTTGAATTTAATATTTTCCATTATTAATTTTTTAAATATTTTTTGATATTTTTAATTTTTATTATTATTTTTTAGACCCGCGAAAGTGGAACGGCTAAGTAGTATTGGGTGTCCCTTGATCAGCATACTACATATGCACAAAATGAATTCAATTATTCTATTAAATTATAACAGACTTTAGTTTCACTCTCCGGTGAACTTTGAACTCATTTCATCTTGGAACCTTTTTAAACGAAGCACCTTTAAAGTCGAGCAACCGGGATCCCTGCGTGAGACAACAAAAGGCCCACTTCAAATACGTATTGGCTTTTCAGTGCAGCAACAAATAAACTTCAAAATCCATGAACACACTAAACAGTTTTTTAAAGGTACCGTATTTTCCGCACTATAAGGCGCACCTAAAAGCCTTTAATTTTTTTCAAAAGCTGACCATGCGCCTTATAATACAGTGCGCCTTATATATGGATCAATATTAAGTCGCAAAGTCTTGCAACTAATGCAAGCAGCCGCCGACTAGATTTCCCCCCGAACGCCAAGTAGTCCGCGGTGTATTCTGGGATTTATATACCGGCATTTCATTGGCTAACCAATGTGTCAATCATCATTTGAATCGATCGCTATTGGCTAAAGTTATTCGGAGGTAAAGGGGGCGGATCCTTTTTATTATTTACAGGCTCGCATAGGCTAAAGGGGGCAAAACAAAGCCTGCTATTGGCCGAAAAAGATGTGAATCACACGTTGGGTTGCACTACGGCATAGAGAAAACATTTTTTACTATTCTGCATTTGTAAATATTTGACTCTCCTGGATTTACTCCACTCACGGTTGTAAGAAGACCATGGTTACGTATCATTATTGAACGTGATGGCTGCAAGAGAACTTAGGTGAGCTATGCGGCTTTATATTTTCCCGGTATCTTGTTTTAGATCGACCTTGATGTTTCTGTGATGAGTCTATTTTTAAACTCAATTCAATTCAAAGTGTTTATTGTCATATGCACAGTAAAGAACCCCGTTTCCCTGCACAATAAAATTCTTACTTTGCTGTCCACACAGTTGCCAGCAAAAAATAAAATGGAAACTAAGAAATGGTTGGCATTTCTTGAAGACTTTAACTTTCCGAATGATATTTGGAACGATGCATTTGAGTGATTGATGACATGGTACAGACACTGTTTCTGTACATGTCTGATACACGTATTTGCTTCTTTGCAAGCTTTGGGAATGTTAAGGGGGTAAGAAGTTGGACTGAACTATCTGACTGTTTTGTCCATGTTCCCGTTGTAGCGCCTTATCATCCGGTGCGCCTTATGTATGGAAAATATAGGACCAAAAACTATTTTTGGGGGTGCGCCCTATAACCCGGTGCGCCTTATAGTGCGGAAAATATGGTAATTGTAAAATACATCCCCGAAAAACACTGAAAACATAAAACCATTTACAAATGTGATGTCTGGAATTGACTTGTACTTCCAGTACCCAACGTGGACCTGCCGCCATTGTGCTCCTCGCAGTTCCGACCCGGACCACCGAGCGAGCAAGCCCAGGCCGCCAGCCAGTTTGTAGCTGACATCATAGAGAGGTGAAGGCAATTTTTTCCCTTTCTTGAGGTTTCCCGATGGCTGATCTTTCTTTTCTTCGGTCACTGCAGCTCACAAGTCTTAAACACCGAAGATTTGTGCATCGAACGAGGAAAGGTGAGATTCCGAGTTGCTATTTTTACAAATGGTGTGAGGCAGGGGTCGGAAACCTTTTTTGAGCCGTAAAAGCAAAAATATTTTCATTCTTGAGAGTCACACCAAAAATATTTGAGTCAAAAAAAAAAAAAAAGCGCTAAACCTGCTCTCCACACAAAACCTAATTTGTCAGCGCAGTTTACTTCACTGTGTCTTGATTAAACCTATGAAATGATAATAATGCCAGAGCCGGTGTCCCATTTCAATATCCCGCTTAAAATTGGTCTCCCTCCCGCAGTTACTTAAAAGTGTGTAGGCCCATTTGTGTCCTGAGTAATGGTTTTAAAACGAGGTGTAAGCAAAGTTCTTTTGTGAAAAAGTCACAAAATATTGCAAACAAGCATACCGTCGTAAGTACCTACGGTGCAGACGGCGCCGGGCGAAAGAGTGTGCGCGTCCTGTGCTTGTTCATCGATAAGGACAGGCAAAAGGGAATATATCGAAGTGTCCTTGGGCAAGACACTGAATCCCTAATGCCCCTGATAAACAGATAGTTAGTGGTTAGTTAGTGTGAGTACAAAGGGAAGCATTGTAAAGCGCTTTAGGAGGTTATTAGTGACTCGAAAGCGCTATTTGAATTAGATTGTACATCTCCGCCCATTGCTACCGCTCACCCAATCCGATTGCTCTAGATCAGGGGTCGGGAACCTTTTTGACTAGAAGAGCCACTAAAGCAAAATATATCAATTTTATGTTGGGAAAGAGCCACACCATATATTATGAGACAAATTTACTAAATTGCTAAACCTGGGCCAAAAGCTTAGTCTTCAGTATATTTATTTTTGATGATTTGATCAAAATGATGAAAAGAGAATATTGCCAGAGCCCGTGTCCCAAAATCAACAAACATACCACTTTAAACTTGTCTCTTCCTTGCAATGACTCAAGATCGGTTCAACTCATTTTGACCTTTTTTTCATACATATTGGTTTCAAAACTAGATGCAAGCAGTTATTTTATAAAAACGTCACAACATTCTGCAAACAGGGAGCCTGATGTGCTTACCTTTGGCGCAGACGGAGTAGGGTGAGAGATGGGAGTGCTTGGAATTTTTGCATAGCTCCACCCATCCCTCACACTTACCCAATCAAATCACTTTAAATTCTCTTCCGGTGTTTTGGCGTATTTACAGTTTGTTCCGTGGATTTCATCATAAGGTATCTGGACACTGAACACAGATTATATAGTCAGCTTTTATATAAGGGATTCTTTAGCGTTGTACAGCCAGAACGAGTTTTTTTGGGAGCGATACCTTGACTGTAAATTGTAGTGAAAAACGTGCCTTATATATTCTGCGAAGTACTGCATTTTAATTCAGCTTTGGTTTGGCTTTGCGTGTATCTGAACATGATTAATGGCTGAAGTTTTGAACGAGATGGAGAAAATTTGCATGCAATCAAATTGGTCTCTGAGCCACAGGCACTCAAAGAAAGAGCCATATATGGCCCGCGAGCCATAGGTTCCCGACCCCTGCTCTAGACGATTTGCTGGAGCTTCTGGGTTAAAGTTTGTGTCGGGTTAAAGTGTCAACCATTGTTTAACAAGCTTTCCTATAAACGGGGCTCTAAATGTTAACTGACATTGTGAGCTGTAAATACTGAATGAAACCCCCGGCTTTGAACCTGTGTCAATCCATAGAATAAGTAGTTGCACAAGTGGTATTTTATCTCCGAGCCATATATTGGTTTCAGTCAGGCCTTTTAGAGCAGACTTTGCAGTCTTCGGTACGGTACACATAGCAATTTGGGAAAGTGTCCATTAGTCCGACTAACGTTTTTGGCTACGGCTAAAAGTTATACCGGGTAATGTGTACGAATCGCTGCGTATTCTGTGCAAGACGAGTTGTTTTAATCTTTTCTTTTAGCGGTCTTAAATTTGATTTTAAAAGGCATTTAAAAGTCCCTGTTCAAACGGCGTACGGAGTTGGATGACTTTGCATGTCATTTGTAATATGCAGGGTTGGGTAGGGTTACTTTAACTGGATTACTTTCAATGACTTTTGGATGACTCCAATACCAAATATGCTAATCAAAGACAAAAGAAACTCAATAGGAATCAAATGATGACTCACAACACGTGGTAAGCTTTCTCTCCTGGCTTTGATCTCCGGCAAAACGAACATCAAATGCCACAGAAACAAAATGAAAATCAATCCAAACATCATTTTTCCGTTACTCCCCGAGCCTGCACAAAATGGAGTCATTTTATTCGTATTTAGTTTCTTTTCTTTTATTAGCGTATTTGGTATTGGAGTAATCCAAAAGTCATTGAAAGTAATCCAGTCAAAGTAACCCTACCCAACCCTGGCATATGTTTAAATACTCTGTAGTCATGTTCATAAATGTTTTGGATTCGGGTTTTAAGCGTGTGGTTTTGGTTGCGGTGTAGCTTTGCTGGTCCCTGTACTGCGACCTGATTTGCCTGGATTACGACGGCAACGCCTTGGACGCTTGCGCCTCGGCTCTGCTGGCCGCCCTGAAGAACGGTACGTCGAAGGCACGGGTGCCAAACAGGCGGCCCGCGGGCCGGATCAGGCCCGCTAGGGGATTGGATCCGGCCCGCGAGACAACGCTCAGAGAAGCGCAAGAGAAAGAGAGCTGTAGGTTGAAATGGGTCCACTTGATGTTGCAAAAGCCAGGTCCCTAGAACAAAGACACTGTACTTGTATTTATTTCTCTCTCTATCTCTCTCTCTTTCACTCTGTCTCTATTTCTCTTTCTTTGCTCCCTTTTGTCTCTTTCTCTCTGTCTTTTTACCTTCTTTTGCTCTCTCTGTATTTTTTCCTTTACTCTCTCTTTCTCTCTCTTGCTTTCCTTCTGTCTTTCCCCTTTCTCTCTTCTCTCCTCTTTTTCTCTCGTTCTATTTCTCTTTGGATTTCATTCTTTCTCTTTCTTTCCCCCTCTCACTATTTGTTTTTCTCTTGTTTCTCACGCTCTCTCTCTCTCTATTTCTCTTTCTTTGTTCCTTTTTGTCTCTCTCTCGGTCTTTTTACCTCCTTTTGCTCTCTTCATTTTTTCCTTTACGCTTTCCCCTTCTGTCTTTCCACTTTCTCTTTTTCTCTCCTTCTCTCTTCTCTCCTCTTTCTCTCGTTCTCTTTCTTCTCTTACTATTTCTGTTTTTCTCTCTTTCTCGCTGTCTCTTTCCCTTTTTTGTCCCACCCTCTTTATCTTTCTCTCCCTATCTTCCTCTTATTTCTCTCTTTTTTTCTTTCTCTCTAATCTACTAAACCGGCCCCCGAGAGAATGTTTGTTCTATCGTGTGGCCCCTCGAGCTTAAATGAGTTTGACACCCCCGGTCTACGGCGTCCCTCCTTTTTTCTCACCCGCCGTCCTCTCCTTTCTCGCAGCTACGCTCCCCGAGGTCTCGGTCGACGGCGAGACCGGGGCGCCGCGGGTGGATTTAGCCAAACGGCGCGGTTTGAAGGTGCTCAAGCATCCCCTCGCCGCGTCTTTCTGCATCTTTGACGAGTGAGTCTGAGATTTCTCCTCCCCTTTGTGATGTCTTTTTTTTTCGGTGAATGACAGAAAATCAGGGACACAGTTGAGCTTGAGAGAAGTAAGGGCCATATTATTATTATTTTACAGTAGAGACAAGGCTAAGCCTTAAAGGCACATATTTTTATTTGCCTGTGTTCAATTTCTATTTTCTAGCAACGAGGGAAAAATTGCATTGTCACACAGAGCTATTACTCTGAGCTTTGAGTCCAAGATAATTTTGTCTGCCCGTTACCTGAAAAATATTCTACTCGTTGATGCCATCTTCTGGCTGAAATCATCATTGCAGCCGATGTTCCCTGTAATTGTCCAGGGGTCTGAGCGTTCACACAAAGTCAATGAGCAACGCTTGAAACAACAGTGAGCAACGGCAATCCCAAGTGTGGCAACTGAGTCATTATCAAACATGTCCAAAACTTGACATCAAGTTACATTTAGCTGAGTTTCCGGCAATGCAAAATGATTTTTCTCTTTTGAATGAATTGACTCATGTACTATTGCAAAGGTTGTACGGCCTACAAACGTCGTTTGTTTTTACAATTCTTTCACAAGATATCCATTTCTTTTTTTTTCCTGATATCTTTTGTCACATAATATTAACATTTTTGGGGGCTTATTGAGTCGGTTGTAAGATACAGAACTAAATTTTTTTAGTGGAAGTACAATGTTGGCAACAAGATTCCCTTGATATCATTGGAAATTATTTGAATGCAACACAAACTTTTTCTCCTTTTTTTTAAATTGCTTTAAAAAAATCTGTTTATTTTTTCCCAGGTCTTTTTTCTTTTTGTTCTCTATTTTTTTCCTACATTTCTTTCTTTTTTTCTGGCTTTTTTCTAAAAAATTTCTTCTTTTTTCCTCAGCTTTTCACTTTTTCATTTTGGTATTTTTTTCTTTTTTATTCAATTCCCCCCTTCCTTTAAGTCCTTTTGTGCATAATTTTTGGTCATGTTGAGATTAAAGAAGCAAAAACAACCCAAGAGCCGTTTAGGACCCGAAAGAGCCGGTTCCTTTTAGTGAGCCGAGCCAAAGAAGCCGGTTCCCCGACAAACTCTACTGACTTTACTCAACTTCGTTCTCCTTCGACTCGACTTCAAAATGCCGCATTTAGGACACAACGTCAGGGGAACCCGTGTATTTTTACCTTCATGCACTGTAACTTTAACGTGAGTCGCTTCTTAATTAGTAATTTTGAGCCCTGATTTTTGTGCGCTGGCCAGATTTTCTTGTGCGCCGAGAATGTGCGAGCAGTGCGCACGCGCGCAGCTTAGAGGGAACACTGATTGCAGCCTGTGCACACGTTTTGTTTTTTTCCCCCATCTTTTTGGGGGTTGTTGGTTGGACTGTATTCGAAACAGTCCTTTCACCCATTTCATCCAAGAATCAATGAAAACAACCTTGCAGCACAAACTCTCCTTTTGTCCAGCCTTTCTTACAACAATGATGATCATAGCTGCTAGGCACGGTGCAAAAAAATCCATATAAAGGCTCTTTGAACTCAGTTGTTCATTAACACACACTTAAGTAAACTTCAAACGACGCACCCTATCATTAGGTTTACAAGTTCACATTAAAGTCTTGTCAACAGAGCTCGAACTGTGCAATTATTTTTTTATGTTTACTTCGTTACATACCTCTTTTTAATGTTAACCAGTCTCTTTAGGCTTTAGAGATATTTGTCTGCTGCTGTTAACTGCTTTGACTTCAAATGTGTTCAATTTGCTTCGCTTGAAGTGTAAAGATTTGATCTGCTGCACCTCGTTTTTGCACTTTGTTCAATTTTGCACTTGATGACTGAAAAGTGGAGTCAAAGACCTTAGGACCTGTGACCTCACCTGTGCATTGTTCCTGAAAAGGTTGAAACTTAACTGTCTGAAATCCTCCTGATAAAAGGAACTGAATGTTGGCTTAAAAATGATTTCTTGACCATTCAATTATAATGAATAAAATGATGACTCGCAACACGTGGTAAGCTTTCTCTCCTGGCTTTGATCTCTGGCAAAACTAACATAAAATGCGACGGAAACAAAATGAAAATAAATCCAAACAGCTTGCCGACATCATTTTTGCCGTTCCATGTATTCCGTTACTCCCCAAGCCTGCACAAAATTTAGTCATTTTATTCCTATTGAGTTTCTTTTGTCTTTTATTAGCATATTTGGTATTGGAGTAATTGAAAGTAATCCAGTTAAAGTAACCCTACCCAACCCTGCATATAATGCAGAGGGGAAATGTATTGGTCAAAGGGGAAATAGCTAACAGCGACACCTGTAGTCTTTACGTTGATCTGACCGTATTAAAACCCGGCGTGTGTTTTGTGTCGAGCAGCGTCGTCCTTTTGACGGACCCCACGGCCGAAGAAGAGCGATTGGCCACCGCTCGCCTCACTGTGGTGACGGACGAGGACGGGCGTCTGTGTTCTGTGCACAAACCGGGTAAGGACACAATCTTTTTTGTCTCGTGACGCCTCGGTGCAAACGGGGGTACGTCCTACTTCGCAAACATTAAATCTTGGGATTCGCTTGGCTAAAAATCTATAATTCCGCCTTTCATTGAGCTCCAGTGACTTATAATCACAGGTTCCATGACTACTGTAATGCCTCGCTACTTTGTGCTTCATACTTTGCGGCATCAGCGCATCGCAGGTTAAGCAATATTCAGTCATCAGAGATCAGAGCGCATTCTTTAAGCCTCTTGGCTCTTTTTTTCCCCAAGAAAAGTGAACTGCACTCGTGCGGCCACGATCCATTATGCTGAATCTTATACTGCTGCGAGAGGAGACGTAGCGCTCTTTTTGCCGTTTCTATTTTTCTGCCTGAGATAAACTGCAATCCGTTATCCTCAAATCCCATATTGCCAGCGGAGACTGACAGAAGGCACTTTAGTCTGGCACGCCTGAAATTAAATGCACGATTGGGTCTGCATTACATTATCCCATTTTAAAAAATTAGTGAGAGCAAGGGCTGGCAGAGCGCTTTTTTCCCCCTCCGGTCGCTGTTGTCCGCCTAAAACAAACTGCACAGATTTGACTGTGATCCACTATCTGAAGTCACCTTTTGATAAGAGTAAGGCCTGAGAGAGCAAATGTTTTGTGTGGCAGTTTTTTTTTTTTCCACCTTTTTCTTCATTTTCCTCATGTTGAGGTTTTTGAGTTTTTCCTTGGCCTCATGTTGTTTTCAGATCAGGGGATGCTGCCATAATAGTCTGTGGTGTGCAATAGTCTGTGCAGCCCTTTGAGACTGTTCCTTCTCAAGGTTTCTTCATTTTCCTCACGTTGAAGTTTTTGAGTTTTTCCTTGCCCTCATGTTGGTTTCAGATCAGGGGATGCTGTCATAATAGTCTGAAATAATAGTCTGTGCAATAACCTGTGCAGCCCTTTGAGACTCTTTGTGATTAAGGGCTATACAAATAAAAATGACTTGACCTAAAATGAACAAGGCCTGTGTGGCCGAAATCCATTATCCCCATTTGGAGGCTGGCAGAGATCATGTTCATGATGGGGCCTAGATGTGCTTAAGGGATTATTTTGCATATGGCAGGGGGTATGGTTCCCATTCACAGCGACTAACAAAGCGTAAACACTTTGTTATTGCACTTCCAATGTCAAAGTCTTGTTATAACATCAACAGGGTTCTCGCAGATCTTTGAAAAATCTTAAACGGCATTGGATTCATTTTTCTAAAAGTAAGGCCTTAAATGGCATTGAAATGCCTTGAATCCCAATTTTGAAAGTCTTAAAAACACATCAATAAGAAAGTGTACATTTATGAGCACCAAAATAGTTGTTTTAAATTGTATTTTTTTTTTGTGGACCTGATCTAAATTTGACTTAAAGACATTAAAAAAGTCTTAAAGCCTTGAATTGAACTTGCAGGAACCGAGCAAATGGCCACTTCACCTATTTTTCTTTTATAGGCGGAACATCTCTGTCCGGGGAGAAGCTCCAGGAGTTAATTAACCGAGCGACGGTACGACAGAAGGAACTCCATAAACTCATCAACAAAGTGGTCAAAACCACCCGGTGAAAAATACGGCAAACTGTTTTTGTTTTTCATATCTAAAAGTTGTATTTTCACTGTCAATATATACTCTTCTTTTTTTAACAACAATAAAACTGCTGACAAAGACGTCTTAAAAAAAAGATTTAGGTGTCCAGAAATATGTGTCGATAGTCACGGCTCCAAATCCGAGGCCGGGCGTACAAAAGCGGCTCGAGAGGTAGACGGCCCCCCCGTCCCTTACCGTTCCCGGGAGCAGTTTATTCTGCGCCGTCGAGATTCTTTACGCGGCCATTTGGAAAAAAAACCCACCGGCGTGATTTCCTTCCTCTGGGTCATTGGCGTCTCGGGGTGGCGGGGGGCAACGTTTCAGCCAGGCGGGGTTTGGGCGACGGCTGCGGCGTGCTTCTCTTCCTCCTATTTCTTGCTTGGTTGGCGGTATGCGGCGGCCCCACTGCCGCCCCCTGCGGAGCTGCCGCCGCCATAGCCGTTTGCTGCTGATGCTGCGTTCGGTGCTGCAAGAATTGCAACTGGATCGGGAAACAAAAACCATCGACGTGAGCAGGTTCAAAAAGAGCTTTCCCGATAGGACGATAGCGGCGGGAGGATGTCACAAGCGTGTTTTCAGCATTGATTACGTCGGTCCTCACTACTAAGAAAATTTGGTGTAACAGTGGGGTCTCTGACCCTTATCAAGTCGCAAAGGGTATCCGCTTTAATACACATTTTTAAAATGGCAACTTAGCTAGAAAGGCAGACAAGTAAACTAAAAGGTAAACAGCCACCTAAATAGCTGAAATAATGCTACAAATAAAGCTAGATAGCTGGTTAGAAAAGAGGCCAAAACTTTTGCTTCGTAACCAGCCCAATAAAACTAAAATGTTAACTAAATAGCATGCAAATACAGTGGAAGCTCGGTTCTCGACCATAATCCGTTCCAGAACCCTGTTCGAAAACCGATTTGTTCGATCACCGAAATCATTTTTCCCATTAAAAATAATGTTAATCGTTTTAATCCGTTCCAACACCCTGAATGTTTACCTGGAATGTTTAACGTGAACATAAAGCTAACCCAGGCTAATCGTACGTCCGCGTTATCGTAATCTTCCGTACGAAATATTACACTAACGTGAACGTGTAAAAATAAAACAATCAGGTCGTTTACAAGTCATTTAGCACCCGGGTCTCCACAACAAGTGGTGAGCGGTTCATTGGAAAGGGGGCTCCGTTCCAACACCCTGAATGTTTAACGTAAACTTAAAGCTAACCCAGGCTAATCGTACGTTCGCATTATCGTAATCTTATGAATAGGATTTCTTACCTTTGTGGTGGTCAGCAGAAGGCGCTCACACACCTCAATCATATTCTGCTATTATTTCTTTCTTAAATGCAATAGTTGTACGCACTACTTTTCTTTTTTCACCTATAGCAACTTTGCTGCTTGCGATGACTTTCTTCGGAGACATATTGAGGGGCTAAAACACCCGTACGCCGCTCAGCATGGCACCCTAGCGTACGCACTCACACATTACCAGCGTTCAGACTGATTTTTTTGACCAAACAGCGAAGGAAGAATTTCTCGAAATTTTTGGTCGGACACCGATTTGTTCGAACTGAGAGGCGTTCCAAAACCGAGGTTCCACTGTATTGTAAAAAGCAAGCTAGCTACCTTGCTAACTAGCTAAAAAAAAAAAAGTAGCCAGCACTTCAGTTTGTTGTATTTTCTGCAAAAGAAATGAATAAAAGGATGAATACATTTGTTGAATACACGAATAGATTCTCATTCTATGTTCACAACAGGTTCAAGGGCGACTCAAGAGCCCTTAGGGAGCACCGCCTTGGTGAGCCCCGCTGTAGTTGGATGACGAGTTCAGACACTACTAAAACTGGAAGGCATGCGTCAAGCATCGGCAGGGTTACTTTAACTTGATTACTTTCAATGACTTTTGGATTACTCCAATACAAAATATGCTCATAAAAGACAAAATAAACTAAATATGAATAAAAGGACTCAATTTTGTGCAGGCTTGGGGAGTAACGGAATACATGGAACGGCAAAAATGATGTCGGCAAGCTGTTTGGCTTGATTTTTATTTTGTTTCTGTCGCATTTGATGTTAGTTTTGCCGGAGATCAAAGAGATCAAAGCCAGGAGAGAAAGCTTACCGCGTGTTGTGAGTCATCATTTTATACATATTTCCTTTTTTGGTCTTTTATGAGCATATTTGGTATTGGAGTCATCCAAAAGTCATTGAAAGTAATCCAGTTCAAGTAACCCTACCCAACCCTGCGCATCGGTAGCCTTTGTTCGATCGATCCAAAACATCGAGAAGTACCGGTTGAATTGCATTTTACAAGGTAAAAATCGTTTAAGCGGTTGAATATTCTTACTAGTGAGGGAAAAGCACATCTTAGTAGGAAAATACTCAAGAAGCTTATCATACAGAGCAGGCATGTTAGTGAAGCGCCAGCAAACGAAAGGCCAAACTCGTAGACACATCTACTACATTGGAGCTATGTAACTGAAAGAAAGGCCTGTAGACCAGGGGTCGGGAACCTATGGCTCGCTAGCCATAGGTGGCTCTATTTTCATGAGTACATAAGGCTCGGAGATAAAATTCCAGCAATTATTAAAATGATCGCTTCGAGCAGAGACGGTTGTCATACGGCTAACGGTAGCCACAGAACAAACCTTAACCCAAAATAAATGTTTTACACAAGCTCTTGCAAAGAATGTAGGGCAATTTGATTTGGTGAGCGGTAAGAATGGGCGGAGCTGGACACAGCGTGCACGTACACACTCTTGCCTCGCGCAGTCTGCACTGAAGGTAAGTACGTTGGTTTCTACGTTTGTAGTATTTCGTGACTTTCACAAAAGAACTTTGCTTCCACCTTGTTTTGGAAGAATTTAAAAGAAGAATTAGCTTAAACACTCTTAAGTAACAGCAAGGAGACTGATTTTAAGTAGTGTATGTCTATTGATATTGGACACAGGCTCTGGCATAATTGTTATTTCATTGTTTTTATGAAATCATCTCACGAGACACAGTGAAATAAGATGCACTGAAACCTTTGTCTGTTGTGTTGTATTTTGTCTTCAATTCCTATATGGTGTTGTTCTCTCAAAATGCTTTTATAGCTCTTTGGGTTAAAAAGGTTCCCAACCCCTGCTGTAGACTGTACACTCAGTTTGTTAAAGCGACGTGATCATAAATGTGCTTATATAATGTCATGTTTTTACGCCAGTTATCAATACATCGAAGTGTTGAATTTCTAAAAGTGAATGTCGCAATAACAACATCTGAGGCGATTCCAATTCGGACCAACTTTTCTCGACTCCCCCCGAAAATGGCAATCCTCCAAGGTAACCGTGACAACGACAGCACTCATGCAGCCAATCGGACGACACCATTTTGCCATGCTCGGTGTGCCAGCGGCCAATCGCGATGCTTGACAAACGACACGGATGGAGCGGCCGATGTGCTTCTAAAATGGGGGGGTGGCTCGTGCAGGTCCATTAAACTGAATCCGATGACCGTAGTTTCACGAGCATAGGGCGCACCGCGTGAAAGGGCGCAGTCTCTTTAGCTGCTTCTATTACTGAATTTAACACTACACAGGGCGCACCGCATGGTAGGGTGCTGGTCCCCTCTGTTGGGGCCGTTTTATGTCAACACAGACAAGCAGGGTTGGGTAGGGATACTTTCAATTACTTTTGTATTACTCCAATACCAAAAAGACTAAAAAAAGACAAAAACTAAATATGAATAAAATTACTAAATTTTGTGCATGCTTGGGGAGTAATGGAATACATGGAACGGCAAAAATGATGTTGGCAAGCTGTTTGGATTGATTTTCATTTTGTTTCTGTCGCATTTGATGTTCGTTTTGCCGGAGATCAAAGAGATCAAAGCCAGGACAGAAAGCTTAACACGTGTTGTGAGTCATCATTTCATTCATATTTAGTTTCTTTTGTCTTTTATTAGCATATTTTGTATTGGAGTAATCCAAAAGTAATTGAAAGTAACCCAGGTAAAGTAACCCTACCCAACCCTGCGAGACAAGCATACATATTTCTGTATTTAGAAATAAAGCGGGAGAAAAACGCGGATATAAACTTGTCGAGTTCGTTTTTCAGCTTCCTCCACTTGTGAACCTTCGATTCATTAAACTTCAATTCTCTCATGGCTGCCGGGTTTCCATATTCATCCGCATAGCGTAGAAATCTACATACCGGGGGGGACGTTATGTAGATTTCACAAATATTTGGGGGGACAACTCTGTTCAGCCTCCAGTAGCACAATACACTGCAGCGTTAGCATCCATGAGTACTTCTGCAAACAACGGACGGGTTGCGTGTGACTTCACGTGCGCAAGCTGAACAGTTGTCGGGTTCAAACACGGCCTACAAGTCGCATGAAGTTGGAAATGAGAGGGACCTGACAAAAATTTGAGCGTGAGGCTCTGCAGTGTGAACCTAACCTTACATACACGCCCACAAAACGGAAACTTTTAGGTGCGCCTCGTGCTCGGGAAAATACGGTAATGTTTTATTAGTGAAATGCAATCCATGGGCCTCGTGTGTGTGTGTATGTCCATGTCACAGTTACTTGGATCTGAGGCTGGTGCTGCTGTCGAAGCCTTGGAGAAGGCAGAGGGGGGGGCCCAGACCCGTCCAGCCCACAGCCCAACTGGGACAGCACTAATGGTGAAGGAGGGAGAAGGGTGGGTCGGTGCAGAGAGGGGTTAGGGTTTCCCCAAAAGGGAAAAGATGACAATGAAAATTGTGAAATCGGGAGAGGGTATTTTGGAGTAGATGCGATGGAAGGAGGGAAAAAAAGGAGATGAAGGAAGGGGTGGGGGGAAATCCAAAAAACAAAGTAACGTAACAGAGGAGAAATGGATGTTGAGTACAACTGTAGTGTTTTGTCTACGGCAGAGGACGGCAATCTACGGTCTGCGGGTCGGATCGGGCCTGCCGACGGATTTAATTCGGCCCGCGAGACAAAGCTGGGAGAAGCACAAAAGAAAACGAAGCCCTTATGAAGACAAACGACCTGCAGTTTTCAATATGTCCAGTGGATGTCACCAAAGCGAGGTGCACTCCCAAAGCTGCATTCGCTTACAACCATTTATCAACCAAAGGAAACATTATTTCACTTAAAATAGACGTCCAGTGTTCTGGTTTGCCCGCGTCCCTGCATCCTAGACGCATCATTTTTGCTGGGGACGCATAGTGTCCAATCAACGTCCGTCCCCGGGACGCAACTTTTTTGACACAAAATTGTCATTATTACCCGATTACCTTTTTTTTTTTTAACAAAGATTTACAGCACTCCAAACTTTTCGTCAGGCAGATCCGCCATTGTTGTTTTGGTCTCGCGGTTCGAGTTTTCGTCTGCACGCCGACCTCGGCCAACGAGATCTCGTTGCTTCGAGATTACGTCATTGATGTGGTGCTTGTCGTTGAGTGAAAAACTGTTAGTATTAGGTGAAAATCAACATAAAATTGGTAATTTCTTCAGTGTCAGTAATAAGTCGAAACATAATGCAGAAAGTGATAACAACGGCAATAATTCCAGCACAAAAAAACGGCGGAGAAATTCTTCGGAAGATCGCGGAGGCAAGGAAAACACGTGTGTTGAAGCGAACGATTCGACGAAAGATAATAAACAAAAGAATACTAGCAAGAAAAAGACTTTTGTGCCCAAATGGACTCAATAATATTCCTGGTGATGCTATAAGGAGGATGATAATGGATTGGACCTTGAGAAGGCATTACAACTGTGGCGGGACAGCAAACCACGAAGAATATACGAACTGAAAAATATGAAGTGATAACTGCTTTTTATTACCAATTAACTGTGATGACTAAAACTGCATGAATATATAGATTCATATTTCAGCAATACCATTTTTTTATTTAAAATTTCAACCCCGATAACATTAAATTTTGGGGAGCCATAGATCTCTGTTGGGACCCATAGATTTTTGAGCATGCGAGTCCCCGGGACCCATCACTTTTCACAGCTAAAATGAACACCAGACGTCATGAACTGTTTAGGGCGATACGTTTGCACTCACCCGGATGAAAAAATAAAATAGAAAACCAAACTATAGCAGGGTGTTTTTGCAAAAGTTGAAAGAAAATTAAGCCCCTTTCTATAATAGTTACGAAATCTAACAGCAAAGTTCCCAAATTCAGGTCATCGTTTTCATTAAAAATTAGAAAGAATTTCAAATCATTGAATCAATCATGACAATACAAGGAAATTATTATTATTATTATTATTATTAATACGACGCTAAAAAGTACTCTTAATTAATATGCATTGTCATTTTGATGTCCCTCTGGGTCCCTTTTAGTGCCTACATAAAACCTGTATTATTGATTCTGCTCATGGCCAACGATCAAAAAGCTGGCTACATTTTCTGGACTTGCTTTCATAAAAATCAAATTTAATCGATCAATATATAACATTTTGTGCAATAAAACAACTCCTGAAGTGTATTAATTGTTATTGCCACATCTATTTTGGCCTGGTCATCCTGGAAAGGGATGACTTCATGTGTGGTCTCTTCCTCATGTTGAGGTTTTTGAGTTTTTCCTTGCCCTCATGTATGTTCTAGATCAGACCTGGGCACTCCGGTCCTGGAGGGCCGTATGTTCTGCATGATTTTTGAGGTTTCTCTGATCCAATACAGGTGATTCCAATCACCAGTATAGTTAACGAGCACTTGCTAGCTTGCTAACGAGGTTATCATTTGTATCACCTGAGTTAAAGAAGAGCAAACTTCAAAATCTGGCAGGACGTATGGCCCTCCAGGACCGGAGTGACCAGGTCTGTTCTAGATCAAGGGTTTGTGGTTTGCAATAATCTGTGGTCTAAGCAGCTCTTTGAGACTCCTCGTGATGAAGGGCCAAACAAATAAACAAGACTTGACTTGAAGTAGCCCTAAGTGCTTTTCAATCCAAAAAGTTCAAACATGGTCCTTGGAAAGGGAGATGTTATTCTATTACGTTTAACTGAAGTTTTCACTTGTAAATAAATACATTTGTATATTTTGAGTGTTTCAAAAGCATTTGGACGAAACGGTCCCTTTATAAACAAATAGACAATAAAACACAACTCGTACATGTTAATGCAATCGCAAAGAAATGAAGTGGCTTATGTTATCTTTTTCCCTCGTGTATTGCCGTGGTATCAGATTTTCGACCCTCTATCTGCATATACAAAAAATTCAATACATCGATCAGCCTTTTCTTCCCCTCCAGCCCGACCCCAGTGCCTCGAAAAGTTTGCCCGCCCCTGGTCTAGGGATTATGTTACCACACTTGTGGCACCCGCGGTAGTTACATGAACAAGTGGGAAATGTGTGCGTTCGGTAGGGCTGCAACAACGAATTGATAAAAATCGATTATTAAAAGCGTTGGCAACTCATTTCCTTATCAATTTATTGTGTTTGTGATTTATGAGCCACTAAGCACAATTCATCAAAGCAAATAAGTTGCATTGCATGCAATGTTCCCTCCAATTTTCCACGGGTCTGAGTGTTCACACAAAGTCGGTGAGCAACGCTGGAAACAACAGTGAGCAACAATAATCCCAAGTGTGGCAAGACAATTAATTATCAAACATGTCTAAAACTTCATCTCAAGTTACATTTTGCTGAGTTTCCGGCAATGCAAAATTATTTTTCTCTTTTGAATGAATTGACTCATGTATGATGGCCTACAAACGCAGTTTGTTCTTACAATTCTTTCACAAGATATCCATTTCTTTTTATTTCCTGATATATTTTGTCGCATAATATTAACATTTTTGGGGGCTTATTGAGTCGGGTTTAAGATACAAAACTGTACTTAATCACATTTTTTAGTGGAAGTACAATGTTGGGAACAAGATTCACTTGATATAATTGGAAATTATTTGAATGCAACACAAACTTTTTCTTCTTTCTTCCGTGTTTTTTTCTCTACTTTTTTGTTACTTTTTCTTTTTGATCTCTATTTACTTTTTTCCTACATTTTTTTCCTTTCTTTTTTCTGGCTTTTTTTTCTAAATTTTTCCTCCTTTTTTTCTCTTCCTTTTGTTTTTCTCAGCTTTTCACTACTTTTTCATTTTGGTATTTTTTTCTTTGTTGTTCTATTCCCCCCTTCCTTTAAGTCATGTTGTGCATAATTTTACATAATATTTGGTCATGTTGGGATTAAAGAAGCAAAAACAACCTGATGAGCCGTTTAGGACCCGAAAGAGCCGGTTCCTTTTAGTGAGCCGAGCCGAAGAAGCCGGTTCTCTACTAACTTTACTCAACTTCGTTCTCCTTCGACTCGACTTCAAAATACCGCAGTTAGGACACAACGTCAGGGGAACCCGTGTATTTTGACCTTCATGCACTGTAACTTTGACTTAAGTCGCTTCTTAATGAGTAATTTTGAGCCCTCATTTTTGTGCCCTGGCTAGAGTTTCTTGTGCGCTGAGAATGTGCAGATACAAATTTTGCAACACATAAAATCAAACGAATTGCCGTTTCTTCATTTTTGTTTTGTATGATAAATCCAAATGTAATGATCTTTGGGTAAGGTGGTAAGAAAAGAGTATCAGGAGTATAGCATACATTTATATTATATATATATATATATATATATATAAGTCATTTAACACACTCGAATACTTAGTTGTTTTGTGCACTATTTTGTGATCTCTCCAACTTCGATATTTGAACAGAGGATGAAAACAAAAACGTGTGTTAAAAATAAGAAATTTGATTCATCGACGAAACGAAGAAATAATTGACCGATTCATCGATCATTAAAATAATCGTTAGTTGCAGCCCTAATGTCGAGAGTGAACAGGGTTGGGTAGGGTTACTTTAACTGGATTACTTTCAATGACTTTTGGATTACTCCAATACCAAATATGCTAATAAAAGACAAAAGAAAGTAAATATAAATAAAATGACACAATTTTGTGCAGGCTTGGGGAGCAACGGAATACATGGAACGGCAAAAATGATGTCGGCAAGCTGTTTGGATTGATTTTCATTTTGTTTCTGTGGCATTTTATGTTAGTTTTGCCAGAGATCAAAGAGATCAAAGCCAGGAGAGAAAGCTTACCACGTGTTGTGAGTCATCATTTTATTCAGATTTGGTTTCTTTTGTCTTTTATTAGCATACAGTAAACCTCGGATAAGTCGGATCCAGATGGACCGGTCATTTTCATCCGACTTATCCGAGGATCCGACTTATCCGAGGTCGCAAAATTTCGAACTAAGAAGAAATTTAACTCTTAGAAAAGTGCATACTTGTATATGTAAAATGAAATACCAAGCAATGATATCTTGTAACATGAACGTGATTTATTATCAAAAAAGTTCTTAAAACCACAAAATCAGTGCTTTGTCGACATCTGGATGATCATTTACCCTCTGCCTTTTAGCGGTCGGAGCTCTAAAATCTGTCGCACACATATCTTTTATCTTCTTCTTGCTTTTCAGAATGTCGCTCAAAGTTTGAGGGCTCATTCCAAACTTCGCCGCGATGTCTTTTTGCTTCATGTGCTGATTCTTTTCTTGGAATTCAATGATAGCGAGCTTTTCTTCATACGTTCTAGTCTTGAGACTCCTGCCTTTGGTTTTAGAACTTGAGGCCATCGCCACACCGTAGACCGCACAGACCGCAAGGAAGTCCAAAGAAATTCACACAAATTCAATTTGAATGCTAGCACTACTGTAATAAGAAACAATGGGATTATGATTACGAGGCTTTGTTCTATGACCGCGTGCTGTGATTGAGAGTGCTATCATTCAACACTGAGGAGGAGTTTGATGAATAGCCTCTGCCAATCACGGAACGCCACGTCACATCAAGAAATCTTCCCGGAAAATC